>NC_057811.1:269152570-269527098 GCF_018294505.1 Triticum aestivum
GGGCCTATGGGATGAAACCTCGGGGTCATCCGCCTTAGACAGCGGGGAAGCCGGAGGCTGCGACTCGCTCTCCATCATCTCCGGCGGCAGATCCCCCGAGGATGAGGATAGCTGGGGGATACTATCGGCCGGACTAAAAAGATAGAACTTAGAGTTATCATCACAATTTGTCGGTGTTCTGGGAACGGGGGTCCCCAGACTTGCCTGCCTGCGGCCCATGGCGTGGCTCTGCGAGCGAGTTCGTACGGCCCATCTTCACCAACAAGCATTCAAGACCATCGCGAGGGGCCAAGCCTCGCAAGGCGGACAACGCAAGACCGCCTCGGGAGCGGTCTCACCAGACTAGCTCACGAGGGGCAGAGAGATCAAGGCAAGGCAAACCTCGCGAGGTTCCAGTGACGTGAGCTGTGACGATCGAGACCAGGCGGGCGCCAGGCGGGCGCCAGCGTGCACAGTGTCCTTGTTTCCTCTTTGGTGCTAAGGAGGCAAGCGCAGGCAAGGAGTACCGAGGCGTCAAGCAAAGGTTTCCACATCGGTGCAACGAGACCAAGACCAGTAGGACGTCAAGACGGAGGTCACCATGGAGCCCAAGGCGGCGTCACCGCCAGAGCCTTTTTGCAGGCGAAGACTGCTTTTGTTAGGATAGCTTGTACATTGTCCCCTTTCGAATTGGCCGTTGTTGGCTCCCTTCCTGCTCAATATTTGGGGAGAGGACCAGGGCCTCTATAAATAGGACTAGCCACCATAGTAGGAGGCATCTCATCTTGAGTAATCCTCACCCACACAAGTTCACCAAGCACAAGAACACCTCGCTCAGGAGGCTGTTCTTCCCCTTGTACTGTTCATCCTCAGCCCAAGAGGCAATCCACCACCACACACTGGAGTAGGGTATTACACCACGATGGTGGCCTGAACCAATATAAATCTTGTGTCTCTTGTGTTGCGAGTTCGCCGAGCTAGCCTTAGAGATCGTAGCATGGTTAAGGGCGTGGTTCGGTAGGGGGAGATCTTCGTGTGCACCCCAGTGTTCGAACCTTGAGGGTTTTGCCGGAACACGAGATCCGACCCAATTCATAAAGGTTGGGCAAGTGTGAAGAATCTCGTACTACTTACGAGTCTGCTTGGGGTTTGGCCCGGCGACGATGCTTCGGGATGGCCTCAGCGTCTGACCCTGAGTCATCGGGGAGGGTGATTTTGTCCCTCTTGGAGGCTTTGGCCTCAAGGTCTACCGAGGCCACCCTCTTCTTTCCCTTGCAGGGAGGATCTTCATCTCCCTCCTCCTCTTCCTCCTCCTCGTCGTCATCGCCCTCGTGAGAAGATTGGGCATCCACTTCTCCGGACACTGCGTCTGAAGTGCCCTCCTCTTTCTTCTTATTCTTCTTGTCCTTCTTTACCGGCGCCTGGTATGGCGTCGGGACCAGCATCCTCATTAGTAGAGGATTGGCTGGGTCTTCAGGGAGCAGAGCCGGACACTGGATCTGCTCCGCCTTCTTTATCCAGACATGTTGGGGGATGGATTACTCAAATACTTCTCCTTTGGAGCAAAGAACCTACTAATGTTCGGGGGTTTGGAATTTACCTCAGAGGCCGGATGGTGGCAGTCGAGGCCAGTGTCGTCTGATGACTTTGGCCACATCTTCTGCTTCTTAAAAAGCAGCTTCCAGATCCCCTTATGCGTTGTGATGTAGAACCGTTGTAGGGTCCACGGCCCTTACGGATTGAACTCCGACATCTTGAGGGACCGCCGCTGGTAGGGAAGTGCTTGGCGGATCAGCATCACTTGGATTACATCGGCGAGGATAATGTCCTTCGCTATCATGCTCTGGACGCGTTTATGCAACAACAACACCTCAGGGACTGACCCCCAGTCCGGACCCTTGTCGCTCCAGGATGTGAGTCTCAGCGGGGGGGCGGATCTAAAAGCTGGAGCAGCTGCCCACTTAGAGCCGCGAGGTTCTATGATATAGAACCATTCTTGTTGCCATATCTTGATGGTGTCCACAAAGACTCCTTTTGGCCAATTGACTTTGGGGAGCTTGCTCACCATATCACCACCACACTCCGCGTGTTACCCGTCGACCACCTTCGGCTTCACGTCAAAAATCTTGAGCCATAAGCCAAAGTGTGGAGGGACACAGAGGAAGGCCTCACACACGACCATAAACACCGAGATGTGGAGGAACGAATTTGGGGCCAGATCATGAAAATCCAGCCCGTAGTAGAACATGAGTGAAGGGTAACGCAGCAGAAAACAAAAAATTTCTGACCTACGCACCAGCCCAGGACCACTATGGAGACTGCATACAAGGTTTGATCTTTTTCGTTACCGACTCGTAGCGCAGCGGGAAGTAGAGTCGATGACGATCGGCGGTGCAGATCCCCGCAGCTAGGATTTACAACCTCCCAACCGCGAGGATGTATACCCTCATCTGCTCCTCAGACAGCCCTCCGGGAGGCGGTCGAACAGTCCCCCGGACGGTGTCGCGGACAGCCCTTCGGGAGGACCTTCGAAACTCGAACGGTCACTCGGACAGCCCTTCGGGAGGACCTTCGAAACTCGGACGGTCACACGGACAGCCCTTCGGGAGGCACTCACGAACTAAGACCGAAACTACGATCTCTCTACAGAGTTGCACACATACGGTGTCATCTATCCGGCAGGGCTTCGCCGTCCAGAACTAGTTCCCACCGAAACCCAGACAGCCTTTCGGCTCTACGAAACTATTTCGCTGGGAGGGAGAGAGAAGCCAGATCATGCATGGCACTTGTATGTGAGAAGGGATGATCCTTTAGGCAGCCCCCTCCACCCCTATTTATAGGCCAAGCCCAAGGGTGGCTTCTCCAAGAAGCCAAGGGGGGAAATACCAAAAAGGCCCTTAAGGTGGCTTCTCCAAGAAGCCAAGCAAAAAGCATTTTCACTATTCATGACGACATTTTTCAGCGTCCGTTCGAACTGAAAATATTTATGTGGGCTCAGAACATTTCCAGTACCGACTAAAATAATTTTAAACGCGTTCCGAAACAATTTCGGTTTAGTGATTCTCATCCGCGAAAAGCAAACAAGAATGCGTTTTCACTATTCATGAAGACAATTTTTGGCGTCCACTAAATCCGAAAATATTTCTGTGGGTCTTAGAATAATTCCAGTACCCACTAAAATGATTTTGGATTCGTTCTGAAACAATTTCAGATTAGTGAATTTCATCTGCGAAAAACAGCCAAAGCGGTACCGGCAGCTCCGAAACATTTTCGGTTTTTATTTCTGAAAATTCCAAAAAGTTTCCAGAATGATTCTGGCACCCTCCAAGAATTATCAGGCATGTGCCGAAACCATTTTGACTTAATGGCATACCCCGAAACAACTTTTTCGGTTTCACCGAAACTCATCCGGTGACCTCTCTCTGCGGTACGATTCCGTTGTCCGAAACTTTTCGGTGTCCGAAACTTTTTCGGTGATTTTCTCTCAGACTCCCTGTCTAGTATTCAGCAGATAGATGACCCTTAAGCGTGTGACCCTATAGGTTCGGTGAAGTATAGACATGACCCGGAACCCCTTCCGATCAATGATCAACATCGGAGCCGTGGACACCTATATTGACCCCTATACCCACACGAATAAATATTCGAGTGAACCTCCAGTTGCCGTGTGCTATTCCTGTTGCTTCGCGATATGTTACAAATACCCGAGGTGAGACATGTTGGCATTCCCGTGGATCAACAACTTGTCCACTATGCTAGTTACCTCGTTACCGGTTTTGTTCTCTTTTCTCGTTTCGTGTTCCGGCATCCCCGTGATCAAATCACAAAGTGTCTGGCCAGACGATGATGGACACCGTAACACCGAGAGGGCCCGAGTATATCTCTCCATCGTCGGAGGAGCAAATCCCAATCTCGAGCTATCAAGTTACTTAACATACTTTCCCATGAACCCGTAAGCCGCCGTAATAGCCATCCAGTTACGGATGACATTTAACAAACCCCAAAGTTCATGAAGCAAGCATGAAGAAACTCGATACTCTCATGGTCTAAGGAATTATGCAAACATTAACTATCTCTGTGTTATAAATCATTAACTTGTGACGAATGTATCTCATAGCATAACATCAATTCGGGTCGATTCAACACAAATGTCCTTCCTGACATTGTGCCCTCAAAGTTGCTTGGCATAGACATGTCCATGATTGGGAAAACATAATCATCATGCAACACTTGAGCTAGTCTTAGAGGCACGACTAGGAATACATTTTACCGTTTATTATTCCACACGTGCATATGGGTTCTCCCCAGAGCCTTTATGGATATACGGGCTCGGGAACCACAGCAGTTATAGCATGGAACATAAACATAATTATGAACAGGGAGATAATCAATAATATTTATTATTGCCTCTAGGGCATATCTCCTACAGACTCCCACTTACACTAGAGACAATAATCTAGCTTATGCTAATGCACTTCACACCTGTGGCACACCGGTGTAAATATGCTTCGCTTGTGGTATAGCCTAATGTCCAATGGATCTGACGACTTCAGCTCCGTGTGTATCTATGCATGTCCTCGCGTTTTCACGTTTTCACAAAATTCATATTTTGTGTGGACTTGGCTTTGTATGTATGTGAATCACAGGTCGAACCTGGATTCCTCAGACTGAGTTATGGAGCAACTATCTGCAGTAGTGTCCCATTGTCAAAAGCCATCTTGGAACCATACTAAGTTCATGAATGAACTATATGATTCAACATCTTCTTTGTCGCTTCTAAAGCGTCAACATACTTAGCCCTTGTTATAGAATTCGCCACAGTAACTAGTTTGAACAAATTCTAACTAACTGTGCCACCACATTGTGTGTTACACAAAACCCTTAATTTAAATCGAAAATCGCATGGAGAAAAGATGAAGACTGTATCGATGTAACATTTCACAACGAACTCTTCATGATCTCTACTTGCGAGAAAACCATGTCATCAGTACTTACTCTAGTACTCTGTGACATCTTTCACTGTTGTCCCATGATCAATAATTTGATCACTTTGGTATCCATACTCGCAACACCTTGGGAGTATCGGACATATCTGGTTGTTTTACATACCATGGAATACATGATTAATCCAAACACAAGAGTGTGTGGAATCTCCATCATGTATTTTACTCATCAGTGTTTTGGGACACCGAGTCTTCCAAAAACTCTTTCCATGTGACTTCGGCAAGAATCACTCCTTGGCGTTTTAAATGCTAAAAGGTTTTAGCATCTTGTCAATATGTATTCATTGCTTAGCCCCATTAGGTAAATCTATCTCCATAGATCATCATGCCTAATATTGAGGCTATTTAGCCTAAGCACTTCATCGAAAAACTATTTTCAAATGAAGTCCTAATTCATGTCAAGAAATTTATTTCCAATTACCAATGTGCCAAGCACATAAGGTTTTTAGAAATATTATTACGCTCCCACTTACTTTCTTGAATTACAAGCATCTTCGTTACCCATTGATGAAGTCAAAACCCCTTTGACCATTTCATCAAAACACGAAGATTCCAACTCCATTTTGCTCTCTTCTGTCCATTGCTGGAACTCTGAAGTTTGCATACCTACTAGCATCCTCTGGATCGACAAAATACTTTGGACTGTATCATATACAAGTCCTAGATTTCATTTCCATCAGATGGAAATCCTTTTATCATCCATGTTTCATATCTCATGATTGAAATATGTATTAATTGCTAGTTCAACCCGAACCGACTTTAAGCATCGCTACGATGAAAACAACCTCATCGTAGTCAACTCTTGAACTTGTTATTTGAACAAGTCGAGCTTTATGGATAAAACATTTTTATCCGTATCAATTTTAAGTTCCATAAATATTCGTTAGACTCTAAGTCTTCCGAAAGGTGTATCAAGGTTTAAATCTTGAATCACTTATATGGAAACTAACTCGGGTTGTATTGGCATTTAGCCAATTCTGGAGTCAAGGCCCATCAACGCTTCCTTGTGTATCGTAGGTATAATGTTGTCTAACAACAATATCTCGTTTGCGCACCTGAGAGGTTTGCACGAGCCTTGCCTACGTGGTTCAGCTGCAAGTTCGACCGAAGTTCATACATTTTATTGTAGAGACTTCCGTATCAGTCGCAGTAGGAAACTCTGGAATTACTTCCAAGGTCTCTTTCCTTTGATCTGATGACGTAGATACTGTTTATCTCGTCGAGTTGCACTATTCTCCCACTCACCTTTTTGAAAGAACCATTCTCTTTAAAAGCACACCGTTTCGCGGCAAAACTATTTGCCTCGGTATAGTGAGGGAGGAATACCCAACATTTTGGTATAACCTACAAAGTAGCACTTGTCTGATTTGGAATAGGTTTGTAACCTTTTACACAAGCCCCATATTCCAAATGTTAAGAAAAGATATAACATGGTTGGGCGTACCATACCATGGCTTCATTTCAACTGACCTGATGTAGCTCTTTTCAGTGTAAAAGCCGCAGTCTCTAAAGCATCACTTTAAAAAGGATAATGGCAAATTTATTTATGTCATCTTTGACCTTACCATGTCATAAATGGTTTGATTACATCTCCACAGACTTTCCACTTGCAGTGGTGTTCCGGGAGGTGCAAGTTATGAAACCCCTTTCACAACTCATCGGACATTTGCTAAACATGTAACTCAAATATTCCTTTGTGCAATCAAATTGCAGAAACATAATTTTCTTGTTACAATAAATTCTACTTCATTTTTGAGAACCTTTCAAATGATTTCAAAAGATCCAGACTTACGTCTCATCAAGTAAATATCCATATATCTACTTGAGTCATTTCTGAAGATAAATAAATCCACCACTAACAACACTTATCGGACTACACACCTCAAATGTATGATCACTAATAAGTTTGTTGTTCGTTCCTTATGGCATGTGAACGGTATTTTAGTCACTTCACTTTTCGGAGGAAAGTTGCAAGTGTCAGATGATTCAAAATCAAAAAGACTTCAAAATCCATCATAATGGAATTTTCCATGCGGGTTTCTCCAATTTGACCAAATGTAGTGCCACACTTGTGTGGTATTCTTTTAGTCTTGCGACATTTAGCGTCAGTGTTATGGATGTATCATATTACCATCAATATTCATAACATACGTCCCATCGATGATGGAAGTATGGCCCTTATTTTATTCATAATACTTAACAACAATTGTTGTTTTTATGAACAACTCTTTTGCAACAAACATTGTGCAATGGGCTAGAGTGTATGAAACTCTAAAATGAATTATGAAAGTAAACCCAGAGGTATTGTATTATTATCAATATTCATAACATACATCCCATTCATAATGAAAGTATGGCCCTTGTGTTATTCATAACATCGAACATAAAAAGTTCTCTTATGAACAACCTTCTTGCAAGATACCTTATGCAATGGGCTAGAGTTTGTAAATCTCTAGATGAATTATGAAAATAAATACAGACGGCAATACACCGATGGAAGGTATAGTAACATTTACTATGTTCCCTGTGTATACCTTAACCTCATTTCTAGCTAGTCTTTCAGGCCATAGTAGTTCTTACATCGAGTTGCAACAGAATGCAATCGAGCGGGCATTTTTGTGATGAACTCAAAATACCCAAGAATTAGTGATTAACATGTTTAACCATAATTCGCAAGAACTATATCTTTGACCAGCCTTCTATACATCAAAAACTTGTATGACATTCATACATGAGCTGGATATTCCAGTCTTCTTTCCTTTTGCCTTTATACTTCTAACAGTTTAACTTTTAGTATTTCTCCTACTCTCAGAAGAAGCACCCAACTTAAGAGTGGCATTAGCCCTGGACTTCCTAGGCGTGTAAGTCATACTAACACCCTTTGGACACTTCCTTTCTCTTTAAGTTGTTGTTTTATTCACCTTTCATTATATGACAGGCGTTCTTCTGGATCCCTTTCCCAACAGTCAAATGCATAGTAAACACTTTTACTAATACTTGCAAACAAACATTGCTTTGTTTGTATCTGAAAACAATTTTCAGTTCCATGAATATCATATAACTATCCCAACTTTTGAAGTTTGGGTTTCATGGAAGCAAACATATTCCACTTGACCATAACAGAATTCTAGCTTTTGGATCGAAGGACGAGAGTCGCATGATCCATAGCATTAGTGGGATAATACCGAAAGCATGCGATAGGACAAAGTCCTTCTCGGCACTCTTGAGGAGGATCTTCACATTACGTTACCAACCATAAAGGTTTAACCAGATATTTAACAGCTATTCAATTTTAATAGGGAAGGTGGAAATGCGAGCCATTATTCTATAACTATTATGCAAACCACACTTAGACAGTGTTCATAATTAATTGCATTGAGAATTAAACATGTTAATTCAACAGTGCGCTCCCACTCAAATCAATATCTCTCAAAATTGATTGTGAGTGATACAAGACCCACATTTCAATTGTTCTCCATTGGTGTAACACCACTGATGACGAAAAATCTCAACCGGTAGGCCAACTTGCCAATCACATCTCTATGTGACTCTTGTTCATCTTTCGATGCGTGTGTTCCGAGCTCATGACGGTCATGCCTGAACGTCAAGACAACAAAGTGATCTCGCTGCGAGGTCTCAACTCACCCGCCTCACACTTCTCTAATCGTTCGTACCCGTGTGACACGGCGCACCCCGAAAAGATAGGTGCCGTGACGGTGCTACACTTGGGAGAACACTAACTACTTGGTATTTTAAGTGAGAGATCACCCTAATAAAAGCGACTACCGCGCAATCAAGAAGGGTGCATCATAAGGGATAAACATCTCAGGCAATTCATAATAGCATGATATGGTATAGCCCTTTCTGACGGAGAAGTCTTTCATTTCTTCGTCTTCGGCATTCGCGTCGGTGTTCACCTTCGCGAAGATTGCCACCACCTTGTCGATGCACCAGATAATATTGCTATCTCCATAGCGTATAAAATTAATGCATTACTTAAGGTTGACACACAGGTCATTAAAGTGCAATCATATGGCTCCAGCCATCATGCCGAATCATGACACGCAGGTCATGTTAATCAAATTACATCATATAGTCATCTCATACATAATCGAATTAGTATGAGCACTGCTATACCACATCACATGCACATCCTGCAAAACCAAGTTAGACGCCTCTAATCGGTTTATGCAAAATTTATTTTACGTGGCTTCTAAGGTTTTGACTTAAACCGCAGCGACCAACGTTTTATCATCAAGTATGATTATTCAAGTTGCTAGATTAACATATCGGGGTGTATGAAACACGAGATAATTAAATCTCGAGCCCCATACTAAACTTCGTCATACGCATGACTCCCGTGCAGATAATATCTGCAATGCCCTTTCATCTGCGAATTTCATCTTTCTTTTGACTACGGCAGAACCCAAAGAACTGATAGCACTTCCATGATCAATCAGGATCACGGATTGCCAGAACTTTGTCAAATTCCACCATGTGTCTCGAGATTGAGCAAACGCAAATTCTAGGTAAGCAACAAGAACATCGGGTAACAAATTTCATCTGTCACCCGCATAAATAATTTTCAGCAATAGATCTCATCTACTACCTAATTATATTTTGCAATACCCATACATCTCCATGTATTCTAGATTGAAACCTGCATCTACGCATAGCACGGATCTTGATGCCACTGAAGGGTAACGCAGCAGAAAACAAAAAATTTCTGACCTACGCACTAGCCCAGGACCACTATGGAGACTGCATACAAGGTTTGATCTTTTTTGTTACCGACTCGTAGCGCAGCAGGAAGTAGAGTCGATGACGATCGGCGGTGCAGATCCCCGCAGCTAGGATTTACAACCTCCCAACCGCGAGGATGTATACCCTCATCTGCTCCTCAGACAGCCCTCCGGGAGGCGGTCGAACAGTCCCCGGACGGTGTCGCGACAGCCCTTCGGGAGGACCTTCGAAACTCGAACGGTCACTCGGACAGCCCTTCGGGAGGACCTTCGAAACTCGGACGGTCACACGGACAGCCCTTCGGGAGGCACTCACGAACTAAGACCGAAACTACGATCTCTCTACAGAGTTGCACACATACGGTGTCATCTATCCGGCAGGGCTTCGCCGTCCAGAACTAGTTCCCACCGGAACCCAGACAGCCTTCTGCTCTACGAAACTATTTCGCTGGGAGGGAGAGAGAAGCCAGATCATGCATGGCACTTGTATGTGAGAAGGGATGATCCTTTAGGCAGCCCCCTCCACCCCTATTTATTGGCCAAGCCCAAGGGTGGCTTCTCCAAGAAGCCAAGGGGGGAAATACCAAAAAGGCCCTCAAGGTGGCTTCTCCAAGAAGCCAAGCAAAAAGCACTTTCAACTATTCATGACGACATTTTTCAGCGTCCGTTCGAACTGAAAATATTTATGTGGGCTCAGAACATTTCCAGTACCCACTAAAATAATTTTCAACGCGTTCCGAAACAATTTCGGTTTAGTGATTTTCATCCGCGAAAAGCAAACAAGAATGCGTTTTCACTATTCATGAAGACAATTTTGGCGTCCACTAAATCCGAAAATATTTCTGTGGGTCTTAGAATAATTCCAGTACCCACTAAAATGATTTTGGATTCGTTCTGAAACAATTTCAGATTAGTGAATTTCATCTGCGAAAAACAGCCAAAGCGGTACCGGCAGCTCCGAAACATTTTCGGTTTTTATTTCTGAAAATTCCAAAAAGTTTCCAGAATGATTCTGGCACCCTCCAAGAATTATCAGGCATGTGCCGAAACCATTTTGACTTAATGGCATACCCCGAAACAACTTATTCGGTTTCACCGAAACTCATCCGGTGACCTCTCTCTGCGGTACGATTCCGCTGTCCGAAACTTTTCGGTCTCCGAAACTTTTTCGGTGATTTTCTCTCAGACTCCCTGTCTAGTATTCAGCAGATAGATGACCCTTAAGTGTGTGACCCTATAGGTTCGGTGAAGTATAGACATGACCCGGAACCCCTTCCGATCAATGATCAACATCGGAGCCGTGGACACCTATATTGACCCCTATACCCACACGAATAAATATTCGAGTGAACCTCCAGTTGCCGTGTGCTATTCCTGTTGCTTCGCGATATGTTACAAATACCCGAGGTGAGACATGTTGGCATTCCCGTGGATCAACAACTTGTCCACTATGCTAGTTACTCGTTACCGGTTTTGTTCTTTTCTCGTTTCGTGTTTCGGCATCCCCGTGATCAAATCACAAAGTGTCTGGCCAGACGATGATGGACACCGTAACACCGAGAGGGCCCGAGTATATCTCTCCATCGTCGGAGGAGCAAATCCCAATCTCGAGCTATCAAGTTACTTAACATACTTTCCCATGAACCCGTAAGCCGCCGTAATAGCCATCCAGTTACGGATGACATTTAACAAACCCCAAAGTTCATGAAGCAGCATGAAGAAACTCGATACTCTCATGGTCTAAGGAATTATGCAAACATTAACTATCTCTGTGTTATAAATCATTAACTTGTGACGAATGTATCTCATAGCATAACATCAATTCGGGTCGATTCAACACAAATGTCCTTCCTGACATTGTGCCCTCAAAGTTGCTTGGCATAGACATGCCCATGATTGGGAAAACATAATCATCATGCAACACTTGAGCTAGTCTTAGAGGCACGACTAGGAATACATTTTACCGTTTATTATTCCACACGTGCATATGGGTTCTCCCCAGAGCCTTTATGGATATACGGGCTCGGGAACCACAACAGTTATAGCATGGAACATAAACATAATTATGAACAGGGAGATAATCAATAATATCTATTATTGCCTCTAGGGCATATCTCCTACAATGAGTCCCGTGACGAAGGGGTGGAGGGCGAATCTGAGCCCGCGGAGGAAGTGGGGGATGAACACCACCCTTTCACCGGGTTCCAGACTAGGGATGACCTGTGCCGGATTGGGAAGCCTGTGCCTCTATGACAGAGGAGGCCATCCACATGCCTTGAGAGTCGGCCATGGTCAGAGGAGTTAATGAGGAGAGAATAGCTTGGAGCTTGGGCGCTGGAGCTCGAGGATTGGAAGGCAGAGAGAGAATGCGGCGCAAGGGTGGAAGAGCTGGATTCTATCCACTTATATGAACTACGAATATCAAGCTCCCCCTCCCTCGAGCCTTAACACTCACCTGTTCCCGAGGGATCGTGCGAACAGCACGGTTGGAATACCCAAGACTGTATTGATGAGAATCCCGCTATTAGGAGACACGATCTCTGCTTTGACAAGAGGTGTCAGTGGAAGTCGTGTGTTGAAACGCGAAGCGGGAGGCCCAAAAAATGGTTCGAGATGATAATAGAGGTGAACGTGGCATTCCGCCGGAAAGGGCCGTTAATGGATATATTCTAAGTATTATGCTTTTATGGCTGTAATGTTAACCTATTGAATGGAACCGGATATAGATCTCTTGTTCAGAGAGCTGCTTTGAAGTGTTCGGAGGAGGAACCCGCCTTGCAATGCCGAAGACAATCTGCGCGCCGGATACATCATCATTGAAGCTAGGTTCAGGGGCTACTGAGGGAGTCCTGGATTATGGGGCCCTCGGGTGTCCGGGCTATGCGATATGGGCCCGACTCATGGGACGTGAAGACACAAGATGGAAGGCTTTCCCCCGTGTCCGGATGGGACTCTCCTTGGCGTGGAAGGCAAGCTTGGCGTGCGGATATGAAGATTCCTTTCTCTATAAACCAACTTTGTACAACCCTAGCCCTCTACGTGTCAATATAATCCGGAGGGTTTAGTCTGTAGAGACAATCATAATCATACAGGCTAGACATCTAGTGTTTAGCCATTACGATCTCGAGGTAGATCAACTCTTGTAACCCTTATACTCATCAAAGTCAACCAAGCAGGAAGTAGGGTATTACCTCCGTCAAGAGGGCCCGAACCTGGGTAAACATTGTGTCCCCTGCCTCTTGTTACCTTCGATCCTTAGACGTACAGTTCGGGACCCCCTACCCGAGATATGCCGGTTTTGACACCACACTCGTTGTTTCGGACAAGCCATGGAGTGTGCTTGTTGGTGGAGGGGGAATAAACCTTTACTTTTATCGCTTGGGAACCGCCACTAATGTGTTTAGCATGGAAGATACCGATAACTAATGGTCATGAAGTAAACAAGAAGGGTGCATTTCTCAAAATTTCATTTACCTCCGTTTTAAAAACTTGAGCTCTGGCACCGCTGCAAATCACTACTTCCCCCTGTGAAGGGACTATCTATTTACTTTTATGTTGTGTCATCACCTTCTCAAATAAGCGCCAGAACCTGAGAGCACTATTGTCATCCTCATACATTGTGTGTAGCTAATGTTGGGTGCATCATGACTGGATCCTTTCTACCATGAATTACAATGTTTAGTTGCTGTTGAACTTTGGAGATGCTCTGCATTTATGTTTTGCGGTCTCAGAAAGGGCTAGCGAGATACCACTATTGTCATATTATATCATGGTTGTTTTGACAACGTGTTGTTGTTTGAGATATCTCATTATTGCTCGCTAGCTGATTATGTCATTGATATGAGTTAATATAATTTTTAAGAGTTATTGTCGACATGGTTAGTTATAATCTTGTCTGAAAACCTGGGTGATGTTTAAGCTTATTTATGTAAACAAGAGCAAAAGAGTTCGTAAAACTTTTTATTTTTCACTTTCAGTTTATTAACCAAATTGCTTGAGGAGAAGCAAAGGTTTAAGATTGGGGGAGTTGATACGTCTCCCTCGTATCGACTTTTCCTAACGCTTTTCCTCTTGTTTTGGGCTCTAATTTGCATGATTTTAATGAAACTAACCCGGACTGACGATGTCTTTAGCAGAACTACCATGGTGTTGTTTTGTGCAGAAATAAAAGTTTTCAGATTGGAATGAAACTTTGCGAGGATTTTCTATATAATAAAAGAGAATTTCTGGAGCCAAGAACCACCGGAGGGGGGCACCTGGGTGGGCACAACCCACCAGGGCGCGCCCCCCTCCAAGCGCGCCCAGGTGGGTTATCCGCACCTGGTGGCCCCGCAGACTCCAACCCTGATACTATAAAATAACATACTTGAAGAAAAAAATCAGGGAGAAAGAATTATCGTGTTCCACGAGACGGAGCCACCACCTCCTGTTCTTAATCGGGAGGCCAGATCTGGAGTCCGTTTGGGGCTCTGGAGAGAGGGATCTTCGATCTTTGTCATCACCAACCCTTCTCCATCGCCAATTCCATGATGCGGCCCACCGGGAGTGAGTAATTCCTTCGTAGGCTCGCTGGTCAGTGAGGAGTTGGATGAGATTCATCATGTAATCGAGTTAGTTTTGTTAGGGCGAGATCTCTATTACCCATTATGTTTTGAGATTGATGTTGCTATGACATTGCCATGCTTAATGCTTGTCACTTTGAGCCCGGGTGCCATGATTTCAGATCTGAACCGTTTATGTTATCACCATTATATCCATGTTCTAGATCCGATCTTGGAAGTTATAGTAACCTACTATGTGTTATGATCCGGCAACCCCGGAGTGACAATAGTCGGGACACTTCCCGGTGATGACCGTAGTTTGAGGAGTCCATGTATTCTATGTGTTAATGCTTTGTTCCGGTTCTCTATTAAAAGGAGGCCTTAATATCCTTTAGCTTCCAATAGGACCCCGCTGCCACGGGAGGGTAGGACAAAAGATGTCAGGCAAGTTCTTTCCATAAGCACATTTACTATTTACGGAATACATGCCTACATTATATTTATGAACTGGAGCTAGTGCCGTATCGCCCTAGGTTATGACTGTTATATGATGAATGTCATCCAACAAATTCACCGATCCAATGCCTACGAATTTCTCTTATATTGTTTCTGCTAAGTTACTACTGCTACCGTTATTATTGTTGTTGCTACTACTATCAAAACTATCATACTACTTTGCTACTAATCACTTTGCTGCAGATAATTAATGTCCAGGTGTGGTTGAATTGACAACTCAGCTGCTAATACTTGCAAATATTCTTTGGCTCCCCTTGTGTCGAATCAATAAATTTGGGCTGAATACTCGACCCTCAAAAACTGTTGCGATCCCCTATACTTGTGGGTCACTAGTACAACGACGTGCTATAAGAACGGTTTTTAACCCCTTTCCGCGATGGCATTTGGAACCGTCACCTAGTGAGTGACTATGAAAGGGGGTTCGTTCCCACACGACCCAGAAACCGTCGGGGATATGCCCTCCTGCACACACGCTTGGCAAAATGAGGTCGTGTGCGACCGGTGAGCGATCAAATACAGTTATACGTACAGTAGTGCTAAAAAAATTCAATTATACAGGCAAAATCGTTTCCAGTCGTAAGTTCATCCCACACAGTCAGTCCCCGCTAAACGTTTCCGTTTGTATATACATCCCACACAGTCGCTCCAAGGAAAATGTTTCTGTTCGCAGGTACATCACACACAATTTTCCCCATTAAATTGTTTGTGATAGCGTATCCATTGCACACGGTATTAACAATTTTATCATTTGCCTTTTGAATGCATCACACACGGTGCATAGAAGAAACTGTGTGGCAAAGGCTGTCCATCACACACAGTTTTTATGTGGTAAACGTTTGCGCCACGTGGCCTAAGGCGAACAGTTTTCAAGAGGATGTCATGTGTCATTGTTCATTAATCCAACATGGTTTATTCCTAGAAACTTCGTGCGTTGACTGAGGTCATCGCCCACGGTGTTTTCTCAATAACCGTTTGCAATAAAAAACCAATTAGTAGGCTAATTGTCCTATTATTAATAATCCATTTATTAATCTAATTGACGTTTCATATTAAGCACACAATATATTTCATTTTCATATTAAGGAAGCATGATTTCATAATTGAAATACATCAGAGAACAATATCATATAGCTTCAGCACTCAGCTACCGCATTACACAACTGCACCAGCACCAAGTTTCACATGCAACATCTATAACCTTTATAAATTAGCATCATAGATGGTACATAGACAGATATATCTCATCTGGAAAACTGCTGAAGCGGAAGGCGAATATTGAGCCTTCATTGATGTTGAAGGTCTTTGCAACTTTAGGCCAGTGCTTGTGGATGATTGACCATCCATCCTTCATCCTCTTCAGAAACACTTCAATATTGAACCGTGGGTGTTGTATGAATACCTTCCTCGCCTGCTGACCAAACAGGTGGTCTGAGAGGTAATTATCAATGAACTGCTTTGGAAAGGCCTGAAAACAAGGATGTGCATAAATATCTTCTCTATATTGGAAATGGGGCAAAGGAATAAAAAAGGCCAGGTATAATAGTTAGTACCATCCTGTAGTGAACTGATGTCTTCTTCATTGTGCAGACAAAGATCTTGTTGTTTTTTGTCGCTAATTTCTTTCTCCTAACAATCTTTCTTAGTTTCTTGACTTAACTGATATTCATGGACAACTCATTTCCCCATATGCAAAAAGGGTCGAATAGTGGGTCAAAACCTCTGACAGCAGGACCTACATGTGCAAGACAAAATAGTTAAAAACCTAAATATTAGAATGGTTCCTGCAATTGCACAATAATGTACTATTAGACAAAGGACCATGCATGTGCAAACCTCGATTGTAAACCTCAGTGCTTCCCATTGTTTGCTTGCAACACATATAAGGTAGTTAGTGATCAGGTTAAGTGAGGGTTCGCATGCTATTAGTGTCGGATGTGGGGTTCCGGCAAACCCTTAAGGTTCGAACACTGGGGTGCGCGCGAAGTCTTTCCCTCCTACCGATCTGCGCCCTAGCTCGCTAAGATCTCGCGGACGAACTCGACGAACTCGGGACATAAAGGGACACGAGGTTTATACTGGTTCGGGCCATCGTTGTGGTGCCATACCCTACTCCAGTGTGGTGGTGATGGATTGCCTCTTGGGCTAATGAAGAACAGCAGAAGGGAAGAACAGCCTCCTGAGGTTGAGGTGTTCTTGTGCTTGGTGTCTTAGCGGGTGAGAGCTGGGTGAATTGCTCGATGCCCCCAACTGTGGTGGCTAGCTCTACTTATATAGGCCCTGGTCCTCTTCCCAAATATTGAGCGGGAAGGGAGCCAACAACGGCGGGCAAATTTGAAGGGGGGGAGCTAGTACAAGCTATCCTGACAAAAGTGGTCTTCGCCTGCGAAAGGCTCTTGTGGTGACGCCGTCTTGGGCTCCACGATGACCTCCGTATTTCCGTCCTCCTGGTCTTGGTCTCGTTGCACCAATATAGCAACCTTTGCCTGATGCCTCGGTACTCCTCGCCTGCGCTGGCCTACTTAGCACCAAAGAGGAAACAAGGACGATGCGCGCGCTGGCGCCCGCCTGCCGCCCGCCTGGTGTCGTTCATCATGGCTCACGTCACGAGAGCCTCGTGAGGTTTGCCCCGCCTTGATATCTCCGCTCCTCGTGAGCCTTCCTGACTAGGCCACTCCTGAGGAGGTCTTGCGTCGTTCGCCTCGCGAGTCTTGGACCCTCGCGAGGGTCTTCGATGCCTTGTTGATGAAGATGGGTCGTACGGCCTGCTGGCTTAGCCACGCCATGGGCCGCAGGCAGGCAGGTCTTTGGACCCCCGTTCCCAGAACGCCGACAATTAGTAAAATATGTTGATGAAAAATAAGCACATTGCAGATTCATCTGATTAATTCAAGCCACATGGAAAACCGATTTATCCAAACCAAGCATGATTAAGAACTACGAAATATAGCAATTGTATATGTTTCTCATGTACTAAGTGCAGCCAAATTCGATTTATTCCTCACATGCACAACAATACAAAATTCTACCCCCGACAATTGGACATTGCATTGCAGAATTGAACCAAGCAGTTAACTAAACACCACAACAAATGAACCAAACATTAACTGAGCATCACATTGCACAATATAACATACTCCTAATAGAAGATCAGACAGTTAACCAAACCAAGCATGCTTAACAACTTTGAAATATAACAATTGTATTTGTTTCTCATGTATTTGGTACAACTAAATTCGATTTATTTCTCGCATGGTACACAATAACAGAATGCACCCACAACAATTGAACATCGCATTGCAGAATTGAACCAAACAGTTAACTAAACACCACAACAAATTAAGCAAACGTTAACTGAGCACCACATTGCACAATGTATAACATACTAGAAGATCAGACAGTTAACCAAACAAAGCATGCTTGACAACTTGGAACTATAGCAATTGTATTTGTTTCTCATGTATTTTGTTTTGTAAAGAAAATTTTGATTTATTTCTCACATGGAAGACAATACAAAATTGCACCCTGAAGAGTTGAACATCACATTTGCATAATTGAACCAAACAGTTAACTGAACACGACAACTAATTAACCAAATAGTTAATAAGTGAGCGCCACATTGCATGACATATAGAACATATACACTAGAGCAACAGATTGCATGGTAAAAGTAGATAGCACAATTCACTATAATTGGTCAAGCAAATTGTGGCACCCCGGCTCAGAGCAACCGGTTTACCTTGCATTGCCAGCCCAGAGACGAAGGAAGTCTAGGAAATCAAAGATGCTGAGAGTGCACCTGAGATGCTGATTCAGGCCTCCAAGAAACCGGTCGATCTTCTGATCTTCTGTGGCAACATCGTGGAGAGAATAGCGGGCCAAATGGTTGAATTTATTCAGATACTCGTTGAAGGTCATGCTGCCTTGAGTGAGAGCGAGGAATTCGCGTTGCTTGATTTTCATAACTCCGGTGCGAATATGATACTTGCGGAAACGATCCTTGAATTCTGTCCAAGTAATTTCCTCGTCTCTAGGCCATATTGTCTTGGCATTATCCGACCATATAGCGGCAGCTCCTTCGAGATAATGTGTTGCGAAGGGAACCTTGTCCCCTTCCTCAGTGCGAGCAATCTCTAGTTTCCTCTCAATAGTCCTTAGCCAGTCGTCGGCGTCCAATGGATCAATAGCGTGGCTGAAACGCTTGGTTCGCTGAAAATCTGACAGCTTGGAGCGATGGCCATTCTGGTTTCCATTCTGGCCAACCATAACTTGTACACTTTCCAGTATTTCCAGCAGATCGTTGCTCCTTCTTTCTTCAAACATTCGCAGGATTTGCTCGGTGGAAGGCGGAGGTGGCGGAGGTGGCGGATATGGCTCAGGGGAATGTCCTGCCTGTCTTGCGGAGCGATGGACAGGGACATCCTCACAAGCTTGGCTGCTGCTGCCTCCACGGGTCATCCTATTTTGCGTTTTCCCAATACATAGCAACCATGATGAGAAAATTCCAAAATGGGAGGAAAAGCCAATGACAAATCCCGGAAGAAAGCAGCAAATGAAAACCAAGGAATAAAAGGTTCCAACATAATTATACATAGTCCCAACATGAAAGTAAACATCACAATGAGTCTACTACCCTCATACATGAAACTACGCATCATGACAAGTGCGATTATAGCCATACATCATGCTCATGACTACAGCGATACTCTAACGGTCTACTGCTCAGATGGTGCTACTGCAGGCTTGTCTCCTGAGCCGGATCCAGATCCTGAACTGATATTAGAGACCTCCGGTTTAAGAGAGACACGCTGGCACTGCCTCGAGGGCTCTCCCTCAGGGGCAGGCGTGGGATGGGATCTAAGCATAGGAGCGGCAGGAGTAGCGACAAGGGAAGACCATGTAGCAGGAGCACTGCGAGGGGTCACCGTCAGAGGGTTAACGATACCCTGCGAGGTCGCTGGTGGAATAGAGGCGGAAGGAACTGGAGCAGTATAGATGACAGCGGGAAGAGGGTTCCTCATACGAGCAGCCGCGAGAGCTAGGCGAGCGAGTGAAAGCTCCCGAGCTAACTCGTAGTTCAAGAGATAACTAGCGGTGATGTAGCAAGAAAGGTGGCTAGTGAGACGATCGCATGCCGGATTAATCAAAGGAAAGCGAATACGCCCATTCTCGTGCAGATATGGGTAGTAGAAAAGACCAGGGTGGGTATGCATGCGAACCTCGTTGTAGCACAAGTCTACAAGAGACTCGATAGCAGCAAACTGAACTGCCTGAGATGGCGTAGAAGCAAGAGCACCCTTAGTCGAACGAGTGTAAGCGCCGGAAGGGGAACTATGGTGTAGTGTGACCTCAGCATAATACTCATACAATGCACCGGCCAGATGCTCGCGATACACCTGATACTCTGGATCAGCACCCTCTGGGTAGAGTCGTCGCCACACGTTCTAAAGCAGGTGCGATGATGTGTACGGAGCTGGCTCAAGATGGTACAAGATCGGTACTGGTGCCATCTACACTCACAAACCATACGGTTAGTAATAACAACAAATAAACATGCATGCAATGCAACAACCAATTTCTATGACTACCGGCACTCAAACGAAGCTATCTACCGTTTCACTAATGCACTAACGGTCTAGCGTGTCCTACAATCAGCACGGCTATGATACCAAGTGTTGTGGCACCCTGGCTCAGAGCAACCAGTTTACCTTGCATTGCCAGCCCAGAGATCAAGTCTTCTGGCAATACACAACAACATGGTACAAAAACAACCGCTTTATTGATGCTAGCGGATTACATAGGTCTGATATTACATTGAGATACGAGGCCAAGCGGCGCACCCGGTGCTGCTGGACAGTATGTACATTATTTAATGAACATGACGGGGCCTTGATCACACGAACTATGCGGCAGCGGAAGAACGACGAAGTGGAACTCCATAGCATAGGGACATCAACGTGGACATGGCCTAGACACGAGATGCGCTCTGATGCGAACCGACTTGCCTGAAAGCTGGCATAACACGCCAGGTCAGTACATTGAATGTACTTGCAAGCTCACAACAAACATAAGCACGATGACAGACAATATCATGATAATTAATCAGATTAATTCAATGCAAGAAATACTACAGATGCAATGCAAACAATACGTGCTCCGAGTCTCACGGACTCGCTTACCAGACGGTTACCTCGTAACCAAACGGTGACCGTACCGGGGTCACACCTGAAACCAATCACTCATGAACACCTCAAGAGTTCATGATTCACCACGAACCAATGCATCACAACAATCACTTAGTTTGCAAGATTTATTATGAAAGTTGATCCATGGTGTGACTTGCTCACGAGTTATGCCCATAACCGAGGATGCGGCTATCGATAGATTATACACTCTGCAGAGGTAGCACACTTTACCCACACTACGGAACACCTGGCCTCGCATTCCCAATCGGGTGGACCAAAGCATTCCGACGAAACCCTCCCTTTGTCATGCACTCTCCCCGGCCACTCCGACCACCTCCCTCTCAGGGTTAGGTCCTCGGTGGCCCCGTGTCTACCAAAGACACCAACGGCCACCGTCGTGGGAAAACGGTCCCAAACGGGGACAAGGTACCATAAAAACAAAAAAACGAGCACACAAGGTTATGTCTGCCTATCGGGCCAGGGTATGCACGCCCATAACCTTCCCTCGCGGGAGGCACTGGTGAGAGCCACAACAAAGGACCGAATAAAGACCTTCCCACTAGGTAAATGTGGTCGCACTAAATTGAAACCCGATTCAGTGGCACCATGATGTGATCAACATCATATTCAAGTTGAGCTTAATCAAGTTTAACTTTGATAAAAACGTTTTATCAATAACATGATATAATGCCATAATCATGCAACTACTCGTCATGCAAGGCAAACAACTCATAGTCATGGATCAAACTTAGCAACATAAATATCTTGCAATACTCAGAATCAAAACTTCTCTGGTTATAACTCATTTTTATTATCAAACAATATTTTTATTAGTTCATCTTTTAATTGAAAATATCACTTAATAAAATAACTATCATTAATTTCCATAGCAATATGTCTAGTGCAAAATCTTACTGTACTTAGGCAAACAAGTTCATGCATACAACTAGTAACTAAAACAAGCATATCAAGCATGATAAAGTAACTAGCAATTAACCAAATTTATTTATCAAATTTTAAATGCAAATAAGAACTCATTTTCAAGTAGAAAATCATGCATATTGAAATAACACCATCCAAATGCTGGTGTGGCTTGCCTTAGTGTAGAGGAGGATCACACCCCTCTAGGTTTGCTTCAAGACAAGCTTCTCCTTCTGAAAAGAATTTAAAACCATAAAAATAATTATCAAAAACCTCTCTGAATAGCACCAGAAATTCTAGACAGCAAGGAAAATCCACCATTTGGTGTGCTGCTAGAGCTTTCTGAAACAAAGACAATGCAAAAAGAATCAAATCATTTGGACTTATGGTTTAGAAATGGTGGCTGGTCAAAGTTTAGTCAAATTTCTGAATAATATTTGAATTAAACAGAAAACCAGGGGGGTGACGTCGAAGGCGTAAACGGGAAAGACGCCTCCACTCATACCGCTTCGGGCGCGAGTGGTGAGGCCGACAGGTGGGTCCCACGCGTCAGGAGAGAGAGGAGGAGCGCGAGATCAGAGAGGGGCGGGGCTTCGCCGGAGCTCACGCCGATGACGAGGGGGTTTGGGGCTAGGCTAGAAGGATAGGATTGAAGCGGGGCTCGTGGCGCACCTGCCCGTACCCGTAGGTTGGCGTGGGGTGGACGGAGCTGCTCGTGGTCGGGCTCGCAAGCTACGGTGACGGACGGAGTTCGCCGGAGTGGTGGAAGACAACGGCTAGAGGCGGCTCCGAGGGCTCAGCGGTGTCCAGGCAGCACCAGTAGACCCCCAATGCCCCGCCCAAGTAGTTGCTTGAGCTCAAGAGGCACCGGAGAGCGGCAGCTGGACTGCGGAGGTCGCCGGAGTCCTCTGGTCGGGGCGACAGCCAGAGGCCTGCCCGACCGAGCTGGGGTCA
This sequence comes from Triticum aestivum, assembly GCF_018294505.1. Lineage (NCBI taxonomy): Eukaryota > Viridiplantae > Streptophyta > Magnoliopsida > Poales > Poaceae > Triticum > Triticum aestivum. The sequence goes on from NC_057811.1 coordinate 269,175,409, forward strand.
TTCTACGTGTTTGTGGAGGTGGTGTGGAGTGGTGCTTGGCTAGGATTCGAGGCGGGGTCGCTATATATAGCTGGAGAAATGGGGTGGACGTGTCACCGCCGGAGCTCTCTGGACACGCGGCGAACGGCGACGAGAAGCTCCAATGCAAGGAGGCAAATGCTCAGCATCAATGCAGGAGCTTGCCCACGCTCGCGGACGAGCACGGGAGGGGGTGGAGGAAGTGGACAAGCGCACGCGCGCACTGTGGCATTTTGGCCACGACGCGCCCGTTCTTGCTGCGGCGGCTCCGGCGTCGGCGAGCGCCAGGGAGCGATCAAGTGTGATGGCTCAACGATGTAGGTGCGGCACGGCAGGTGTCGGCGAGCGCTGGAACGAGCACGCGCGAAGCACAGAGGAAAGCGCCAGCCAGAGCGCGTCGAGACGTTTCCAGGTGCCGTGTCTTCGCGCGGTCACCAAGTTGGCATGGTCAAGACGACGCCCAAGCGCAGCCAAACCTTGTCTATGTGTTCGTCCATGCAGTGTTTAGTCTAGGAGTGGTGATAGCTCATGCTCAGGTCGACCAGATTTGACTTAACCAAGCTGGCAAGTTTCTGACCAGAAACTTGGTCGGCAAGTTAAGCCACCTTCTAGAAGGCCATTAGGGCTGATCTCCTGGGGTTTAGGGTTTCTTAGGAGGGTATTTAAGCTCAAGAAAGATCAGGGCCAAAAGCTCAAGGGAAAATGTACTTGTTGTACAAACTGGAATTTTGCGCCAGAAGAGAAATGATTTTCTATAGCAAAAATATTCCAAAAAGTCATGCAATATTTTTGCATGGCAAGGTGTGCCAAGGTTCTAAAAATATTCAGGAATTATTTCAGATTTTTCTGGGCAATAAAAATTGGGGTTGCTTTGGAGCACAAGTTTCTGAATTGAATTTCAGAGAGAATAATGAATATTTTTCATTATTTTTCTTTTATGAAGAATATTCATTTGATTATTTTCGGGATTTATTAGAGAAATAAAGTAGATAGGTCACTTGGGTTAAAGTCAAGGATATGCCCAAGTGACAGGTCCATTTGAAATGATTCCAAAATCCAAATCAAGGCAGGGCAAAAACCACGGTAAAAACCAAGTCCGGAAGAAGAGAGAAGACAAGTCCGGAAAAAGAGAGAAGGCAAAATCCAGGCTGTCACAGAAATGCAGTAGCTAGCAAACTGAACATGGGTCCTTATAGTGAGCTAATAAGTGAAACTACTCCTCATTGTCGGAGATATCGATGATGATTAGCTCCTTGGACATGGAAGAGGGCGATGCCTCCGCATTGTGGGTGCCCTCGTCGTAGTGGTGAGTTGCCTGAGCCGCTCCGGGCACCAACCTGCTAGCTCTCGAGTTGAGGTAAGCACGTGCACGCTGAGAAAACATGTCGTAGTCTTTGTCGAAGGCACCGAGGGTGGCCTCGAGAAAACGCCACGAACTGTCGTTTAAAGCAGCCAACCACGTCGCAGCATCGACGCGTGAGGCATCGACGATGGCCTCGATGGCGAGGTGCTCCTCCAAGATCTGGGGGTTAGCACGAATGGCAGCCATCGCAACATCATCCACGCGTGCGGCCGCGATTTGCTTCTCCGCTACCAAATGCTCCTTGAGCTCTGATAACCCACAAGTATAGGGGATCGCAACTATTTTCGAGGGTAGAGTATCAACCCAAATTTATTGATTCGACACAAGGGGAGCTAAAGAATATTCTCAAGTATTAGCAGTTGAGTTGTCAATTCAACCACACCTGAAAGACTTAATATCTGCGGCAAAGTATTTAGTAGCAAAGTAGTATGGAAGTAATGGTAACAATGGCAAAAGTAAGAGTAGTAGTATTGTAGCAATCATAACAGTGGCAACGGAAAAGTAACTTAGCAAAGATCAATATGTGAAAAGCTCGTAGGCAACGGATCAATGATGCATAATTATGTCGGATGGCATTCATCATGCAACGGTTATAACATAGGGCAACACATAACTAGCTCCAATTCATCAATATAATGTAGGCATGTATTCCGAATATAGTCATACATGCTTATGGAAAAGAACTTGCATGACATATTTTCTCCTACCCTCCCGTGACAGCGGGTTCTTATTGGAAACTAAGGGATATTAAGGCCTCCTTTTAATAGAGTACCGGACCAAAGCATTAGCACTTAGTGAATACATGAACTCCTCAAACTACGGTCATCACCGGGAGTGGTCCCGACTGTTGTCACTCCGGGGTTGCCGGATCAAAACACGTAGTAGGTGACAATAACTTGCAAGATAGGATCAAGAACACAAATATATTCTTGAAAACATAAAGGGTTCAGATCTGAAATTGATACGTCTCCGGCATATCTACTACTCCAAACTCTTTTGCCCTTATTTTGGACTCTAACTTGCATGATATGAATGAAACTAACCCGGACATGCGCTGTTTTCAGTAGAATTGCCATGATGTTATTTTTGTGTAGAAATAAAAGTTCTCGGAATGACCTGAAAATTCACGGAGATCATTTTTGGAATTAATAAAAAATATTGGCGAAAGAATCAACAGAAGGGGGCCCACACCCTGGCCAAAGGGGTGGGGGGGCGCCACCCGACCTTGTGGGCCCCCTGGACCTCCACCGACCTCAACTCCAACTCCATATATTCACTTTCGGGGAGAAAAAACAGAGAGAAGGATTCATCGCATTTTACGATACGGAGCCGCTGCCAAGCCCTGTTCTTCCTCGGGACGGCAGATTTGGAGTCCGTTCGGGGCTCCGGAGAGGGGAATCCGTCGCCCGTCATCATCAGCCATCCTCCATCACCAATTTCATGATGCTCACCGCCATGCCTGAGTAATCTCATCGTAGGCTTGCTGGACCGTGATGGATTGGATGAGATTTACCATGTAATCGAGTTAGTTTTGTTAGGGTTTGATCCCTAGTATCCATTATGTTCTAAGATTGATGTTGTTATGACTTTGCTATGCTTAATGCTTGTCACTAGGGCCCGAGTGCCATGATCTCAGATCTGAACCTATTAAGTTTTCGTGAATATATTTGCGTTCTTGATCCTATCTTGCATGTTATTGTCACCTACTACATGTTATGATCCGGCAACCCCGGAGTGACAATAGTCGGGACCACTCCCGGTGATGACCGTAGTTTGAGGAGTTCATGTATTCACTAAGTGCTAATGCTTTGGTCCAGTACTGTATTAAAAGGAGGCCTTAATATCCCTTAGTTTCCAATAGGACCCCGCTACCATGGGAGGGTAGGACAAAAGATGTCCTGCAAGTTCTTTTCCATAAGCACATATGACTATATTCGGAATACATGCCTACACTATATTGATGAATTGGAGCTAGTTCTCTGTCACCCTATCTTATAACTATTGCATGATGAATGCCATCCGACATAATTATCCATCATTGATCCATTGCCTACGAGATTGATCTTTGCTAACTTACTTTTCCATTGCCACTGTTACGATTTCTACAAAACTGCTACTGTTACTTTTGCCACCATTACCGTTACTTCCATACTACTTTCCTACTAAATACTTTGCTGCAGATATTAAGTCTTTCAGGTGTGGTTGAATTGACAACTCAGCTGCTAATACTCAAAAATATTCTTTGGCTCCCCTTGTGTACAATCAATAAATTTGGGTTGAATACTCTACCCGCGAAAACTGTTGCGATCCCCTATACTTGTGGGTTATCAAGACCTTTTTCTGGCGCCGTTGCCGGGGAGCATAGCTCTATTCTCTGAGTCGCATGGGATTTATATCTTATGATCACTATGTGGAATTTGAAAGATCAAAGAACCGAGAAATTTCTCTCAACTACGTGGAGAGGTGAGGAACTGCCATCTAGCTCTGCACTTGATTCTCCTTCTGTTTTGAGTAAACTTGTGACATCTACACCTGCTATTTGTTCTGATATGTCGCATGTTATTGATGATGCCACTTCTGCCATGCATGATGCTTATGATGAAACTACTTCTCAGCTTGATAATACTGTGCCACTAGGTGAACTTCTTGATGAACAACTTGCTAGGGTTAGAGAGAATGAAATTACTGAAACTGATGATATTATTGAAACTGAAGATTATGATTCTCCCCCAAGATATGAATTGCCTGTTGTACTTGAGGGTTATGTTATGGATGAAGAAACTGCTAGAGACTTCTTTGCTTGCAATGATAGAGAGGATCTTAAGAAATTGTTAGCTAAGATGAAAGAAAAAACCTTGAATGCTAGAATCAAATATGATCCCTCTTTTGCTACTTCACCTATCTTTGTTACTGATAAGGATTATGAATTCTCTGTCGATTCCGAGTTAATTACTTTGGTTGAATCTGATCCTTTCTATGGTTATGAATATGAAACAGTTGTGGCACATCTTACTAAATTGAATGATATAGCCACCCTATTTGCTCATGAGGAAAAAATCGCTATTACTATACTCTCAAATTGTTTCCTTTCTCGTTAAAGGGTGATGCTAAGTTATAGTTTAATTATCTTGCTCCTGGTTGTGTGTCTAGTCCCCAGGGTATGATTTACTATTTGTCTGCAAAATATTTCCCTGCTCATAAGAAACAAGCTGCTTTAAAGGGAATATTTAACTTTGCGCAAATTGAAGAAGAGAGTCTCCCACAAGCTTGGGGGAGGCTTCTCTAGTTACTTAATGCATTGCCTGATCATCCTCTCAAGAAAAATGAAATACTTGATATATTTTATAATGGACTAGCCGGCGCTTCCAGAGACCACCTGGATAGTTGTGCTGGTTGTGTTTTTTAGGGAAAGACCCGTTGAGCAAGCTGAATCGCTGTTGAATAGCATATTGGGTGATGATAATGATTGGATACTTCCTGAACCAACTCCAAAGCCAACTCCGAAGAAAAGGGGTATTCTATTTCTCAGTCCTGAAGTTATGCAAGAGGCAAAGAAATCTGTGAAATAAAAAGGTATTAAAGCTGAAGATGTTAAGAATCTACCACCTATTGAAGAAATACATGGTCTTGATAAACCGACACAGGTAGTAGAGGTAAACTCTCTCCTAGATTTGATGAAGGTCATATTCCTTAGAATAAGTCCGCTAGCCAATGCTTAGATGAGTTTGATAATTTTATTGTTAAACAAGAAAATTTCAATGCTTATGTTAGTAGACAATTGAAATGTAATGCTTACATGCTTGACCACTTGAGTGATTATATGAATAGAACTATTAATGATCTTAAGCTTATTAGTAAACATGCTTCCATGGTTACAACTCAAGTAGAACAAGTACTTAAAGCTCAAGATGATTAGCTTAATGAGTTAAATAGTAAAAATAATTATAATGTTGTTAGGGTTATGACTACAGGTGGTAAAATGACCCAGGAACCTTTGTATCCTGAGTGCCATCCTAAGAGAGTTGAGCAAGATTCTCAGAGAGTTAATACTGATGCATCTAGTCCTAGTAATAGAAAGAAAAAGAAAACTGATAGGACTTTGCATGCTAGTGAACCTGCCATGGACACACCTGAGAATCCCAATGATATTTATATTTCTGATGCTGAGACACAATCTTGTGATGAACATGAACCTAGTGATAATGTTAATAATGATGTTCATGTTGATGCTCAACCTAGTAATGATAATGATGTAGAGATTGAACCTACTTTTGATCTTGATAACCCACAATCAAAGAATCAACATTATGATAAGAGAGATTTTGTTGCAACAAACTTGGTAAAGAAAGAGAACCATGGGTTCAGAAACCCATGCCCTTTCGTCCTAAGCCATCCAAGAAAAAGGATGAAGAGGATTTTGAGCGCTTTGCTCAAATGATTAGACCTATCTTTTTGCATACGCATTTGACTGATATGCTTAAAATGCCTCCTTATGCTAAGTATATGAAAGATATTGTTACTAATAAAAGAAAGATACCGGAAGCTGAAATTTCCACCATGCATGCTAATTATACTTTTAAGGGTGGAATAAGAAAGTAACTTGGAGATCCAGGAGTACCCACTATACCATGCTCCATTAAAAGAAACTATGTTAAAAATTCTTTATGTGATCTTGGAGCCGGTGTTAGTGTTATGCCTTTCTCTTTATATCATAGACTTGAATTGAATAAGTTGACACCTACTGGAATCTCTTTGCAAATGGTTGATAAATCAATTGCTATACCCATCAGTATTTGTGAGGATGTGCCTATTGTGGTTGCAAACGTTACTATCGTAACGGACTTTGTTATTCTTGACATCCCCGAGGACGACAGTATGTCGATTATTCTTGGTAGACTCTTTTTGAATACTGCAGGGGCTGGTATTGATTGCAACAAGGGCAATGTCACTTTTCATGTTAACGGTAATCAGCATATGGTACACTTTTCGAAGAAACAACCTCAAGTTCATAGTATCAATTCTATTAGAAAAATTTCAACTATTACTATCGAAGGTTTTGAATTTCCTCTTCCTACTGCGAAAACGAAATATGATATTCTTATTGTTGGGGACATGGATATCCCCGTTGAGGTAACATAGTGTTTTTCGAAAATTCTCCGGTTTCATGTCAGTCTGAAGAAGTTTGTTAATAAGACTAGATCAACCTTGATAATAGACTTTTGATGAGCACGAGATGGATGAATTTAGAAAGAACAACCTTCTGTACCCATTATTTACTTTCTGTTAATTAGTTTAAATAAAGCAAAAATAGTATTTTCTGTCTGTTTTCTAAATTATCCGTGCAATAAAAAATGTCCCAAAAACAAAAGTTCTCCAAATGCCCTGAAAATTCAGTATGATTTTTTATATAATATTTTAGAATTTTTGGCACTAAGAAGACATCAGGGGACCTCACCAGCTAGCCACAAGGGTGGAGGGCGCGCCCCAGGGGGTGGGCACGCCCCTTTCCTTGTGGGCCCCACGTGGCCCCCTCCACTTATTCCACCACCCATCCTCTTCTTCTTCCACTAGAAAAAATCACCCCACAGCTCAAACTCGTGTTCTTGCTCATCTTGCTTCCATTTTCGATCTCCTCGCTCAAAGCCCCATTCACAAAACTGCTTTGGGGGATTGTTCTTCGGTATGTGACTCCTCCAATGGTCCAATTAGTTTTTGTTCTAGTGCTTTATTTATTGCAAATTTTTGCTGCTGTGGTGACCTTGTTCTTGAGCTTGCATGTCAAATTTATATGGTCAAAAGTAGTTTTGATGCATGGTATAGCCTCTAGGCACTTGTAGGAGTTGTTGCTATCAATTTTGTTGAGTTTGGTTCACTTTTATTTTGACTCAGTAAAAATTTCAGAGGAGGAAAATGATGAGGAGATTATTGAGAGGTTCCTCGAGCCGGGGTTCGAAGGAAAAAGAAAATGAGGATAAGGAAAAGCCCAAGTATAATCTTCCTCGCGCCGCGGAGATTTGGCCATGTGAATGGCCATGTGATGCATTCTTACAAGCAGCCAGAATTTATGATGATTTCTATTATTTGGCTGGGAATGCAGGCATCACCGACTTCCTCCTCGACCAGTGTGATCAGTACCTCCTACTCTCTAATACTTCCGTGCAAAATTCTCATTTTCATGCTAGGAGATCACCATCCATGGTAGACTTTTACTTATATGATGAATACAAGGAAATGATGCTTTATGACTTTTGTGAGGGGAAACCAGAGGCGTGTCGGGAGCGAGAGTGGCTAGTATACATTTCCTTGTTTTATGCTATTACTGGGAGATGTTTAATTGGTCGAGGGGAGAGTGGAGGCCTTAGTAGCCCTGACCTCGCCATTTTGCGCCACGCTTTACATAGAGATAGAACTTATAGTTTGGGCACTATGGTCGCTAAACGGTTGAATGTAAACCATACAAAGGGTCCTATTTTCGGAGGTATCTTTGCCTCCCGCCTTGCCAAACACTTTGAGATGCCCATTAGGAACTATGAAAAAGAGGAGAAATTGCTACCCACTATACATTTAGATTATGACAGCATGGTAGCACATAAGTTTATTTGCCATGATGAGGAAAAGAGACTTATTTATAAATTGGTATTTTTCGAGAATACTTTCCAGATTATTACCTTGCCTACACCCCAGACATTCACGCATACTGGGAGGGGACACGATCCCCACCTCCTAAGCCAGAGCCATCACCTGATCCATATCAGGAGTCTATCTATAAGTGGGATCCACAGGAGCTCGCTAACCAGTGGAACCCCCAGGATCCTCCAAGTACACCAGAGAGGGCTACTTTGATCCATGGGCGTAGATCAACTTAGGCCAAAAGCCTAAGCTTGAGGGAGTACGTATTTCTCACTGACATTACATTCATGTTCACACATTCATTTCAGTAGTCGTTGTTCATACTTTTTCATTGTATTATCCATGTTAGTTTATTTCTCTTTGCCGCTTTCTTCTTGTGTGTTTGTAAAACCTTAAGAAAAACAAAAAAATTAATTGTAGTTACTTTACTTTCTATGCATGCTTATTTGTAGAATTAAAAGAAAACCCCAAAAGATTTCTCGTTTTTCTTTTTGCTTGTTGGGAGTTCTCCCGTGTAAAAAGTTTTTCTCGTCCTTGTTCTTCTTTCTTCAGAAAAACAAAAAACTCCTAAAACATTTCAGTGTGTTCCTTTGAAATTCTTTTCTTTTCTTTGGGGGTCGAGAGGAGAAGACCACGATGAAAATGTTGAGTGGCTCTCATATACATTATTGTTGATCTAACAAAGAGCCCATATTACCTTCTCTTCTCCTTTGAATGAATGTTTGCATATTCCAGCTTAGTCCAATGCACGTGCACTATTATTATTATCCACACCGTTCGGTCGTGCAAGTGAAAGGCAATAATGATGATATATGATGAAATGATTGAGATGAGGAAAAGCCGGTATGAACTCGACCTATCTTGTTTTTGTAAATATGATTAGTTCATCATTCCTGATTCAGCCTATTATGAATGAAACATATTTGCAATGACAACTAGAGATTATAGCTACTCATGCCATGCTTAATTAGCTAGGAGTTTATAATGGTTTACCTTGTGTGCCAACATGGAAATTAAAATGGTTGTGATGTAGTATGATAGGATGGTATCCTCCTTTGAATGATTCGAGTGGCTTGACTTGGCACATGTTCATGCATGTAGTTAAAACAAAATCAACATAGCCTCTACGATATTTATGTTAATGGTGATTTATATCCTACTCATGCTTGCATTCAATGGTGGTCAGTCTCAATGCATGTTTATGACTGTTGTCGTTCTCTAGTTGGTCGCTTCCCAGTCTCTTTGGAGCCTTCACTTGTACTAAGCGGGAATACTGCTTGTGCATCGACTTCCATAAACCACAAAGTTATTCCATATGTGTCCACCATACCTTCCTATTTGTGGTATTTACCAGCCGTTCCAAGTAAATTTGCAAGTGCCAAACTCTAAACCTTCAAATGATAATCTGCTTTGTATGCTTGACTCGCTCATGTACCAACTAGGGTTGTCAATATCTTCCATGCTAGGTGGGTTATTCTCACGATGAGTGGACTCCGCTCATCACTCACGAGAAAATTGCTCGTAACCGGGATGCCCAGTCCCATGCTCAAATCAAATCAAAATAATTGCAAACAAAACTCCCCCCGGATTGTTGTTAGTTGGACGGTACCCGTTGTTTCGGACCAGCTGTGGAGTGTGCTTTTTGGGTGTGGGGGAGTATAAACTTTACCATTCTGTTTGGGAACCACCTATAATGTATGTAGCATGGAAGATACCGAGATCTTTTGGTTGTAATATTGACAATGAAAGCATGCCGCTCAAAATATTTTTTATCTCTATTTCAAAAGTCGAGCTCTAGCACCTCTGCAAACCCCTGCTTCCCTATGCGAAGGGCCATCTATTTACTTTTATTGATGATTCATCATCCTCTTGTAAAAAGCACCAGTTAGGGAGCACCACTGTCATTTGTATGCATTGTTATTAATTTATATTGAGTATGACTATGACTGGATCTCTTTTACCATGAATTACAATGTCTAGTGAGTCCTTGATCTTCAGAGGTGCTTTGCATTTATGTTTTGCGGTCTCAGAAAGGGCTAGCGATATACCATCTTATTATATCATATCATGATTGTTCTGAGGAAGTGTTGTCATTCCAGATTTATTATTATTGCTTGCTAGTTGATTATGTCATTGATATGAGTAAACGTGAGACCTAAACGTTATTGTGAATATGGTTAGTCCATAATTTTTGTTGAAAACTTGAATGCTGGCTTTACATATTTGCTACAACAAAATCAAACAGAGTTTGTAAAAGTTTTTCTTTATCACTTTCAGTTTGTCAACTGAATTGCTTGAGGACAAGCAATGGGTTAAGCTTGGGGGAGTTGATACGTCTCCGTCGTATCTACTTTCCCAAACTCTTTTGCCCTTGTTTTGGACTCTAACTTGCATGATTTGAATGGAACTAACCCGGACTGACGCTGTTTTCAGTAGAATTGTCATGGTGTTATATTTGTGCAGAAATAGAAGTTCTCGGAATGACCTGAAAATTCACGGAGGTCATTTTTTGAATTAATAAAAAATATTGGCGAAAGAATCAACAGAAGGGGGCCCACACCCTAACCACAAGGGTGGGGGCTCCCCCACCCCCTAGGGCGTACCACCCAACCTTGTGGCCCCCCTGGACCTCCACCGACCTCAACTCCAACTCCATATATTCACTTTCGGGGAGAAAAAATCAGAGAGAAGGATTCAACGCGTTTTACGCCACGGAGCCGCCGCCAAGCCATGTTCTTCCTCGAGGGGGCAGATCTGGAGTCCGTCCGGGGCTCCGAAGAGGGGAATCCGTCGCCATCGTCATCATCAACCATCCTCCATCACCAATTTCATGATGCTCATCATCGTGAGCATCATGAAATTGGTGATGGAGGATGGTTGATGATGATGAAGGCGACGGATTCCCCTCTACGGAGCCTCGAACGGACTCCAGATCTGCCCTCCCGAGGAAGTACAGGGCTTGGTAGCGGCTCCGTATCGTAATACGCGATGAATCCTTCTCCCTGATTTTTTTCTCCCCGAACGTGAATATATGGAGTTGGGGTTGAGGTCGGTGGAGGTCCAGGGGGGCCACAAGGTCGGGTGGCGCGCCCCCATCCTTGTGGCCAGGGTGTGGGCCCCCTTCACTTGATTCTTTCACCAATATTTTTTTATTAATTCCAAAACTTATCTCCGTGAAGTTTCAGGGCATTCTGAGAACTTTTATTTCTGTACAAAAATAATACCGTGGCAATTCTGCTGAAAACAATGTCAGCTCGGGTTAGTTCCATTCAAATCATGCAATTTAGAGTCCAAAACAAGGGCAAAAGAGTTTGGAAAAGTAGATACGACAGAGACGTATCAACTCCCCCAATCTTAACCCATTGCTTGTCCTCAAGCAATTCAGTTGACAAACTGAAAGTGATAAAGAAAAACTTTTACAAACTCTGTTTGATCTTGTTGTTGCAAATATGTAAAACCAGCATTCAAGTTTTCAGCAAAGATTATGAACTAACCACGGTCACAATAACGTCTTAGGTCTCATATTTACTCATATCAATGGCATAATCAACTAGCAAGCAATAATAATAAATCTCGGATGACAACACTTTCTCAAAACAATCATGATATGATATAACAAGATGGTATCTCGCTAGCCCTTTCTAAGACCGCAAAACATAAATGCAAAGCACCTCTGAAGATCAAGGACTGACTAGACATTGTAATTCATGGTAAAAGAGATCCAGTCATACTCAATATAAATTAATAACAATGCATACAAATGACAGTGGTGCTCTCTAACTGGTGTTTTTATAAGAGATGATGACTCAGCAATAAAAGTAAATAGATAGGCCCTTCGTAGAGGGAAGCAGGGATTTGCAGAGGTGCCAGAGCTCGAGTTTTGAAAAAGAGATAAATAATATTTTGAGCGGCATGCTTTCATTGTCAACATAATAACCAAGAGATCTCGGTATCTTCCATGCTACATACATTATAGGTGGTTCCCAAACAGAATGGTAAAGTTTATACTCCCCCACCACCAACAAGCACATTCCACGGCCAGTCCAAAGCAACTGGTACCATCCAACTGACAACAATCCTGGGGGAGTTTTGTTTGCAATTATTTTGATTTTTTTAGCATGCAACTGGGCATCCCGGTTACCGGCCATTTTCTCGTGAATGATGAGCAGAGTCCACTCATCGTGAGAATAATCCACCTAGCACGGAAGATAGTGACAGCCCTACTTGGTACATGAGCGATTCGAGCATACAAAACATATTATCATTTGAAGGTTTAGAGTTTGGCACATGCAAATTTACTTGGAATGACAGGTAAATACCGCATATAGGAAGGTATGGTGGATTCATATGGAACAACTTTGGGGTTTATGGAAGTGGATGCACACGCAGTATTCCTGCTTAGTACAAGTGAAGGCTAGAAAAAGACTGGGAAGCGACCAACTAGAGAGCGACAACAGTCATAAACATGCATTGAGACTGAACAACATTGAATGCAAGCATGAGTAGGATATAAATCACTATGAACATAAATATCGTAGAGGCTATGTTGATTTTGTTTCAACTACATGCATGAACATGTGCCAAGTCAAGCCACTCGAATCATTCAAAGGAGGATACCATCCTATCATACTACATCACACCCATTTTAATTTCCATGTTGGCACGCAAGGTAAACCATTATAAACTCCTAGCTAATTAAGCATGGCATGAGTAGCTATAATCTCTAGTTGTCATTGCAGACATGTTTCATTCATAATAGGCTGAATCAGGAATGATGAACTAATCATATTTACAAAAAACAAGATAGGTCGAGTTCATACCGGCTTTTCCTCATCTCAATCATTTCATCATATATCGTCATTATTGCCTTTCGCTTGCACGACCGAACGGTGTGGATAATAATAATAGTGCACGTGCATTGGACTATGCTGGAATCTGCAAACATTCATTCAAAGGAGAAGACAAGGTAATATGGGCTCTCTTTTTTAGATCAACAATAATGCATATGAGAGCTACTCAACATTTTCATCGTGGTCTTCATCTCTCGAACCCCAAAGAAAAGAAAATAATTTTAAAGAAACACACTGAAATGTTTTTGGAGTTCTTGTTTTTCTGAAGAAGAACAAGGACGAGAAAAACTATTTACACGGGAGTGCTCCCAACAAGCAAAAGAAGAACGAGAAATCCTTTTGGGTTTTATTTTAACAATACTACTAAGCATGCATAGAAAGTAAACTAACTACAACTATTTTTTTTGGCTTTTCTTAAGGTTTTTCAAACATACAAGAAGAAAGCGGAAAAAGAAATAAACTAACATGGATAGTACAATGAAAAAGTATGAACACCGACAACTGAAATAAGTGTGTGAACATGAATATAATGTCGGTGAGAGATACGTACTCCCCCAAGCTTAGGATTTTGGCCTAAGGTGGTCTAGGTCCACAGATCAAACTAGCCCTCTACGGTGTACTAAGGAGGATCCTGGGGGTTCCACTGGTTAGCGAGCTCATATGGGTCCCACTGATAAATAGACTCCTGATATGGATCAGGTGATGGCTCTGGCTCAGGAGGTGGGGATCGTGTCCCCTCTCAGCATGCATGAATGTTCGCGGGCAAAACGAAGTACTGATCACACTGGACGAGGAGGAAGTCGGTGATGCCTGCATTCCTAGCCAAATAATAGAAATCATCATAAATTCCGGCTGCTTGTAAGAATGCATCACATGGCCATTCACACGGCCAAATCTCCGCGGCGCGAGGAAGCTTATTCTTGGGCTTTTCCTTCTCCTCATTTTCTTTTTCCTTCGCACCACGGCTCGAGGAACCTCTCAACAATCTCCTCATCATTTTCCTCCTCTGAAAATTTCTGAAATTTTTAGTGACTCAAAATAAAAGTGAACCAAACTCGACAAAATTGATAGCAACTACTCCTACAAGTTTCTAGAGGCTATATCATGCATCAAAACTACTTTGGACCATATAAATTTGACATGCAAGCTCAAGAACAGGGTCACCACAACAGCAAAAAATTGCAATAAACAAAGCACTAGAACAAAAACTAATTGGACCACTGGAGGAGTCAAAACCCCACAAAGCAGTTTTGTGAATGGAGCTTTGAGCAAGGAGATCGAAAATGGCAGCAAGATGAGCAAGAACACGAGTTTGAGCTATGGAGTGATTTTTTCTGGAGGAAGAAGGAGAGGATGGGTGCTAGAATAAGTGGAGGGGGCCAGGTGGGGCCCACAAGGATAGGGGCACGCCCACCCCCCTGGGGCGCGCCCTCCACCCTTGTGGCCAGCTGGTGAGGCCCCATGGTGTGTTCTTAGTGCCAAAAATTCTAAAATATTCTATAAAAATTCATACAAAATTTTCAGGCATTTGGAGAACTTTTATTTTCGGGACATTTTTTATTGCACGGATAAATCAGAAAACAGACAAATCATACTATTCTTGCTTTATTTAATCTAAATAACAAAAAGTAAAAAGTAGGTACAGAAAGTTGTGCTTTCTAAATTCATCCATCTCATGCTCATAAAAAGGAATCCATTAACAAGGTTGATCAAGTCTTATTGATAAACTTCTTCCGAGTGACATGAAACCGGAGAATTTTCGAATAACCCTAGGTTACCTCTACGGGGATATGCATGTCCCCAACAATAAGAATATCATATTTCTTTTTGACAGTAGGAAGAGGGAATTCAAAACCTCCAATAGTGATAGTTGAAATTTTTCCTAATAGAATTGATACTATGGACTTGAGGTTGTTTCTTCGGGAAGTGTACCGTATGCTCATTACCATTAACATGAAAAGTGACATTGCCTTTGTTGCAATCAATAACAGCCCTTGCAGTATTCAAAAAGGGTCTACCTAGGATGATCGACATATTGTCATCCTCAGGAATATCAAGAATAACAAAGTCCGTTAAGATAGTAATGTTTGCAACCACAACAGGCACATCCTCACAAGTACTGATGGGTATAGCAGTTGATTTATCAGCCATTTGCAAAGAGATTTCAGTAAGTGTCAACTTATTCAATTCAAGTCTACGATACAAAGAGAAAGGCATAACACTAACACCGGCTCCAATATCACATAAAGAAGTTTTAACATAGTTTCTTTTAATGGAGCATGGTATAGTTGGTACTCCTAGATCTCCAAGTTTCTTTGGTATTCCACCCTTAAAAGTATAATTAGCAAGCATGGTGGAAATTTTATCTTCCGGTATCTTTCTTTTTATTAGTAACAATATCTTTCATATACTTAGGATAAGGAGGCATTTTAAGCATATCAGTCAAACGCATACGCAAAAAGATAGGTCTAATCATTTCAGCAAAGCGCTCAAAATCCTCATCATCCTTTCTCTTGGATGGCTTCGGAGGGTTTCTGAACCCATGGTTCTATTTCTTTACCATGTTTCGTAGCAACAAAGTCTCTCTTATCATAACGTTGATTCTTTGATTGTGGGTTATCAAGATCAATAGCAGGTTCAGTCTCTAGATCATTGTCATTACTAGGTTGAGAATCAACATGAACATCATCATGAACATTATCACTAGGTTCATGTTCATCACCGGACTGTGTCTCAGCTTCAGAAATAGAAATATCATTGGGATTCTCAGGTGTATCTATAACAGGTTCACTAGAAGCATGCAAATTCCTATCAGTTTTCTTTTTCTTACTAGGACTAGGTGCATCAATATTAGTTCTCAGAGAATCCTGCTCAACTCTCTTAGGATGGCCCTCGGGATACAAAGGTTCCTGGGTCATTTTACCACCTCTAGTCATAACCTTAATAGCATTAGCATTATTCTTACTATTCAACTCATTAAGCAAATCATCCTATGCTTTAAGTACTTGTTCTACTTGAGTTGTAACCACGGAAGCATGGTTACAAATAAGTTTAAGATCATTTACAGTTCTATTCATATAATCACTCAAGTGGTCAAGCATGTAAGAATTTCATTTCAATTGTCTACTAACATAAGGATTGAAGTTTTCTTGTTTAACAAAAAAATTATCAAACTCATTCAAGCATTATCTAACAGACTTATTATGAGGAATATCACCTTCATCAAATCTACGGAGAGATTTTACCTCTACTACCTGTGTCGGGTTATCAATACCATGTATTTATTCAATAGGCGGTAAATTCTTAACATCTTCAGCTGTAATACCTTTTTCTTTCATATATTTCTTTGCCTCTTGCATATCTTCAGGACCGAGAAGTAGAATACCCCTTTTTTCGGAGTTGGCTTCGGAGTTAGTTCAGGAAGTGTTCAATCATTATCGTTACTCAATATATATTCAATAGCAATTCAGCTTGCTCAACAGTTCTTTCCCTGAAAACACAACCAGCACAACTATCCAGGTGATCTCTGGAAGCATCGGTTAGTCCACTATAAAAGATATCAAGTATTTCATTTTTCTTGAGAGGATGATCACGCAAAGCATTAAGTAATTAGAGAAGCCTCCCCAAGCTTGTGGGAGACTCTCTTCTTCAATTTGCACAAAATTAAATATTTCCCTTAAAGCAACTTGTTTCTTATGAGCGGGGAAATATTTTGCAGAGAAGTAGTATATCATATCCTGGGGACTACACACACAACCAGGAGCAAGAGAATTAAACCATATCTTAGCATCACCCTTTAATGAGGAAGGAAACAATTTATGAATATACTAATAGCGAATTTTTTCCTCATGAGCAAATAGGGTGGCTATATCATTTAATTTAGTAAGATGTGCCACAACAGTTTCAGATTCATAACCATGAAAAGGATCAGATTCAACCAAAGTAATTAACTCATGATAGACAGAGAATTCATAATCCTTATCAGTAACAAAGATAGGTGAAGTAGAAAAAGCGGGATCATATTTCATTCTAGCATTCAAGGATTTTTCTTTCAACTTAGCTAACAGTTTCTTAAGATCCTCTCTATCATTGCAAGCAAAGAAGTCTCTTGCAGTTTCTTCATCCATAACATAACCTTCAGGTACAACAGGCAATTCATATCTAGGGGGAGAATCATAATCTTCAGTTTCAATAATATCATCAGTTTCAGTAATTTCATTCTCTCTAACCCTAGCAAGTTGTTCATCAAGAAATTCACCTAGTGGCACAATATTATCAAGCAGAGAAGTAGTTTCATCATTAGCATCATGCATAGCAGAAGTGGCATCATCAATGACATGCAACATATCAGAATCAATAGCAGGTGTAGGTGTCGCAAGTTTACTCAAAATAGAAGGAGAATCAAGTGCAGAGCTAGATGGCAATTCCTTACCTCCCCTCATAGTTGAGGGAAAAATCTCGGTTCTTTGATCTTTCAAATTCCTCATAGTGATCAACAGATATAAATCCCAAGTCTCGGAGAATAGAGCTATGCTCCCTAGCAACGGCACTAGAAAAAGGTCTTGATAACCCACAAGTATAGGGGATCGCAATAGTTTTCGAGGGTAGAGTATTCAACACAAATTTATTGATTTGACACAAGGGGAGCCAAAGAATATTCTGAAGTATTAGCAGCTGAGTTGTCAATTCAACCACACCTGAAAGACTTAATATCTATGGCAAAGTATTTAGTAGGAAAGTAGTATGGAAGTAACGGTAACAGTGGCAAAAGTAATAGTAGCAGTATTGTAGCAATCGTAACAGTGGCAATGGAAAAGTAACTTAGAAAGATCAATATGTGAAAAGCTCGTAGGCAATGAATCAATGATGGATAATTATGTCGGATGGCATTCATCATGCAATGGTTATAACATAGGGCGACACAGAACTAGCTCCAATAGATCAATATAATGTAGGCATGTATTCCGAATATAGTCATACATTCTTATGGAAAAGAACTTGCATGACATCTTTTGTCCTACCCTCCCGTGGCAGCGGGGTCCTATTGGAAACTAATTGATATTAAGGCCTCCTTTTAATAGAGTACCGAACTAAAGCATTAGCACTTAGTGAATACATGAACTCCTCAAACTACGGTCATCACCGGGAGTGGTCCCGACTATTGTCACTTCGGGGTTGCCTGATCATAACACGTAGTAGGTGACTATAACTTGCAAGATAGGATCAAGAACACAAACATATTCATGAAAACATAAAGGGTTCAGATCTGAAATCATGGCACTCAGGCCCTAGTGACAAGCATTAGGCATAGCAAAGTCATAGCAACATCAATCTTAGAACATAGTGGATACTAGGGATCAAACCCTAACAAAACTAACTCGATTACATGGTAAATCTCATCCAACCCATCATGTTCTAGCAAGCCTACAATGGGATTACTCATGCACGGTGGTGAGCATCATGAAATTGGTTGTAACACCCGGATAATCATGCTACAGTAATCCGACGCTAATCATGCCACGTCACCTCAGTTACTGTTGCTTACCTCGCAGCGATTCGAAACCGATTCAAATTGAAAATTAAAATATGTAAAACAACCAAAGTATTCAAAAGTTGAAACAAAAAAATGTTCGGTGGGTGCCCAATATTACATATGTAATTATTGTGAAGTAGACACAATTTTATAAAATACTTAATTGCCCTAAATTAAATAAAACAGAAAAGGAAAATAAACAAAGACAAAAAAGAAGAAAAAAGGGGTAAAAGCCCCCCCCCCCCGGCCAACTGGGCCAGACGGCCCAGCTCACAGGCCAAGCCGGCCCGCCTGGCCCAGCCGGCCGAACCGCCACTGCCTTATCCCCACGGGAGGGGAAAACCCTAGCCACCTACCGCACCCCACTCCCCCTCGATCCCCCTCTCCCTCCCCCGTCCTGGATCGGGATCGGGACACCCGACGCCCCGGCTCGTCCCCGCCGTCTCGCCGTTCGCCGGCGCCGCCCACCGGACCGCCCCGTCCTCATCTCCTCTCCGTCATCCCCTCTTCACCGATCCGCACCCGCTCGTCGTCGTCGTGTGCCATCACCGCCGCCCGAAGGCCCCGCTCGGATCGCCCTCTGCCTCGCGTCCCCGACCTCGTCGCCCGCTTCCCCGACCTCCTCCCCGCACCCCACTGCCACCTCCCTACAGCTCCGTGTGAGCACCTCCCCATCTTCCCCCTCTCTCCTTGGGTCGCCATGGTCACCGCCGTCCCCACCCGCGGTCAGCGCACTCCGGCCGCGCCCGTGCGCGCTCACCGCGCCCCTCTCCTCGTTCGCCCGCGTCTCCGGCCCTTGCCGCGTCGCTCACCCACGCTGCCCGCGCCGCCAACCGCAGCTCCCCGCGTGACCGCAGCCTCGCGCCGGCCTCGCACCACGCGACTGCTGCGGCGCGTGCACGCCCTGGCCTCGTCACGGCTCTGTTCCGCACGCGCCGTTGGCCACCATGGCCGCGCTCCGGCCGTCCCCCATCCGCGCGTTGGCCTCGCCTTCCCCGACTGCGGCCACTAGCCTCCCCGTCGCGCTCCCGCCTTCGCCTGCACCTGCCCCTGTACGCCCAGCCGCTGCTGCTCGCCGATCCGCACGCCTCCTGCTGCCACCGCGGCCACCCCTCCGCCGCCTCCCCTTGCCCCGCGCTCCTCCCTGCTCCAGCCATGGCCTTGTCGTGGCCACCGGCCCCCTTGCTCCGGCGCCTTGCCGGGTTCGTCCGCTCCTGGGCATGCGCCCGCTCGGGCGGAGCCCCGGTTAGCCCAGCGCCCGTAACCCGCAATGGCCCCTGGGGCCTATGACAAATGGGCCCCGCCCAGAGAACGTTTTAATAAAAAATGATTAAAAAATTAAATTAATAAAAATAAATAAATAATTAAGATAATTAATTAACTTAATTAATCATGTTAATATTAACTAATTAAGATTAATTAACCTAATTAACTACTGTTAATTAGCTAACAGCCCCTGACAGGTGGGACCCACCTGTCAGGTTGACCAGGTCAACGTTGACTACTGATGTCATGCTGACGTCATGCTAATGCATTAATTAAATTTCGAATTAAATTAATTTATTAAATTCTAAAAATGATTAAATCTTTAAAATTTAATATAAAATAAACCGTAGCTCGGATGGAAAAACTTTGTACATGAAAGTTGCTCAGAACGACGAGACGAATCCAGATACGCGGCCCGTTCGTGTGCCACACATCCCTAACATATCGAACTCGCAAGTTTCCCCCTCCATTTCATTTGTCCGAAAATGCGAAACATCGGGAATACTTTCCCGGATGTTCCCCCCTTCGCCGGTACCACCTACTGCCGCGTTAGGGCACACCTAGCACCGCTCATTGTCATGTTACGCATCGTCATGCTTATGTTTGCATTGTATTTACTGTTTCTTCCCCCCTCTTCTCTCCGGTAGACTACGAGACCGACGCTGCTGCTGCCTAGTTCGACTATGGAGTTGACGACCCCTCCTACTTGCCAGAGCAATCAGGCAAGCCGCCCCCCCTTGATCACCAGATATCACCTATTCTTCTCTATACTGCTTGCATTAGAGTAGTGTAGCATGTTACTGCTTTCCGTTAATCCTATCCTGATGCATGGCCTGTCCTTGCTACTACTGTTGTTACCTTTACCTGCAATCCTACATGCTTAGTATAGGATGCTAGTTTTCCATCAGTGGCCCTACATTCTTGTCCGTCTGCTGTGCTATACTATCGGGCCGTGATCACTTGGGCGGTGATCACGGGTATATACTTGTATACTATATACATGACACCTGTGGTGACTAAAGTCGGGTCGGCTCGTAGGAGTACCCGCAAGTGGATCTTTGTGGCGGAGCGACAGGGCAGGTTGAGACCACCTAGGCGAGAGGTGGGCCTGGCCCTAGACGGTGTCCGCGGTTACTTCAACATAACACGCTTAACGAGTTCTTGGTATTTGATCTGAGTCTGGCCATTTGGTCTATACGCACTAACCAGCTACGCGGGAATAGTTATGGGCACTCGACGTCGTGGTATCAGCCGAAGCTCTTTTTGACGTCAGCGACGGAGCAGCGCACGCCGGATTGGACTGGAATGCCTGCGAGGCTAGGTCTTCTTCCGGCCGCCCTCGCAACGTGCAGGTGTGCAATGGGCGATGGGCCCAAACCCCTGCGCGCATAGGGTTTAGCCCGGCGTGCTGACCTCTCGGTTGAGCCTAGGTGGGGCTGGGACGTGTTGATCTTCCGAGGCCGGCCATGACCCAGAAAAGTGTGTCCGGCCAAATGGGATCGAGCGTGTTGGGTTATGTGGTGCACCCCTGCAGGGAAGTTTATCTATTCGAATAGCCGTGTCCCTCGGTAAAAGGACGACCCGGAGTTGTACCTTGACCTTATGACAACTAGAACCGGATACTTAATAAAACACGCCCTTCCAAGTGCCAGATACAACCCGGTGATCGCTCTCTAACAGGGCGACGAGGAGGGGATCACCGGGTAGGATTATGCTATGCGATGCTACTTGGCGGACTTCAATCTACTCTCTTCTACATGCTGCAAGATGGAGATGGCCAGAAGCATAGTCTTCGACAGGATTAGCTATCCCCCTCTTATTCTGGCATTCTACAGTTCAGCCCACTGATATGCCCCTTTACACATATACCCATGCATATGTAGTGTAGCTCCTTGCTTGCGAGTACTTTGGATGAGTACTCACGGTTGCTTCTCTCCCTCTTTTCCCCTTTTCCATTCTACCTGGTTGTCGCAACCAGATGTTGGAGTCCAGGAGCCAGACGCCACCGTGGACGACGACACTTACGGCACTGGAGGTGCCTACTACTACGTGCAGCCCGCTGACGACGACCAGGAGTAGTTAGGAGGATCCCAGGCAGGAGGCCTGCGCCTCGTTCGATCTGTATCCCAGTTTGTGCTAGCCTTCTTAAGGCAAACTTGTTTAACTTATGTCTATGCTCAGATATTGTTGCTTCCGCTGACTCGTCTATGATCGAGCACTTGTATTCGAGCCCTCGAGGCCCCTGGCTTGTATTATGATGCTTGTATGACTTATTTATGTTGTAGAGTTGTGTTGTGATATCTTCCCGTGAGTCCCTGATCTTGATCGTACACATTTGCGTGCATGATTAGTGTACAGTCAAATCGGGGGCGTCACAAGTTGGTATCAGAGCCAGGTTTCGATCCTGGGACCTGTGGGTTATGGGCCCACGTCGCCATTGGGTGGTACTAGGATCTTTTACTCCTTGACCTTTACTCTGGGACTCTGAACTCTCTTCTACTCGGGTTAAACGAATTTACTAACTCTAACACTAGGATCCCGTGACCGCATTCACCCCAAAGGTGGATAAGCCATAGTTATTTCTTAGATTAGTATTTTGAACAATTCACACACTGTCATTTGACTCCTTTGAAACATCTTTGCTTTCAGATGGAACTCATGAGGCAGGTTGTGCGCCACACGACGGCCATTGGTGCCTCGGGATCACCTGCTGTGCTAGCTGAGATGATGACCTATCTGGGTTATCGCTGGCACCCTGAGTACACCGTCTACGAGGAGTACCAGGACTTTAACCAGGAACAGTACCGTGCCATCGTCCACCTCTACTCGCGGGAGTATGACTCCACTACTGTGCTGCACTCCGCTCATGGTGTTGGAGTGACCATCGATATGGCTGTCCACGATGCTGCTTATGCTGCTCTGACACGTCTTCATGGAGAGTATCGAGAGTTGGACACCTCCCCTTTCAGGCACATTGCTATCGCATCTGATGTTGGTGCGGAGGGATACTATACTGCTGCCTACTCCACTGTCACCCGAGAGCCCTTCTACCATCAGAACCTGGTTCTGCATGCTGATGGGCTGGATCGAGCTAACCAATCTCTTCGCCACGAGTTGTACACCACCCGTCAGCACCTTTACCGTGCTCTGACGCTGCTGCACCCCTTTGTCCGATCTAGGGAGCTGCCCCGTTCTGCGATCTACCCAGCCAGGACTGTGATGCCCCAGGGTGTCGGCTGGCCAGATGTGGGAGGCCACTCTCCCGCACTTGGACCTCTTCTGCCACCTGAGCGTCAGGTTCTGCACCAGAGTATTCGCGGTCCCCAGGTTGCTGACATGGAGTTCCCGATGTGACACTACCAGCTTTCAGGCTACACCTACCTCCACAGTACCTCTTGGGACTGATGTAGGCTTGCTTATTAGTGTTAGATGCATTCGCCGCGAGCCTGTGTGCCGCCTATGTTGTTTTAGTCTATGTACTGAACTCTGTGTACTGAACTCTATGCATGACCCCTTTTGTAAGTTATGCCGACTACTATGTAGTAGCTATCGTGCTCCTTTCATTATGCATGTTTCATCATGAATGATTCTTGTCTTTGCAAATTTCTCAATGCTGAACTACCCCTGTTATATATTAGCAGGATGGTTAGACCAGGTGGTCGTGGTAGTGGTGGCAATGCCCCACCACCACCTGAGTACATGGCTGGTATGATCCAACAGTTCGAACTGAACCGCCAATTCATGGAAAATATGATGGCTCAGTTTCCTCGCCCCAATATGGACCAGCAACCAACCCCAGTAACTCTGCAGGATTTCATGCGCCTCAATCCAACTGTGTACCGCAGCTCAACTCAGCCTCTGGATGCTAATGACTGGCTCCGTGACATCACCTATGAGATGGAGTCTGCCGATGTAGCCCCTGCCAGCTATGTCACCTTTGCTTCCTTCTTTCTGAAGGGACCCGCAGCTCAATGGTGGGACAGCCACAGGCGTACTCTGCCAGCTGGAATAATCATCACCTGGCCAGACTTCCAAGCTGCTTTCCGTGCCCGCTTCATTCCTCAGGGAGTCATGGACCGGAAGAAGCGTGAGTTCCGCAACCTCACCCAAGGCAACAAAACTGTTGAAGCTTATCAGCGGGAGTTTCTGGACTTGTCTCGCTATGCTGAAGAGGACATTGCAACTGATGCACGCAGACAGGAGAAGTTCCGTGATGGCCTTCAAGCTGGCATCAAGCTCGCACTTCTAGTGCATGACTTTGCTGATTTCGCCACCTTGGTGAACAAGGCCATCAATGTCGAAACTGGTCTACAGGAATACCAGAGCTCTCATAGGCGCAACCGTGACACGGGCTCATCTTCGGGCCCGCCCTCACAGAAGCGTAAGATATGGATCCCGAACAGCATGTACCGTCCAAATGCATCTGCCCCAAGGCAGACCTATGCTGCACCTCGTCTGCCTCCACCACCATCTAGGCAGTCAAGACTTCCAGCTCCACCACCCCAAGCTCCTGTTCCCACTCCCAATAATGGTTTGTGCTTCCGGTGTGGTCAACCAGGACACCGTGCTAGAGAATGCAACCAGAATCAGAATCAACTGGCCCTTCCAGCAACTAGCCATGGAAGCAACCACCCCCGCAGCAACAAGGCCAAGTCTTATGGTCGTGCTCATGCCAACCACGTTGATCTCAATGAAGCTCAAGACCAGCCTGCTACTGTGATGGGTACACTCCTCGTAAATTCAGTACCAGCATCCGTTTTATTTGATACAGGTGCATCACATTCATTCATGTCAGAAGATTTTGCATTCATGCATGGCATTAAAAGCGAAGACATGAATGCTTCACTATTAGTACACACCCCTGCGGGCCAATGTCGAACCTCCATGATTTGCAACGACGTCCCCGTTGAAATCGAAGGACTGGAATTTCTTGTCTCTCCCATCGTACTGAAGTCCTGTAGCATTGATCTCATTCTGGGAATGAATTGGTTAAAAGCGCATACTGCTTCAATTGTTTGCGCCACTAAGACCGTCCATCTGCTACACCCTTCAGATGAAATAGTTACTTACCAAGATCTTCTGGTGCAAAATGCCGAGGCAAGGCTCTATGCATTGAATGTATTGAACGCTGCACCACTCGAGGGCATTGAAAACATTCCCGTCGTGCGTGAATTCCTAGATGTCTTTCCTGAAGAACTTACCTGGCACTTCTGAAGATGATATAGCTCTTCATCGGTGTCATTGATCACATCGTCGAAACCACGTTTATCGAGAGGGAACAACCACCGGCAAACAAGAAGGAACGCAATCAATGCAATGCAACAATATGATGCATGATCATGACATGGCAAAATGAGGGTGTTGGGCTAATGCAACTACAACCATATGGGTTTGAGCCATTTTGAACCAAGGTTCAAAGTTCAAACTCATTTGTGATCTTAAATAGTGCCTTATCATGTTTTGTACTAAACAGCAAGTTAACTTGTTTAAACATGCATGAAACCAGTACAGATGGATAGATTGGACTTTTATGATCATGTTTCATATATATCTTTTTTCATTTGGAGTTACGGTTGATTTTATATGATTTTTAGAAGTTTATAACATTTTCTGAAATAAGTAAACCATTTAAGATTTATTTAAATTACAGAAAGGAATTACTCTGTCAGCATGACGTCACTATGATGTCAGCGGTCAACAGGGCCGGTCCAGGTCAAACCTGACGGGTGGGGTCCACACGTCAGTGAGTAACTAACTAATCTAAGGTAATTAGTGTTAAACTACTACTAACTAAAAATGTCAGTGGAGTTAATTAAACTTAATTAAAAACTAAACTAGGATTAGCTAGGGCCGGGGCCCACTTGTCAGCGACCTAGGGGAGGTCAAACCCCTGGTCAACAGTATCAAACAGGCCGGCGGCTTGACGCCGGCGATGTCATACGCGGCGGTGGCGCTGGGGATTATTTCTCCGGCGACCAAAATGATGGCCGAGGCCATATGCGGGACGAGGGGACCCGTCCGCATCGATTGGTGGTCGGGGCCGGGCCTGAGGGGCCCGGAGGCGACGACGGCGAGACCAAGGCGGTGCCCGGAGTACGGCGCGCTCGGGAACGGCGTTGTGGTGTACGGGGGGAAGAGCTAGTGGTGGTGTTTGTCTCCTGGGACCGTGCGGAGCTCGTTGGCAGCCCCGGATGCAGGTTGCAGCAGCTCTAGCCGCGGCGGCGCCACGGCCAACGGTGGCGAGCTCGGGAGCTTGCGGAAATGGCGACTAGAGGACGTGCGAGGCCGGGGCGAGAGAGTTGTTTCGTTCGCAAGCTCACCACGGTTCGAGTGGAGTCGAAGAAGAGGTCGGGGAAGCGCTGGAGCTCGCGAATCCCCGAAGAGTTCACCGGCGGCCAGAGGTTGAAGATGATGTCGGGGACGATGCTGCAGGGCTTCCGGCAGGGCGCGGCTCGGTGGAGAGGAAGAGGGGGTCGAGGCGGAGCCTCTGAGCGCAACGACAAGGCGAGGCAGTGGTTGTGGCCACGGCGGTGCTCGTCGGCGGCGACAGCTGCGCTCGGCACGGGTGAGAGAGAGGGGCAGAGGGGAGAGGGCCACGGGGAAGGGTGAGAGGGGTCAGGGGGTTGCGTGGCGTCTCCGTGGCGTTGTCTAGGCCCACCGGGGGGAGCCAGGCAGGCAGGGAGGGAGGAGGTGACCGGCGCGGGGCGGGCACGCGTCTCCGTCCTCCTGGCAGGAGGAAGACGACAAGGGAGGGGCCAGGTGGCTGGGCTGGCCAGCTGGTGTGACACCCAAATTTTTATTTGGATTTTTCAAAAGATTTTATTTGACTTGAGGGAGGTGATTTAAAAAAAAATTCAAAAGAACTCTCCCTCTCAAATATTTTTTCTTCTTTATGGCAAAGGTTTTATTTGGATTCACCCAAGATCTGTCTTTGGTCTTGGAGGTTCTTGCTTTTTATTTGGACTCAAGACAAAATGCTTTTCATTTTGGGAAAATGACCTTTGAAAATCTTTTTGAAAATGCACTATGGCTTTTGGAATAATCCCTTGCCACTTTCAACTTTTCTCTCTTGCCATGGCCTTAGTGCAAATCCACCCTCCTAAACCTTCCCTCATCTTTGGATCATGATTTGCATCAAATCCAGCAAGTTGAACCTCCCCTATGATTATTTTTCCATTTAAAACTTATCAAATAAATTTCTGTCTTCTATTCTAGCCATTGGTGATTTACAAAGGAACTCCACTTTCTGTTTTGATTTTTGCCCCCAAACCAATTCCCCTTCCTAGTTCTTTGAACCCTCAACCAAGATCCATGAAGATCCACTGGTCTTCAGTTCAAATTTTTCAAACTACACTTGCTGCAAGTTTGGACCAGATTTGTCAAATTTGGTGAAATTCATTCAAATCTTTCTCCAAATATTCCAAGTAAAATCAGGCAGCCCCTGGGTGCAATGAGTGGTCACCTCACCAAGTACCAGCTCCAGAAAAAAATTCTGCTTGCCTAATCATTCTGTCGAACACCTGCAGTGCTATGTCAATGTCAAGTTCAGAGATTCAGAAATTCAGTTCAGTAATCTACTGTCGTTTTCTTCAGAACATGTTGTCGATCTCGACAGTGCCGCGTTGGCACCTTGCTCCTCGTCCCCTCCTCCTTGTTCTTGCTCCGCACGAACGCCTGGCACCTTGCGGACGTCGGCGACGAGCAGCAGAAGGTGCGCCGCCCCGTGACCGACGCCAGCGGCGGCTTTGCGGCCGCCAGAGAGAGGCGCGGCGCTGACGGTGCCACCCAGCGCCGCCCAAGCCACCGGAGCTCGCCGCGTGGCCTTCCACTCCCCAAAACATGCTGCCACTCTCGTCGTGAACCGCAGGGCGCGGAGCCCGCTCTCTGCCGCCGACGTGCCCGTGCGGCCACCCCACCGTGGACCGGCGCCGTTACGCCAAGACCAGCCGAGATTAGCGGGGGAATGACACCAGTAACTTCCACTGATGCTCCCTGGCCACTCAAACCTCCTGCAAATCCACTGCATCGCCGTAATCGCTCGCCGGAGATTCTCCGTTCACGGCCACCCCGTCGATCCGCCTATAAATAGAGGCCCCGAGCTTCAACTCGAACCCACACCATCCCTGCACTCCACCTAGAGCACGCCTAACCACTGGAAGAGCCCCGAGGAGGTCTCCTTCCTCGACTCCGGCCGCCGCGACCCGCCACGGGATCCAGCTCGATTCGCTCCCGTGCGTGCGCCTCTGCCTCCCATCTCTTGCCAGTAGCTTCACTATGCATCCCTCCTTCTGACCCGCGCTTCAATTCGAAGTTTGCAGCCCTCCACCGGAGTTCTCCACCACCACCCGAGCCGCCGTCCGCCGGAGAAAGTGTCGCCGTCGACGTGGTGCTCTCCGACGGTCGAGTCCACCCCCCACCGACGCGGAAGTACACGCTGAAGCTCTTGGTACCCTCTGATCCTCCTAACTCGCCGTGGTTCGACGCCGGCGTCCACCGCAGTCTTCGGGCGCCGGCGAGCCTTTTCAAACCTGACATGTGGACCCCGCATGTCAGCCTCTGTTCTATTCCCCTCGAACCGTTTTCTGTTGGCGCCTTCGGGCAAAATACGCTTTCCCTCTTTAGCTAGCGCATTTCTTTCCGAAGCGTTTTCTGGTTTCTCAGTTTAAACCCTGGAACTTTTCTGTTTCATTATAGATGGGTCCCTAGACAGAAACCTTTATAACTTTTTAATAAAAAGGAATTTTTGAGTGATTCTTTTTCTGACCTTCTTAAAATTTTGTCTAGTTTTTTATGGGATTTATTTGGAAAATTTTGGAGAAGTTTCTGTGCACGCATTGGTTTTCACGTTAGTGCCCGTTTTCGTTATTGCCGTAGGTTCCGGAAGAGGTGACGGAGCCGCGAACTTCGCCGAGCTAGACTCCGACTTCTCCGAACCAGGCAAGCATGTTTGAACCTTTGATATGATAGGTGTTTTGCATGTTTGCGTGAAAGTTTGTGCATGGCATATGAGTATCGGTGAGTTCCCCGTTGCTTGTGAGGCAACCACCTGTATGTTCCAAAGTTGCGATGATCTCTGGTGAGAGATGGCCTAATCATGTGGTGACATGAAGGGCAGCAAGGTGGTACTGTTGTAGACTACCAGCCTTGCGTCATCCGACTACTTCCGACGTTAACGTGGACGGAGTCACGTTATCGTTCTTTCCCCTTCCGTGCTACCACATGTTTCATTTGCCAGGATGCGGTTTAGTAAGTTGGTAACCTCTTTCCGTGTACACACCAAACAGAGGGGCCGGGATGATGGTACCTTGGCCCAGGATTAAAGCCAGTCATCCGGTCAGGGGGCATGGGTGTTTCCGGTTGGGACCGAGAGGGGGGGCACCCCCTTAGAGCGCGCGTATAGAAATTTGATCCCATGCTACGCGAGGTTGTAGCCTCCCCGTCTCAAGGTTTTTCTTGAACGTTGCCGAGGGTGATCCCTGGCTTCGGAATGTTGAATGGGTGTGTACTGGTTAGACGTGTTTCTTCCAAAACACCGTAAACGGAACTAGTCCCCGTGACTACTGAAATCCGTTGGCTGTGGTTAAGTACAAACTCTGCAGAGTCAAATTCTTCCAAGTCATCGTATCCATGATCACGTAGTGAAATCAGTATACCCATATCTATCCGCGTGGAAAACTTGTCCCCGGTGAACAAACTCAAGTGGTAAACCCAGTTTAAATTATTATTACTGTGGATGGACTAATTTTATATTTGTCTCGTACTTGTAATAATTTATAATCTCGAGCTACTGAATGTTTGAGCTACAATATAAGCCCTTTATGCGACGTCGCGCAGACGTCCGACTGTGGCGTGTTTTTGTTTCCTTACTTTAAATATAAGCCCTTTATGTGATGTCGCTCAGACGTCCGACTGTGGCATGCACTGCCTTTATTTTCTGTTATAAGCCCTTTATGTGGTGTCGCCTTGACGCCCGACTGCGGCATTATTATTCTTGCATTTTTCCTCTCGAGGAGTCATTCAGACACTCGTTTGGCACCAGTATTACTATTCTGCAGTTTCCTCTCGAGGAGTCATTCAGACACTCGTTTGGCACTAGTATTACTATTCTGCAGTTTCCTCTCGAGGAGTCATTCAGACACTCGTTTGGCACCAGTATTACCATTCTTGCATTTTCCTCTCGAGGAGTCATTCAGACACTCGTTTGGCACCCAGTATTTATTATCTCTATGTCTGAACGCACTGGTTAACGTGTTCATATGCTTCATGTTTACATTTGTTATATCTTATGTCCGAACTGTCTTGCGAGTACTTTCATAGTACTCACCTGGCTTGTTGATTTGGCCAGATGTGGACGAAGGCGATCTCTTGGGTGAAGAGTTTGATAGTGCGTCCGACGCCTAGAGGAGTCCCAGTCAGTCCTGCGCGATCCCGGACATTGGTCACTTGTATTTTATACGCTTCCGCCACCCGCAATAAGTCTCCTCGAGCCTCACTCCGACGCTCGAAGAGCTGTAGTCTTCAGGAGTCGTATCACTCGCTTCGCGGTGATATTTCCACCACCGTTATTATCGTGAGTTAGTAGTTATGCCACCCTATCCGCCGTCTTGTTTTATCGGCGTGCATGTAATAAATTGTTGGGCAGTTTCCGCTCAACTTTGTATTATATTCAGTACTCCTGGTATTTTTCTTCTGTGACCATGATATTGTCTACCAGTGAGAAGGAATTCTTCCTTACTGGTCCGTAAAAGGGATTGGTCTCTCAATAATTATTTTATTGAAAAACCGGTCGTGACAGCTGGGCCGGCCAGGTGGGCTTTGGTGGGTGCCAGGTAGGTATCTTCTCTCTCTCTGCTTTTCCTATTTTAGTTTCTGTTTTCTATTATTCTGTAGTCTTTAGGGCTTTACTAAAAATACTTAAACAGATCCAAAAATCATGAAACTGCTCAATGCCACTGTTTGGAATATAACCAACCGCAAACATTTTAGTTTATGATTATTTGAGCATTTAAAATATTATATAGCATTTAAATGCCCAAATGCAAATAGAGTATGATTTAGTTCAGTGACCCAATGTTGTCCTAGAAAAATGTGAACCATTTTTGACAGAGGTTCTAGACCA
This sequence comes from Triticum aestivum, assembly GCF_018294505.1. Lineage (NCBI taxonomy): Eukaryota > Viridiplantae > Streptophyta > Magnoliopsida > Poales > Poaceae > Triticum > Triticum aestivum. The sequence continues at coordinate 269,206,188 of NC_057811.1, forward strand.
AGGCAAAGATGATGAACATTTTAGAAGGGCATTTCAGGTTCATTGGAAAAGTATTTAGTAACCCTAGTTGGTTTAAGTGGTGCTGGGGGTTTCTGTCATCCCCATTTCAACTTTCTAAGAAAATTTAACATGATGACATGATGATCATGCAAGGACAAGCAAAGGGTAAGCTAGGGCTGTGACAACTCACCCCTACTAAACAAGAATCTCGTCCCGAGATTCAAGACGTGAGGTAAGAAGACAGAGGGGGCACAAGACCAACACAATCTTCACGATCCATGTTGCACCTCATAAGGTTGTTGATTCATTGCATACGATGATCTTGACATCCTCGCTTTAGAGATCTTCATCCACGCAATGACGATGGAAAGAAACTCTACTAGGATTGATCTTCTCGAAGATCGAGCTATACAAGATCAACTCGCGGAATGAGATGTTGAAACATCTCGAGTTGAGACACAAAACACACATCGAGAGGGATGGAAGAACAAACGACGAGGTTTGATTTGGTGGGAAACAATTCCACGCTTGGAAAGATGGTGGATGGAGTCAGAGTAGCGAGGAGTTAATTGCTATGATTCCATAACGGGGCACCTTAGGAAAGGTGACTCGTAGAATTATTCCCTTAAGTGGCAAAAAGAATTACTTTTGATATAGAGATCATTGAGACTCTTTATACCAGCCTAAGGCAATCACAATCGAACATTTGAAGGAGTTCGAAGGAATGGCATACCCGGACTAGAATGGACGATGTGGACTACCTTGTTGAAGACAACGCAAGGAAAGATTTTTGCTTATTATCAGAAATGGATGGGACCCATGGTAGGACCACTTCTGAAGATGATCCTGAACAACAATTGCTGAGAAGGGCAGTCCAAGGGAGATTGGCACAAGGCGGTGCAAGCTGGGAACGAAATGCAAATGTCGGGAATGTTCCAACCATCATATCTGCCTGAGATTCAGATCTGGTTGGTGTCAGGACATTCCAGACCCATCAAGTCTAGAAAGAGAAATGAAAGTTTGCAACACAAATCGACGAGATGACGTTGCGAGATTCTCGGGAAATGAACTACGATAGCAAGCTCCAAAACATGAGCTGGTTCTGCTACAATCCTGTGAACATGTTGTCCAAGACAAGAATGACCACATAGTAGTCTTATAATAAAACACTATCGAGTTCAGGTTAGGATCCATCATCAAGGATTTTGAAGTCTTTACGCGCGCTAGACTTCTTTTCCTTGAACAAGTCAATCAGTGGCTTGGGTGCTAGGAATTCATATGGAACGAAGATGATCAGTCTAACATACCACAGAGTACTCTGCACGTGCATGGCCGAATTGGGATGATTCCAAAGGAAGCAAAAACAATCTTTCTTGTATCCACGGCGGCAACTTGCATAGAATGCACATGAATTCGAGGAAGTCACTTCTTCCATCCAAGCATAATCTTCATGAATGGAACACGAAGGCATTGCTTACAAAGTTTTCAACACTAGGTTGATGTTCAACATGAATCATGGGGGAGACAAAATGCTGCTGATGGGCTCAACAGCAACTCATCGTTATTTCCATATCACTGGACTTCCACCATCATGTGAACACGGTGATAGCATTGGTCAGACCAAAATATGTAATGGTGTATGCTTGAGGGATCAACCACGAGTAAGACAACATTACGAACATCGTTGGTTCTAATTTGACTTGACGATAGCCCATACTCAAATCAAAGTTTTGACAAGACAATAGGTCCAACAACTGATCACAGGGACCAATCGATGAAGATATCATCTTTCTTCAACTAACACACACACACAACAATATCCCTTTGGAATGAACTAAGTCGGGCAAGCTTTTATCTTCCAACTCTCTAAGTTATTGTTTAGCTTAACCAACTAGTTCAGGGGATCCAACACATAATCTTGGGGAATGGCTGGTTTGGAGGAAAACCAACATGATCACGAACTTAACATAGCGGTCAGGTGACAACCTGGTGATACCTCCGAGAAGATATTCAAAGAATCATGAACCACCGATATGTTATTAAGCTCGAGAACAAACTTGCTTTTCAAGGCAAGACGACATGAACAGAAGAGCAAGGAATTCAATCCTAACTCAAAGATCGAAGAGTGCACCAGAAATAAGGACAAGGTAGCACAATCTATCTTAGAATGATGATTCAATAACCAACATGCTAAGAATGAGAATATTGTCCATTTACTACCAAGCAACGAGGTTGCTAGGAGTATTGATTTCACACATCACAGTTCACTTGTCGGCATTCCGGTTACAACAACACGGGACCGAAGAATGAATAATGATGGCGAGAAGTATCACTGCGTCAAGAATTCATAAGAGGTGGTGAAATTCTGATGACATTCTTGACATCAAGATGGTAACACTCCAAGGTAGAACAGAGCAAAAGCTGGGTTGGCATTTTGATCCATGGAATACAACTACTTTGACCCAATCCTAGATATGGATAAGGTACTGGAGTTTGTTTCTCCTAGTCATTCTGGAATAGAATGGCTTGACGGCCCATAAGAATAATAGGCATCGATAACACGAATGCACAACTAGTCCTGACTATCAATTGATAGACAGAGGTCAGAAAACAACTAAAGAGGGACAACTCAAAGGAACATACGATTTTCTGAGTTGTGGGTGCATAGACTAGCATGTCGAACGAGTTCAACATATTTCTTCCGGATAACCCATGCAGAAAGGTAGAACTGGCAGAGTCACAACATAGAATCGAGAACTCATCAAGAGCACTCTAGTTGTGATCTTTCGGTTAAACGAGGAACTTCTGCCATAAGTAGTTCATGGTATTTGGAAGAAGGAAATACCACGGACCTCGAGGACTATCGCAAAGGTTACTAATATCCTAAAGGAACTAGCAAACACTATCAACACGAGGTAAGTAGAGTGAATCTCGGGTTCAAAAACCCAGGAATAGAATGCCTACTAACTAAGCGGCATCACGGGATGCTTTCGAGAATGATGGCCAGAATCATCACACTGGGACACAAACATGGCTAGATTACTAGGTAATCTTCTAAGACACCTAGGGTCATAATAATAACTCCAACATATATGTCGAGGCAATATAGTACCTCAACTCACCGATTGGTGTGGTTGAACTGGCCCAAAGGGACGTCGGGAACGGAAAGAAGGGATTTGCAAATGCATCAGACTATTTAGAAACCTGGGATGACTCGGACAGCATAACGGCTGTAAATGCTCAAAATGAGTTGAGACGTCCTGCAAAAAATGGTGGCATAACCACTCAGAAGCACAATATCAAGATTCCGAGACCAACTATGAACACACGGAAGTAGTAGAAACAGAACTGGGGCTTAAATCCATCAATCCTATAAGTCTCTATCATATTAACTCGTCATCCTGATAGATAGATGAGAAGGCCCAGTTCTTAATCCCCGTAGAAAAGGAAGAGGATGACTCAGATCAGAAGGGCATAAGGTAAAGGAGTAAAAAGAGCCTTACGTTCCCTTCCACAATCAATTCCCTTATATAACTAAAGCATTTCTAGACTCGACTTCGACCAGTTTGGTTTGGTAATGTAGTCAGGCTCTGATACCAAACCTGTCAGGACCCCGATTCCAAGTCACATCGATCTAGCCGGTAACACCTCATATCACTTTGCGGCCTCACGCACGGTATTCCCACGGGTGTCGCCTTACCATGGCCCGGGACCGTTTGCGCCTTTTGGCTCACGTATATGATAGTGTCGCTAGCAGCCATATGACAGAGAACCCGGGCTGACATGACTAGTCGTGAACCCAAAGTGGCACTAACCTACGGGGACAGGCATACATGAATCAACATCGAGCATGTCGGTCAGCAGCGTGGGAATCCGGGTTGTAGCACTGGGCTAACAGGACTCCGGTGAACCGGGCTGTAGCAGGCTAGGCAGGACTCCGGATGTTACCGCGTGACATTTCCCCGAAGGGACAGACACAGGAACGAAGTGAATCACATGCCGGCCAGTCAAGTGTTCCGGAGCAGTAGTGCTGGGCTAGCAGGACTCCGGTGAACCGGGCTGTAGCGGACTACTATGGCTCATGGAAGCACAAGACTACATTTCCCCATAAGAGAGGCTACCAAGGATAAACAACTAGGTTGTCGGATCCCACACATACCAAGCATTTCAATCATACACACAATGTGCTCGATATGTGTAAATACAACATGGCATCACAACATAACTCTACGACTCAAGTATTTATTCATTAGGCTCCGAGGAGCCAAGTATTACAATCATGGTCTCATGACCCAACATACAGAGCATACAAGCATCGAGCGGAAGCATAAACATGTCTGAGTATAGACAACTACAAATGAAAAGGGCTGAGAAGCCTGTCTATCTATCAGATCCTGCCGAGGGCACAAGATCGTAGCTGAGGTATCAAGCTAAACGTCAAAGTCCACGCGGAACTACTAGCGAGACTGACGTCTCTCTACAAAAACATAAAATAGGCAAACGTGAGTACAAATGTACCCTGCAAGACTTACATCAGAACTAACTACATATGCATCGGTATCAACAAAGGGGGTGGTGGAGTTTGACTGCAGCAAGCCAGCTTTGACTCAGTGGCTATCCTAAACTATGACTGCAAGTAACTCTTTGAGGTGGCGCACACGAGTCCACATATTCACCATATCAATACACCACTATGGATCCGCTCCCGTCTCCCTACGAGAGGGCCATCCATAGCACTCACGCTTATCTTGCGAGTTTTAGAGTATCCACTTTCACTTGTCTATGAACTGTACAGGCAACCCAGAAGTCCTTTACCACGGACACGGCTATTCGAATAGATCATTTATAACCCTGCAGGGGTGTACTTCTTCACACACGCTCTCACCACTTACCGCCATGTACACGTCATGTATCTCGGCAACCTTCAAACGGAAGCCTGGCGAGGGTGTCGGCCACGGCCTACCTAAACACTCAAGTCTCTAGTCTAGGTTTATCACCTATTCAGGTTCCATCCGCAGGGAGTCCGGCCGAAGTTTCCACATACGGCCCCGAACGATGTGAGCAGGGTTCCCGAGACACCAAACGGGCGCCCGATACACCATGCCACGTGCGTACCGCATCACAGCCCACCCCGCGGGTCAGCGCTGCGCACAGCCTCCAGCATACTACAAACACCAGAAACTACTTGCAACTCCTGGACAAAGGACAAGGGTGGTTAAGAAGCCGAAAGAGTCCATTAAGGATACCAATGTGTGGTAGTAGCTGTTCATGGATCACAAACATAGAACTCAGTTCCTGAAGACGGTTTCAATGAGACAACCCACCATGTACTCCTACATGGCCTCTCACCGCTACCTTTACCGAATCGTGTTCACACACTTAGCTCTCAACAGTAAGACATGGTCACCAAATTCCAATTCATCCCCGATGAATCACACCTGACTCAACTCTAAGCAGTAGCAGGCATGACAACAAGCATGAATGAGTAGGCACATCAGGGCTCAAACAACTCCTACTCATGCTAGTGGGTTTCATCTATTTACTGTGGCAAAGCAGGTCATGCAGAGGAAAGGGGTTCAACTACCGCAGCATGTAACAGTTGAAGCGTTGTTGTCTTAATGCAGTAAAAGAGAGCAGAAGCGAGAGAGTGGGATTATATCGGAATGAACAAGGGGGTTTTGCTTGCCTGGCACTTCTGAAGATGATATAGCTCTTCATCGGTGTCATTGATCACATCGTCGAAACCACGTTTATCGAGAGGGAACAACCACCGGCAAACAAGAAGGAACGCAATCAATGCAATGCAACAATATGATGCATGATCATGACATGGCACAATGAGGGTGTTGGCCTAATGCAACTACAACCAGATGGGTTTGAGCCATTTTGAACCAAAGGTTCAAAGTTCAAACTCATTTGTGATCTTAAATAGTGCCTTATCATGTTTTGTATTAAACAGCAAGTTAACTTGTTTAAACATGCATGAAACCAGTACAGATGGATAGATTGGATTTTTCTGATCATTTTTCATATATAACTTATTTCATTTGGAGTTACGGTTGATTTTATATGATTTTTAGAAGTTTATAACATTTCCTGAAATAAATAAACCATTTAAGATTTATTTAAATTGCAGAAAGGAATTACTGTGTCAGCATGACGTCACTATGATGTCAGCGGTCAAGGGTGAGAGGGCCACGGCGAAGGGTGAGAGGGATCAGGGGGTTGCGTGGCGTCTCCGTGGCGTCGTCTAGGCGCACCGGGGAGGAGCCACGCAGGCAGGGAGGGAGGAGGTGGCCGGCGCGGGGCGGGCACGCGCCTCCGTCCTCCTGGCAGGAGGAAGACGACAGGGGAGGGGCCAGGTTGCTGGGCTGGCCAGCTGGGCCGGCCAGGTGGCTTTGGTGGGTGCTAGGTAGGTATCTTCTCTCTCTCTCTCTCTGCTTTTCCTATTTTAGTTTCCGTTTTCTATTATTCTGTAGTCTTTAGGGCTTTACTAAAAATACTTAAACAGATCCAAAAATCATGAAACTGCTCAATGCCACTGTTTGGAATATAACCAATAGCAAACATTTTAGTTTATGATTATTTGAGCATTTAAAATATTATATAGCATTTAAATGCCCAAATGCAAATAGAGTATTATTTAATTCAGTGACCCAATGTTGTCCTAGAAAAATGTGAACCATTTTTGATAGAGGTTCTAGACCAAGGCAAAGATGATGAACATTTTAGAAGGGCATTTCAGGTTCATTGGAAAAGTATTTAGTAACCCTAGTTGGTTTAAGTGGTGCTGGGGGTTTCTGTCATCCCCATTTCAACTTTCTGAGAAAATTTAACATGGTGACATGATGATCATGCAAGGACAAGCAAAGGGTAAGCTAGGGCTGTGACACCATCTCACTTAATCCTTCGTATTCCCAGCAACGATGGCCCGAAAGAGGAGAAAGTTGGACTCCGATAAGGCTCTCCCGGTAGAGTCGTCCGCTCCTGGCAGAGACCCTACCGGAAACAACTCCTCACAGCCTTCCGTACCACCCCCTTCAGCTGGGCCATGCACCCCGCGAATGAGGCTTGTGCTCCCACAATAGAGGAGGTGCTGCTAGTCCTCGTTGCCGAGCCCCAGGCTCCAACTTGGGCAAGGCACATTGTCCACTTCCTCCAACCTGGAGAGCTTCCCGGCGACCAAGATGAAGCTAAAAGAGTAGCCTGGAGGGCCAGTATGTATCAGTTTGTCGATGACACTCTGTACAGAAGGAGGCCCAACGGTGTGAAATTGAAGTGTGTCTGCCGGGATGAAGGAAAGGAACTGCTGGCTGAGATACACGAACGAATGTGTGGCTCCCACATTGGATCAAGGGCATTAGTTGGGAAAGCATTCCGGCAAGGATTCTATTGGCCCACAGCCCTCCAAGATGCGGTCGATCTAGTCACGAAATGTGAAGCCTGCACAGTTCCATTCCAAGAAAACACACCTGCCTGCCCAAGCTCTTCAAACAATCCCTCTATCATGGTCATTTTTGGTCTGGGGGCTCGATATCCTCGGCCCCTTCCCCCGAGCAATCGGGGGCTTTGAATTCTTGTTCGTTGCTATCGACAAGTTTACAAAGTGGCCGGAAGTGACTGCCATGAGAAAGCTGACTGCTCAGTCAGCTATCAAGTACTTGAAAGATCTGGTGTGTCGCTTTGGAGTTCCGGCAAGGATCATTACCGACAACGGCACCCAGTTCACGAGCCTTGCCTTCATGCAATATGTTCATGCCCTCGGATGCAAGATCTCATTTGCCTCTGGGGCACAACCACGGAGCAATGGACAAGCTGAGAGGGGAACGCTGAAGTGCTGCACGGACTCAAGATGAGAACCTTTGATACGTTGCAGAAGCCCGGCAGGTGGTGGATCAAGGAGCTGTCGGTAGTTCTCTGGTCCCTCAGAACGACACCAAACCGAGCTACCGGGCAGACTCCCTTCTCCCTGGTCTACGGGGTAGAAGCAGTTATCCCCACAGAACTCATTTATGGGTTGCCTTGAGTGCTTTCCTACGATGAAGTAGCGCAAGATCAGCACCGGCGTGACGACGATGTGCTACTCGAGGAGAACCGTCACTGGGCTGCTATGCATGCTGCATGATATCAGCAAGCCCTGCGTCGCTATCATAGCCGCAGGGTTCACGTCCGGTGTTTTGAGGAAGGTGACCTTGTCCTTAGGCGTGTTCAATCCGCCAAGGATACAAACAAGTTGTCACCAAAGTGGGAAGGCCCTTACGGGCTAGTACGAGTCACCAGACCTGGCGCAGTCCATCTGGAGACCAGAGATGGCACTCAGTTGCAAAACTCATGGAATATTGAGCATCTCCGCAAGTTCTACCCATAAGGTGCGGCTGTCGGGCCCTGCCCGGCAACCACCCTTTTGTACAGGCCTTGCCTCAGCTGCATGTAACCCCTTGTACAAGCCAGGGCGATGAACCTGTGCAAATCAAATAAAGAAGCACTATGGGTGGCCGCCGACCAAGATTGCATGCATGCATGAGCATTCCAAGATCACAGCATAAGCATTTCATGAGCATTTGCATATGCATATGCATATAGATAGATAGGATCACATCCTGCATTCATTCTCATCTGCATGAAGCTGCAGGTTCTTGCCGTGAACTTGGCTTTGACAAGAAGTTGAGAAGACTGCCCGGCACTGCGATCCCCGGGAAGCCACACAGATAAGTTTTACCTCCTGTCCGTTTGTGTTCCGTAAGCTACAACTTGTGCATAAGAAAACCTCGCCACTCTTTTGAGACTTAGGTGCTCCCATCCCTGGCTCGAACGTTGCTTTGGTCAGGATGGTTGCAGTGGACTTTGGTAAAAAAGAAGTTGGCGAGGGGCTGGTCCCTTGGTCTGTTGCCCGGTAGACGCAATTCTCTGGCAGACAAAAAGGGTCCCAGCAGGATAGCCTACCGGGGAAAACTCGTTTATCTACATTAAAGAGGCATCTCATCTCTGCATGGACATATACATGCATGGGTTCCTAGCAAGGTTCATCTTTTTCATTAATATGCTGATACAAGTATAAGCATTATAGAACACAATTACAGACTCGAGAGATTACATTATTTGAATTAAAATTTGGCAAGTGCCGACAAGTTTAAGATTGAAAAAATATAAGCGCTCCGTAAACTCCTCTCCCATGCCCCTCTTATCCCAGGTAGTGCGGTGGGAAGAGAAGAGGGAAGACAATGCACCGACACAACGCCACCCCGATCCCCGTCATGAGGTGATGAGCACAGCCTGACAAGATCGGGAGTGGCAAGGCTGCAAAGGAGGAAGACGTGCGGAGCACCTCGACGGCCCCCTAGTCCCCGCTTCCAGGACTAAACGGGGAGCTCCAGCACAAGCACCAGCAGAGGAGGATGCTGGGGACCAGCCAGAAGACCCCTGGGGGAAGCGGAAGCACCAGGGGGCAAGCCTTTTCCCGGCAACCAGAAGAAACGGTGATGATGGCACCGGGAAAAGGGGGGAAGAGCCAGACAGACGGGCAGCAGGTCGCCAGTACGAGACGAACGCGTCGATGCAGTCGTGCTCCTACTAGACGGCATGCCTCCCGCCTTCTCCTTCTCCACAGGCTTCGCCTTCATCAACACCGTTCCAGGGGAAGGCCGGAACTCCGGCACGACACCTTCCCCGGAGAGACGGCGAGTGGCCAGGGGGCTTGAGGCGCGCCGCTCCCCACCTCCGTGGGCAGGAAGGCGCGCCTCTCGTCGACATCAGCCCCAAGACTTCCGGGAGGGGCAGTGCTGGGATTACTGATGATATCCAGCCCCTCCTCCCGTCCGAGCCTCAAAGAACCAAGAGATTCGCCGCAGCAAGGACCAGGCTCACTCCCCGAGCGCCAGCGCCAGCATATGGCAACACTAGCCTGAACCAAGTGCCCGGGGGCTGGCCCCAGGCTCTCTTCTTCAGCATATCCCACGAGAAACAGAAGCCGGAAGAGGGGGAATGCGAGGATGAGTGACTCCGACCTCCTCCGCCCCTCCCTTTTATAGGCGGGTCAGGGAGGGGAGCCACTCCCTCAGCAGGCGACCACCGTCCTCCTCCGCCAATTCAAGACAATCGGGCTCTCACCTCGATGCTCTCCCGCGCCACGCGCCTCCATTACCTACCCCACGCGATGCATGCAGCATACGTGGCCAAGGGATAAGGGCGTGGTGGAAATACTGAATTGGCAGTTTCTACCCCGTGTGTTAAAGTCATTCACAGGCCATTATTGGAGCGGCCCCACCATTATTGGCTTTACAACGCGCGGAGAATCCGGAAACTGGCCCGGAATCAAGACTAATGAAGAAGCAAAGAAGACCTCAAGAGACCAGCCTCTTCAGTAACCTTGCCTGTGAACTTATTAGGCCCTACCCCGATGACGCTCGGGAGCGTGTTCGGGGCAGGCCCGGGGGATTCTGTCGATGCAACAAACCCTAGGTCTGTTGCCTAGATAGTGCACAGGCACGGGATCAAGATTGACGCACCTACCCAATTCAGCTAAGAGATTTGACGGACCAACGGACAGATCAGAGAGACCAAGATCAAGCTAGAGAAGCGAGACAACCTCAGAGGAAAGGTCTCCCTTGCAGGGCAGGCGCCCGGCAAGGGGCGAGGCCACACTAAGAAATAGACAAGCAAGGTGTCCCGGCAGGGCCTGCCAGGACTCACGGAGACGAGACCACCCTACCAACCACTCCACCACAACCCACGTCGTCAATCAGTATGGTGTGAAGCTGCAGAGTGACTAAGTGGCAGCCATTCGCCACATGGCAACCTCTCCCTACAGGAAAAACCCACAGATGACACCCATCCTGTGACGTGTCAAGCGGGCGGGCATGGAGCTGGCAAGATAGCTTGGCAAGCCTTGTCGGGCAACCAATGATGTGAAGTTGAGCGGTGCATTTACTACACCATGTCAGCCCGTAGAGTTAGGTATGATAGCACGGTTTTCTATCTTATCAGTGTGTAATGACTACTTTGCCATTGTGGTAACCCCTTGACCTATAAAAGGAGTCTCATGGCAAACATCGAAAGGTTTAGAAGGTTGGATAACTCACACCCCCATACGCGCGTAGTCGCTGCTACCTTCAGCCAACCCCTGCCAGGCAAGTGTATTACGCTCCGACCACCTTTCCACGATCAATCCACCAAAGCAGGAGTAGGGTTTTACGCCTCACAGTGGCCCGAACCTGGGTAAAACTGCATGTGTGATCTCTGCCGTGCTGCCCCACGCTTGTCTGCTCTTTGTGCAACGCGACGTCCCCCTACCGAACCAGCAAGGGGTCTCCTGGTCCCATAGGTGGCCGTGGTTTCCCGCAACAAAGACCGGTGCTCTTAATTAAACAAAACAAAGAGTACTACTATGGCTGGTGCTTGTCGATCTCCGCCGCCTCCACCATGTCCAGCTCGCGCCTGACGGTCTCCTAGGGAGTGGGCCGCCAAAGTTGCCCTCACAACGTGGGTCCACATCCCCATCTTTCACCGACGATGATTGAATAGTGAAATGTTATTTGGGGAGCGAGCTAGTGTGCTTGACACGCCGGCTGTGGACTGTAGCCGACGCACCTTCTCGCGTAAGCCATAGGCGTACTATACACGGACAGTGCTCCAGGATATTTTATACTGCATCTCACACGGTTGGTGATAATAAACTGTGTGGGATCTACTTGATTTTTCATCTTGATTTGCATTACATAATGGGGTCACAGCGGCAATGGACGGTGTTTGAATTGTACAACTTTTATATGCAGTGAACATGCAACTATATGTGTGTCGTAAAAAAATTGGAATTATTCAGGGTTTGTTTGGAGATTTTATATATTAAATTGTATTTCTAGCCATTTCAGGTGCACAATTCGAAATTAAACTACATGCACATGCTCCGGCGCACCAACATGGGTTGTAAAATCATATATGTGTCCATGGGTTTATGCTTATGTCCCATGCAAGAAATGGGGATGAACTTCGAACACCACGACACAGTGGCTCTCCGGCAAACGTTGAGGTACTTGCTTTTGTAATTCTAGTAAATCCAAAACTCGTCTGAAATTCATGAGCCTTGGCATGCTATCATGGAATGGCATCAACATGCTGGGGTAAAAAATATTGTCCCATTTGGGGCAGGTTATGGTATAAGCTTCTCACAATCCAGAGCTTCTCACAAGAAGCCTCATGGTTCCTTTAGGGAAACGTGTCACCTTTGTGGACAAAATGATATTCATCGCCTCTTCTTCCTTTCAATTTTTTTCCATGTGTCAATATAGAACAACATGAGTATCGTGTTAAATTTTGGATTTTTTCGAGGATCGTTTGGACATTTTTATACGTTAACTGAGTTTTCTAGGCATTTATCTGCATCATTGAAATTGAAATACATGCACATGCTCCAGTCCATAAAAAAGGGTTGCAAAATCAAATGTTTGTCCTTGGTTGCAAGCTTAGGTCACATGCAAGAAATGAGAATGAATGCCAAACACCTTGACACTGTCGCTCGGCCGCTAACATTGAGATACATGGTTTTAAAATTCTAGTAAATTGAAAACTCGTCTAAAATTCATGAAACTTGACATGATATCATGGAACGGCATCGACATGCCGTGGTAAAAATATTTTCCCATTTGGGGCAGGTTTGGGTATAAGCTTCTCGCAAACCAGAGCTTCTCTCACAACAAGCCTGATGGTTTCGGTAGGGAACGTGCCACCTTGGGGGACGAAACGATATCTGTTGCCTCTTCTTACTTTCAAAAATTTTCTCGTGTCAACATAGAACAACACGAGTGTTGTGTCAATTTTTGGGATTTTTCGGGGTTCGCTTGGACATTTTTTATACATTAACTGAGTTTTCTATGCATTCATGTGCATAATAGTGCACATGCTCTAGTGCATATAAACGGGTTCAAAATTGGAATGTGGGTCCTTGGTTGCAACCTTAGTTCCCATGCAAGAAATGGTAATGAACGTCAAACACCTTTTGCACCATCGCTCGCCCGCTAACATTGAGATACATGGTTTTAAAATTCTAGTAAATCGAAAACTCGTCTGAATTCATGAAACTTGACATGCTATCATGGAACGGCATCAACATGCAGTGTTAAAAATAATATCCCATTTGGGGCAGGTGGGGGTATAAGCTTCTCACAAACCAGAGTTCTTGCAACAAGCCTCATGGTTATGGTAGGGGACGTTTCACCTTTCTGGACGAAATGATATCCGTTGCCTCTTCTTGATTTCAATGTTTTCTCTAGTGTCAACATAGAACAACAAGAGTGTTGTGTTAAATTTTGGAATTTTTCGGTGTTCGTTTGGACATTTGTATACATTAACTGAGTTTTCAATGCATTTATGTGCATAATTCAAATTTGAACTACAGGCACATGCTCTAATGCATATACATTGGTTGAAAATTCAAATCTGTGTCCTTGGTTGCATGCTTAGGTCCCATGCGGAATGAATGTCAAACACCCTGGCACCGTCACTCGGCCGCAAACATTGAGATACCTGGTTTTTAAATTCTACTAATCCAAAACTCGTCTGAAATTCATGAAACTTGGCATGCTATATGGAGCGGCATCAACATGCCGTGGTAAATTTTTTGTCCCATTTGGGGCAGGTTTGGGTATAAGCTTCTCACAAACCAGAGCTTCTCACGACAAGCCTGATGGTTTCGGTAGGGAACGTGCCACCTTTGGGGATGAAACAATATCCGTTGCCTCTTATTGCTTTCAAAATTTTCTAGTGTCAACATGGAACAACAGGAGTGTTGTGTCAAATTTAGGAATTTTTCGTGGTTTGTTTGGACATTTTTATACATTAACTGGGTTTTCTAGGCATTTTATGTGCATAATTCAAATTTGAACTACATGCACATGCTCCAGTGCATATAAATTGGTTGAAAAATCAAATCTGTGTCCTTGGGTGCATGCTTAGGTCCCATGCAAGAAATGGGAATGAATTTCAAACACCAGGGCACTGTTGATTGCCAGCAAAACGTTGAGATACTTTGTTTTTAAATTCTAGTAAATCCAAAACTTGTCTGAAATTCATCAAACTTGGCATGCTATCATGGAATAGCACCAGACATGTTGTGGTATTTTTTGTGTCTATTTTGAGAGAAGGCGCACTCGAATAACAACCAACAAAGGCATTTTGAAACAAATAGCTGCCACTATAAAATCTCAAACGTTTTGTATAATTTAAATCGTGTGCATTCTGTTAACCATTCACGTGATGCCACGCCTCACTCTTTTAATGGCTAGGAGGTGTTGTGCGGACAAGTGCTTGACTAAACGGGAGGCATGCGATCTGTACTCCAATGCGCAGGCTCACCGAAAAGTGTGCGACCTGTACACCGTGCAGGCTCACTGGGAAGCGAGCCCTTTGACTTCCACGACCACCCGCGTTGCTCGCATCATATCCATTAATGGCGCCCAAGCCATAGTTTAATACGGTTTTTAAATATAAAACACTCATCGCAAACGTTGTAGTTAGAACACCTGTATGCAAACCGACAGCTTCCCCAGGAAGCCAAGGGAAAATGTGACGAGCAGGATTTCTGCAGCTCTTGATCGCAAACATTTTAGATAGAACACTCATATGCAAAGTGAGAGATATGGTCTTCCCCCCTTAAGTCAAGGGAAAATTCTCAGCCAGGGATTTGTGCATCTCTTCAACGCAAACGGTTCAGATTGAATACGGTATGCAAAGCCAGACTTCGGTGCTAAGCCAAGAGAAAATGTGCCGAGCAGGATTTGTACATCCCTTCAACGCAAACAGTTGTTTTGGATGACCCGTGTGCAACCACATACAAACAATTTGGTAAGATTTGCATTTGTCGTATTGGGTATGTTGCCATTTATCAAACTAGAAAGATTCACATTTGTTGATCTAGTAACATTGCCATTTTTCAATCCTTGTAACACTGCGATTTGTCAAAATATACAGCTAAAAATCACTAGCACTATCTAAATTTTGCAACTAATATTCAGTAATTTAGATTAAGCAGTCATTCTTAATTTATAAAAACAGTTCAACTCGACAGCTGAACCGACCAAACTTTTCCCCAATTGTTGCCAACCACGTATGGAGGGGTTTTGTACTACTTCCGGAAGCCTCCCCTCTGTCGAGCACGCTCAGTAAGAGGAAGAGGAGGAGGAGCCTACCGACGAGCTGGAAAACTGCAATACGGTGCCTGCCGCTACTGCACATTCAGCGATGCTCACCTCGAATGCCCTCTAATGCTCTAGACGACCCCTCTTGAAGCTGCCGGACTGCTCGTAGATCTCCTGATTCCTCGCCTCTGCGTCGGCGTGTGTTGCGACCACGGCTGCGGTAAGGCTCTTTGCGTGCTCGGCGAGGCGCTCCTCCTCCTCCCGCAGGAACTCGATGTAGCACGCAAGGTCGCTGATGCACGTGCGGGCCTCCACCTCCGCCTCCCACCTTCGGGCGGCTGTGGTGGAGCAGGTGATGATCCCGGCGGTCGACAGTGGGATGGCGGCCATGGCGGCCGACGATGGGGTGTGTCAGCGCCATGGGAATGGGGGTACTCAGACTTGCCTACCTGCGGCCCAAGGCGTGGCTCCACCAATGGCCCAGTAAGGTCCAGCTTCAGCAACAACCACTCAAGACCCTCGCGAGGGGCCAAGCCTCGCGAGGCGAATGACGCCAAGACCTCCCTGGGAGCGGTCTCCCTAGGCTGGCTCCTGAGGAGCGGAGATATCTATGCAAGGGGCACCTCGCGAGGTTCACGTGACATGAGCCATGACGACCAAGGCTAGGCGGGCGCCAGCGAGCGCAGTGTACCAGTTTCCACTTTCGTGCTAAAGAGGCAGGCGCGGACGAGGAGTCCCGAGGCATCAGGCAAAGGTTTCCATATTAGTGCAACGAGACCAAGACTAGCAAGATGGAGGTCATCGTGAAGCCCACAATAGCGTCACCACCAGAGCCTTTGGCAGGCGAAGACCACCTTTTGTCAGGATAGCTTGTACTAGTTGTCCCCCCTTCAAACTTGTCCATTGTGGGATCCCTTCCCGCCTAACATTTGGGAAGAGGACCAGGGCTTCTATAAATAGGACTAGCCACCACCGTAGGAGGCGTCTCATCTTGGACTGGATCCATTCTACCAAGGCCACCCCACCAGCTCATCGAGCTCAAGAACAGCTCTCCTCAGGAGGCTGTTCATCCACTGTACTAGTTTATCCTTAGCTTGCGAGGCAATCCACCACCACCACACTAGAGTAGGGTATTACACCACAACGGTGGCTCGAACCAGTATAAACCCCTGTGTCTTGTGTTCTTCGGGTTCGTCGAGCTAGGCCGTGAGATCGTTGAGCGAGCGAACTAGGGAGAGAGAGTTCTTCGTGCGCACCCCAGAGTTCGAACCTCACAAGGGTTTGCCGGAACCCAGAATCTGACATTTGGTGTGCCAGGTAGAGGTGCGCTGAAGCCTTTCTCCCGTCTATCGACGCACCACTGCTCCGCCGCATCCATGGCTGACGCTCGCTGAGCCCGTGCTGCGCCGGGCCGCCCTTGCCGCTCGTGTCGCTCAGACGGCACCCGTTGGCGGACCTCCCCACCATTCTCCATCACCCGCTGCCAACGCCGCTACCGGCCCGACGGGAAACAAGTAGCAAGCCTCGTCGCTGCACCCCTCCGTGTGACGGGACGGACGCACCGCCACCCCATCGCTGACTCTGGCCGGCTCGTCGTCCCACGCTTGTCGCGCACCCACGAACGCGCAGGGTGCACTGCTCATGGCGCGCGAGCTCCTGTGCTACCGTCCCACCGATGACCTCTACGAGGACTGGCTGGACCGCATCGCCGAGCTTGTCAGTGCCGCTGGGGGCTCTCCCGCATCGTCTCTTTCGCTGCCTAGCCCACCTCCTGCTGTGGGCGACGTAGCCCATGGAGCGCCTCCACCACCTCCACATCATGACGGCGCCCTCGCAACAAGACGCGCGGCCCCGCGGCGTGACCCACCGCGCAGGGCGCCCACGCACGAAGAAGGAAGCTGCCAAGAAGTCCCTCGGCCGCAACAAGAAAACACTCCTGCACTCCCAGCACCACCACGCCAAGACCGCGTGGCGCCTACGGTGGCGGCGCGTGGGTGCCAAGATCAGGCGCCGCCCCCTTGACGGACTCCAGTCACTACCGCAGCTGCCGTGCCTTCACTCCCGAGCTGCGCACCGTCGTCTAGCCCGGAAAGTTCAAGCCGGACCTGCCTCCGCGCTACAACGGCACCCCCGACCCTGTTGAGTTCCTACAGCTCTATGAGCTGAGTACTGAGGCAGCCAACGGCGATGAGAAGGCCATGGAGAACTAGTTTTCCATGGCCCTCAAGGATGGCGCGTGCTCGTGGCTTCTGAACTTTCCCGCGGGATCGATCTCCTCCTGGGGCGAGATGCGCGAGCGTTTTGTCGCCAACTTCCAGGGCACTCATGACCGCCGACCAGCCATGGGTGACCTGTGGCGCATCAAGCAGTAGCCAGGGGGAACCCTGCGGAAGTACATCTAGTGCTTCAACAGCGTTCGCCTCAAGATCCCCAAGGTGACGGACGAGGCCATCATCTCCGCATTCTCCGATGGCGTCCGTGATGTAAAGATGAAGGAAGAGCTCGCCATCCACGAGGACCTATGCACGGCTCTAGAGATGTTCAACATGGCGACCAAGTGCGCAAGAGCTGAGGAAGGGCGCCTCTCTCTCCTCGAGCTTCCAGCTACCGACCCAGAAGACAAGAAGGCCAAGACCAAGGATGTGAAGCGCAAGGGAGCAGCCGTGCTCGTGGCCGAGCCAGAGATGAAGCGCGACTGCGATCACCCGGAGTCGTCCAAGGGCAGCCGTCCGTTCTGCGCCTTCCACAACGTACACAACCACTACACCAACGACTGTCACGAGCTCAGGGCCATCCGTGATGGGCGCTTCGGTCGACGCCCCGAGCGCAACGACCGGGGCTACGTCCGAGGAGGAGGACAAAGTGGAGGACGCTGGGACGATCGCGGCCCCTGCCAGGAGTGGCACGGCCAGCCTCGTGAGGACCACTGGCAGGACCAGCCTTGCGAGGGCGCCTGGAGTGACCAGCCTCGTGAGGACCGTCCTCAGGGCAAGGCTGGCCTCCCTCCGCTACCACCACCGCCAAGGAGGAATGACGACCATCATCAGGACGAGGGGGTTGGGGGCTTCCAGGAGCCACGCTCCATCGCCTACATCTTGGGTGGCGCTCAGGCCCTAGCCTCCCAGCGCATGTTCAAGCAGTTTGCCCGCGAGGTGAACGCGGCTCCCCTCGGGCTCGAGGCCACGCGCCCGCTCAGGTGGTCCAAGTGCGCCGTTACCTTCAGCTCGTCAGACCAGCTCAAGTGCGTGGCAACTGCTGGCACCCTCCTGATGCTCTGCTCGCCCATCATTAGCAATGTCCAAGTCACCAAGACCCTCATCGACGGCAGTGCAGGGCTCAATGTCCTATCCGTCGAGACGTTCGACCGCCTCCAGGTTCCATATGATCAGCTACAGCCTACCAAGCCCTTCTCAGGAGGGACCGACGGCTCCACCACCCCGATAGGGAAGGTCCGCCTCCCTGTCACCTTTGGCAAGCGCGACAACTACCGCACCGAGCTCATCGACTTCGACTTCGCCCATATCCGCCTGCCGTACAATGCCATCCTTGGATATCCAGCCTTGGCCAAGTTTATGGCAGTGACTCATCACGGCTACAATGTCCTAAAGATGCAAGGGAGCGGCGGCATCATCATGGTCGCCTGCGAGGAAAAGGATGCGGTGTGCTCTCTCGAGCGCGCCTACCAGGCCGCAACGGCCGAAGACCCAGACAACAAAGGCACCTTTTACCCTCCTGAGGTTGTCCCCAAAAAGAAGAAGCAGCTGCTCCACCAAGGGCTTCAAGAGAGCAGTGTCTCCAGCGGCACCACCTCAGGACCTCCGCCCACAGATGGGGCGCCTCCCTCCCTCGCATAGGAAGGCGCGCCCGGCGCCCTCCTCAGGCTGGGCTCGGGGGCTCTCTTCTGGAGGGCCTTTGACCTAGCCCATGTCACGAGGGAGGCGCTCGGGCACCACGTGGACGCGTGCTTCGCCACGCGTTTCCCTCAAGAGAGCAAAAGCCGTGGAGTGCCGGGTGCTCAGGAGTCCATCACCAAGGCGACCGAGGAGCTTCAAGGGGCGAGAGCCATGCGCAGCGACCGCCACCCACCACCTGGCGCAACCCCTCGTCCTGGCAAGGACGACGAGCTGCGCGCCTGTGTTCACATTCCAGGGATCAACAGGGCGGCATCTCAGGAGCGTTTCTGGCCTTCACATGTTGGTCGGTGCGAGGGTCTACCTCACAGCTATGTTCGCATGCCATTCGGCTTGCCGAACGCGGCTATCACCTCCGAGCGCCACTAGCAGAGCATTCTGGCGGCTCAGGAGGCTAGGCATCATGTTGTCCTGGCGGAGATGGCGACGGTTCATCATGAGCCGCCCAGACCCCCAGAGCCTCTTGGGGCTCAGGACCCAGGCGGCTCGTGAGGAGCAACCCCTTCAGCATGCATCGTCAGCTACTTCAACACCTCTTCAGCAACGGTACCAAGTGACTCTTTTCGGTTCATTCAGTTGGGGGCGCACCTCGGGCAGAATTATCCCCAAGTCGCACGGGCCTATCCCTACGACATGTATCCTTTTGCATCTTTAGCTTACTCTGTTGGGGGCGCCCCTCAGGCTGCATCATCCCGAGGCCTCATGGGTCCGCCCCTGTGGCATGTATCGTTCTTGCGTCTATTTGAACTAGCTTGACTCCTTGCATGAGTTACCTTGTGATCATCACCTGCTTGCTCGTGGCCCTTGGCAGCCACCCGCGTTGCTGACCGGCCTCCTGCTCATCCCACAACGGGGGCTACACATGCTGGCACGGCGCTTGTGCTTGGGTCTGTCCCTACAACGCTGACAAACCTGAGTGGTCGAGCTCTGGCTCGCGGCACGCCCCGCACACGTCACGTCACCAGGCCCTCAGTGCCTTCATCTTCTTGCGGAAAGACCAGCGGCAGGGCAGCAAACGCGATTGCAAGCTGTATTCTCCCCTTGCGCTAACCTGCAGGAATCTCCAGAGCCTAACTACGGGCGGCACCGCAAGCTCCTTCCTTTTCTCATGCAATTCGCTTGCGCGTTAAAGGGGGGCTCCTGAGCATCGCTTCTCATGAGCTTTTACTGACTCTCCAGCCCTCACCCCTTGGCCTTGACCACGGCACCGCGACCTGGCATACCAGCGGCGGCTATGCTCGCTCGAGGGTCAGGACCCGAGGACGCAGAGCACTTAGAAGAGCGTGAAAAAGGGAGGGAGGCTGGCGCGGGCCTAACTCAGCCATACCACCACCACTGACGCACGAATTGGGCGCTGCACAAGGAAATCGCCTCAGGCTTGCCAAGATAAGTCACGTATTCAAGTTAGCCCGGCATAGAGACTTAGGATTTCCGGCTCTTGCAGCCTTGCTCCGGCAATGCCGCCTTCCTTTTCTGCCTTTACGAAGCTGCTTGCATGCCAAGGGGGACCTCTTGAGCATCGCGCCTCAAGATATCTTACCAGACCTTGGGCAGCTCACCTCCTGGCCTTGACCACAGCATCGTGACCTGGCATACCAGCCACGGCTGACGCCTGCCTGGGGACTGGGACCTGTCGGCGTAGAGCACGAAGCTACCGTGAGGACGAAAAGGGGGGACAATGCCAAAGCAAGACGCGCAATCACGAATTTTGTAATGAGAATAACATTGAAGCAAAAGCACTACAGACCTTTTACACACCCCAGCGGGGTTCATCTTGATTCATCGCATGGAACAAAAGAAGAAGGCTTCCAAGAGTCATATCTACAGGCGTCGCCGCCGACGCCATCATCAACAGTGGGCCACGAGGGGCCGACGCCAACCCCATCAAGATCAATGACGAGGACGAGCGGAAGCCGTTGCTGCGCTCCGGGCACGGCGAAAGCTCGGGGGCACGTAGCTGTCGTCGCTCGTCTCTGGAGTCTCGTTAGGCTCAGGAGAGTCGCTAGACTCCCAGGCGCCATCGCTGCTACTGGAGGAGCTGTCGGCAGGACCAAGGGCGTGCCTAGCGCCTGACGCTGCGCCGTCCTGGCGACCCCCTCCAGGGCAGCACTCCAGGCGGCAGCCTTCCTCATCGAAGACCTTGAAGAATAGCATGGAGGCACCATCATACTCGAAGTGGATGGCGAGGGCCCCCTCCACGCGGCAAGTGCGGGCGACCTCGCCCCATCCACGGGTCATGAAGATCTTGCCCGGGGAGATGACCTCGACCTCCGCTCCCGTTGCCGGGGTGCTGCACTTGGCATGCTGCAGCCACAACTCGAGCAGCCCCCTCGGCGGCATCTCTTCGGCGAAGAACTGCGAGAACCTGATCCACGTGCGCGGACCAAGACTAGCAGGACGGAGGTCATCATGAAGCCCACAGCTGCGTCACCAACAGAGCCTTTGGCAGGCGAAGAACACCTTTTGTCAGGATAGCTTGTACTAGTTGTCCCCCTTCAAACTTGTCCATTGTGGGATCCCTTCCCGCCTAACATTTGGGAAGAGGGCCAGGGCCTCCATAAATAGGACTAGCCACCACCATAGGAGGCATCTCATCTTGGACTGGTTCCATTCCACCAAGGCCACCCCACCAGCTCTTCGAGCTCAAGAACACCTCTCCTCAGGAGGCTGTTCATCCATTGTACTAGTTCATCCTTAGCCCGCGAGGCAATCCACCACCACCACACTGGAGTAGGGTATTACACCACAACGGTGGCCCGAACCAGTATAAACCCATGTGTCTCGTGTTCTTTGGGTTCGTCGAGCTAGGCCGTGAGATCATTGAGCGAGTGAACTAGGGAGAGAGAGTTTTTCATGCGCACACCAGAGTTCGAACCTTACAAGGATTTGCCGGAACCCAGAATCTGACAGGATGGCGACCACGACCACCACCTCCCGCCTTCGGCCACGGTGGCGGAGCGGGTGATGGCCACAGTGGCTGGCAGTGGGGTGGCGGCCACGACGGCCACCTCCCGCCTTTAGACCGCGGCGGCAGAGCGGGCGATGGCCCTGGCTCTTGACGGTGGTGTGGCGGCAACGGCGGCCGGCAATAGCTGCCGATGGGCAGCGGCAGCGGAGCGTGTGGTGGGTGTTCCGCGCACATCCAATAGGGACGCCACGCGCACTACACTATGCCGGGGACTACGCCGCCGTCGAAGTGTAGCCTCCCAGCTGGAGCTATCCTCTGATGGCGGCGTAGTGGCTGAGCGACGACGATGGACCGGTGCCATTGGCGATTGTGGGAGAAGCAGACGAGATAAGCTACAGGGAGAAATGCGACGCAAGACTCGCCAGCCGTGAGGGTTTATGTAGTAGGCTGGTAAGCATTGGGATTTTGGGGGATTTCACCGAGTCGGGTGAGAAGCTTGTGCAGGAACCTGTGCGGTTGCGCGGGAACGAGCTCACCACAGTTTGGCCAAAAGAACCCCCCCCCCCCCCCCCCGCGTGCTGCTTAAGCTTGCGCTCGAAGCCATCTGTGGCAGCAGGGTGACAAGACGTGCGAGAGGAGGACGAAAGGACACGTACACATACGGTTAATAAAAAAAATGTTTGCGATTTAATTACCTACTATACCCCTGTCCTGGTTTATAAGTAGGATTTAGCTAATAAAAGACGAATGCATGTCGCCAAAGATTATATCGTTGGGTTCGTATTTAAACATAGTTTCTAGTTATATAATTTTTGTAACATGCATTAATATTTTGTTGGTTAAATTTAAGGTTATATACCAGCAAGCGTTTGCCCACAACACACACGGCTTATTCCATCACAAACAGCTCGGATGGATCAACTGTATGGCACATATCGCACACGCAACTCTAATCTGATTCGTGCTTGATGTCTCCAACATCGCTTGCACAGTTTGTCTCATTTGCCACGTATCACTATGCCGGCCCCCGCTCGCGTCCCTTGGCAAGCTCTGCTCGCCGTTAGGCCCCGCGGCGCGGTGCTCGCGTCCGTCGGCGCGCTCGGCTTGTGTACAGCTTTTCCTTGCGCATTCAACTCCTATATGCATATATATGGTGCTCGCCATTGAGGTGACCGCGGAGCGCTTTGCTCGCGTCCCTCCGCGCGTGCTTTGCCAGTGGTTGGGCCTACGCATGATCACGTCGGGGCCCCCATATGCATGCGGTTGCGCCACGCGCATCGCCGCACGATGCTGTTACATGCGGCATGATGGAGTTACGCGCTGCAAATTAGAACTACCATCAGGGCGTGCCGATATTCCAGGCCGTCCATCTTCTCCTTTAATTCCCGCGGCCATTATAACCTCTCGATCGCGCCCCACAACACAACAAGCACACCCATGACGACACATAGAGAGGGAATGTCTAGCGGTGCTCCAATGGAGTTCGGCGAGCATAAAGTGGAGACCCACGCGAGGGAGACGGATCTCTCGGTGGTGTACACCATCGACCTGGCCGTGGTGGACGACTACATCAACACCGTTGAGAAGTTGCTTGCTCGAGACAAATACAAGGTGGTTAGCATCGACCTCCAATACACCGCCGGTCGTCCCAACATAGATCAGAAGGTTGTTGTCGCCCAGTTGTGCATGCGTCATCATGTCCTCATCTACCACTATTGCATGGCCACAGAGCCTTTCGACTGTTTCGCTAGGTTTGTCAACAGCACCAACTACAAGTTCGCTATGGTGGAAACCACCGACGATGTAAAAGCGCTCAGGGTTACATGCTTGGCCTGTGAGAACCTTGTCAAAATCCGTGAGCACTACATAGTTTGGGGCAGCACGAAGAAGGACTCCCTGGTTGAACTCGCCTCGGCCATCATCGACCCATACTACGAAAAGATGAAGCAGGATGCCAACAGAACACATCCTGTATCCTGGCACGGGGCCTGGATGCGGCAACTAGATGAACCTCACCTCAGGTTCGCAGCCAAGAGCGTGTACACATGCTACGAGATGCACAGGTGGATCGTTGACATGAGGAAGTGCCTCGTTACCCAAATCGACGAGGCCGGATCGAGCCACAAGCAGAGCAAGTGTCACAAGAACTAGATGATGTTCAGATGATCGTTTATCCTAGTTAATCATGCATGTAATGTATAGTTTACTTTGGTGTGTGAAAATGTCATGTGTGTAGTAGCCACCTATGTAATTATGCATGTAATAGTTTACTTTGGTGTGTGCAAATGCCATGGTTGTAGTAGCCACCTATGTAATTGGTTGTTTAATTTGGTTATGCAACCATGTCCTTAGTAGTGTTTATATATATATATATATATATATATATATATATATATATATATATATATTATATATATATAGTGATGCTATTCATCACCCATGCTGCAGAATAAGTTATTCTTCACCTACAATCACTTCATAATTAAATTACATTTGTAATTCAAATAGTTACATTCCTATTGATTCACCACGTAAAATTTGGTATAAGAAAATAAAACTATAGGTCATAAGACAAAAAAATTGGAGTTTATATATATTTTACACTATGTTTTTACGTTTGTAATTTTACATAACATAAAATATATTTTACGATGATTATATATTTTCTTACGGTATCTTTTTATGTCAGAAATAAGACAAAACTTACGGAACGTAAAATTACAGTGCATTGATGGTAAAATAGAAGGGGTGAAGAATACTCACTAGGGTGACGAATAGTCAATATATATATATACACACATCTGGGCTACTCCCTCCTTCCATCTATATAGGGCCTAATGCTTTTTTCAAGGCCGCCTTTGACTATTGACAAGATTAATAGTACATGACATGCATAATGTGAAAATTATATCATTGAAATCTCCTTTCACATACGAATTTAATGGTATGCTTTGTGTAAGTTGCATGTCATATATTATTGCCCTAACATTTGGTCAAAGTTAACCTCGAAAACCGCATTAGGCCCTATATAGATGGAAGGAGGGAGTATTCTGTTTCGCGTAACAGAATATTATTTTGTTACTATTGTTGAACGGATGAATTTGAGCAGTTGTACTCATGATGTCATTTCGTTGTACTCATCGTTTTTATTAAAAGGGTAAATAAGAGCTTCCTCCTGCTCTCTCCGCCGGCCACTCCAGCCGTCGACCGAGCTGCTTGCGGCCGATCCCTCCTCCCGCCGCCTCCCTCACCCGCCCGGCGACCCAGGCCCCACCCTAGGACCGGCGACGGGCGACGATGGCGACGCTCGTGAGGGCGGCCGCCGGCGACGACATCGTCCACCAGGACGTGGACGCGCCCAAGATCCCCGGCTGCTCAAATGACTTCATGCTCGTACGCCCCCCTCCCCCTCCTCCTCCTCCTCCTCCTCCCCGCCTTTCCCGAGCGAGTGGAGCGGCCGGCCCCGGATTTTGAGCCCATGGCCGGGTGGCCGGCGGAGCTCCGTTCTGGCCGGGCGCGCGACCCCGGAGCCTCCCGATTCTGAACCGGTGGCTGGGTGGCCGGCGGAGCTCCGTTCTGGCCGGACGCGTGACCCCGGAGCCTCCTGATTTTGAGCCCGTGGCCGGGTGGCCGGCGGAGCTCCGTTCTGGCCGTTCCTCACCCCGTGCGGCGCCAACGCTGCAGTCCACCCGGCGCCACCTACTGTTCGCCCCCGATGGCCTCCTGCAAGCACAGCGATGAGAGGTTCTTGTCGTCGTCTGCTGCAGTTCACTATTTTGTGTTTTTTCTGAAGATAAATGGAAGTGCAAATGCAGTCCGCTAGTGATTTGCTCTTGAGGTTCACTTATGTTTGCAGGAAAAAAGGGTGGTGTGGTTCGGTTGGATGCCCCGTTACTAAAAACTCTTGTTGAAAAACTGTAGTTTGTTGTAAAGATATATGTTTGAGTGTACGCCCCTTTGCTCTCTACCTCTGCTGTTCATAGTTCTGTGGTATTCTCTGAGTACTTGTCAATGTATGTCTAGGTGCAAGTAGGCTGATCTTTAACAATGAGATTTCACTAGTAGTGCATTCACTTTACACAAATATCACTTAACTAGATGGGTTGGTGCGTCGCTCAACAGCCCATACTTGCATCCATAATTAGATATAAAATATACTCCCTCCGTAAACTAATATAAGAGCGTTTAGATCACTAAAATAGTGATCTAAACGCTCTTATATTAGTTTACAGAGGGAGTACTAAAGAGAAGTACATATATAGCCATGATTGTGTGATAAATTGTTTGTCAGGATATGGCTGTACTTGATTAAGCCTATATTGTAGACAGAGTGTCCGAATTTACCAAGGTGTTAGCTTTCTTATTCAGGAAGAGGTTGTCAAGAAGACAAAATCAGTTGGGAAGCTCAAACAAGAAGCTGAGAATTGCCTATAGTAGAGTGAAAGATTTAATAACGAGAAGGCTGAGTTTGAGCAAGCTTCCTTCAGAAAAGGTACAGTTCCTTGTCTCGGCCTCTTTCTTGTGTGCCTGTCGCTAGCTAGCGATGTTTTGGTTATGCAATTTTGTGTGAAGTTCACCCTCGCCATGGACAGCATGTCATGGACCCTTTGTTCCTAGCCTCCACTCCGTCGAGGCACGGATCCGCCGTCACTTGCTGCTTATAGTTCAGTTAATTTGTTGTTCTGTTGCAGTTTGTTGGTCTGCTGTGGATGTGGACATTATAAATACTCCAGTTTCCTTGCAAGTTTGCTTGCAAAGAGTAGTTTCAGTAGCTGATTTGCTATTCTCTTCTCTATAGCAAGTGCAGCAGTGTCCGCTCTTCCTCTCTTCTTTTTCAGTAAAGTGTAGGAGTATTTTCTTCTCTACTTTAACTGAAACATTTTTCTGTTAATTAATATAAACTGAAACCTTTTCCTTTAATTAACTTGAACCTTTTCAGTTAATTAAAATTAACTGAAACCTTTTGTCTTAATTAAAATTAACTGAAATTTTTTTTGTTAATTAAAATAAACTGAAACATTTTCCTTTAATTAACTTAAACCTTTTCAGTTAACAAATGAATAGGCCAATCATTTAGTCATTCAGGAGTACTCCTCTAGTAGTATTGGTCATTCAAGAGTACTCCTCCAGTAGTAGGAGTAGCTTGAAGGAGTACAGTGTAGCTTCTCTTCTCTGTCTCTTCTCTTTCTCTTCTCTTAATGAAAATACTCCTGCTGCTGCTTGCTTCTGTGCTTAAAGGAGTAGCTTGCTGCTGTTGTAGCTTAATTTTAATTAACTGGAACTTTTCCTTTAATTTTATTTAACTAAAACCTTTCCTTTAACTGAAACTTTTCAGTAAATGAAACCTTTCCATTTCTTTCTTCTTTCTCTCTTCTCTCTTCTTTCTCTCTTCTTCTTTCTCTCTTCTTCCTCTCTTAATCTCTCTTCTTCCTCTCTTCTCTTCTCTGAGCACTCCTTTTAGATGCTCCTCGTTCTCTCTTTTCTCTCTCTTCTTTTCCCTTTCCTTTTCCTTTTCTTAACTGAAACTTTAATTAAATTTAAGTAAAAATTTCAGTAAATGAAAGTACTCCTCTTGCTCTTTTCTCTCTCTTATTTTCTCTTATTTCTCTCTTCTTCTATCTTCTCTTCTCTAAGTACTCCTTTCAGATAAAAGTAAATGAAACTTTTCCTTTAACTTCTCTTCTCTGAGGCTTTTGTCGAGCCCTCAACCATTGTTGTGTTCTGCTGACATTAACTTATGCTACCTTAGTCCCCTAGATTTGATTTGATTTGTTGGAGTACTTCCCTGTATTACTACTAGCCTTACTTCCCTTGATTTGATTTGCTGTGGTGAACTGCTGCTACCTGCTTGTTGTATTTGATTTGCAGGAGGCAGAGGAGCAGACCACACCCAGGAGATGGCCGTCGTGGAGATGACCACACCTAGGAGGACAGGGCGACAGGATGACCAGGCCCAGGAGGAGCAGGGCGGCAAAGGTGGGGGCGGAGGAGCAAGGCGGCGGAGGTGGAGCTGGGTGGATTCAAATCTGGCGGAGGGGTATCGTTCTGGGTGGAGGGGCAAACATGTAATTTCATACGTTTTTCACCTGGTCGGAACAGATCTTAAACGACAAATAAATCGGAACTGAGGGAGTAGGTTTTACAAGTTGTTTGCAGTTTAGTTCAGCCGAGACAGAGCTCCTCGTCGTGCAGTCCACCTCACACTACCGGCGCAATCTCCCTCTCCTTCTCTCGATGATCCGCTATGCAGTCTGCATGGCCACGCTCCCTTGCGTTTCACTGGCGCACTGAATGCGGTTTCATTTTTTGTTAGGGGCTGGTTGTATTTTTACACGGGGCTTATTATATTTTTATGAGGGGTCTCAATTGCAGGGACATGACCCTAAAATCATAGGGGGCTGATTGTATTTTATGAGGGGGATATTATACTTTTTTAGCAGTTCATCACGCCATCGTGTTACTATTGTTGAACTGATGAATTCGAGCGTTTGTACTGATATTGTCATTTTGTTGAACTGATCCTTTTTATTAGAAGGGTAAATAGGAGCTCCCTCCCGCTCTCTTCCCGTTCCGCCGGCCACTCCAGCCGTCGACCGAGCTGCTCGCGGCCGATCCCTCCACCCGCCCGCCTCCCTCCCGACAACCTAGGCCCCACCCTTGGCGCAACGATGGGCGCCGGGGCACGGGCGACGACGGCGGCGCTCGCGACGACACTTGTACTGATCTTTTTGTGTGTTTGTACATAGGAGGTATTTTTCATAGAGTAATTTTGAATGGTTCCGAAAAATGTACTTGAACTGATGTCCGTATGGGTTTGTACTGAGCGTGTTTTTGCAGACTAGATTTTACTCTCTTCCTTTGGTACGGCTTTTCCTCGTAACTTTTCAATGGTTTACGGTTTTCATAGTCCTTGAACTTGCATGGTTTATATCATTGAACTGAATGATATTTTTTTCAAAAAGAAAATGTTTTGTGTGTTTCTTTTTCTAAACTCAATTTTTTTGCAACGATGTTTTGGACTTCTCGCGTTTTGCGACTTGAACTTTTACCATTTGAATTTTCGTGGGTTTTTCTTTTTTTTAGCTTTTTCCCAAACTTATCTGAGACGCCATGTTTGAACATACAACTTTTGTAGTTGTGAACTTGTGGTTTTTTCCATTTGTTAAATTGTTTTTTTCCTCCGAACTTTTACTGCTACAATCATTTTTTGCAAATTTATTGTCCGTTGAGTCAGAACGGATGCAATTTTTAATTTATGGTACATTGTACTAGAGAGTTTGTACTTCTCAAAAAATAATCAATCGATGTTCTTTTAGTTTTTTTTAATTTTCTTTCTCATCCTAATCCTTACTGACGGTGTCATCACCATCGGACCTTTATGGTTTATATAGTTGAATGGACTTACATTTTTACCATTTTCTTCTTTTTAAAACTTATGTTTTCTTCTCCAAACTTCCCACTTGACAAGAATCATAACTTATTTATTTTTTATATTTGTACTTCCAAGTGTATTTAATGACATTTTCACTATTTTACTTTGTTTTACCTCACCAAACATGTGATTTTTGTAATAGTTTGTCGAAATGGGGCAAACAATATACCGTTGAAAAGCTATCAAAAATACAAAACTTAGTCATGTTGAACGTTTTCTCAAATTTGCAACCATTTAAGATTGATTTTGAATACGGTAAGGCCCATCGTGCTATTTTTCCATCTGAAAAACAGAGTAGTCGTACTGATCTATGTATGCATTTGTACTGAGGTATTTTTCAGAGTAATTTTGAATGGTTCCCAGGAAAGAGTACTTGCACTGATGTTCGTATGGGTTTGTACTGAGCATGTTTTCACATACTAGACTTCACTCTGTTTTTTGGGTATCATAGTCCCCGAGCTTGCATGGTTTATATCGTTGAACTAAATGATATTTTTTCAAAAGAAAAAAATTACGTATGTTTGTTTTTTTTAACTCAATTTTCTTGCAACGATGTTTTGGACTTCTCTCGTTTTGGGACTTGAACTTTTACCATTTGAATTTTCATTGGGTTTCATTTTGTTTGAGATTTTTTTCAAACTTATCTGGGACGTCGTGTTGAACTTACAACTTTTTTAATTGTGAACTTGCTATGTTTTTACAATGCCAATATGCAGGAGAGCAGGGCGAGGGCAACGATAGAAGAAAGCTGCGTGTGGTGATCATGGAAGCACTGCAGGGCTGAGCCACAACGGTGGTTGATGGCAAGCCGGCACAGCACGACTGGCGGCGGAGAGGCATGGGGATGGGTGGGCGGCGCACTCACATGTCACTTGAGATGCGCCTATTGGACTGATCTCCTTGTCCCATTTGGACTGATCAGTTACAGAACTAGGGCGTTTTCTTGGACGTCAACAGCACAGAATACCAAAAGCTAACCATCTTTTATTTTTCAAACAGATAATTTGTTTTTAATTCGTACTGATCAATATTTTTGATTCAAACCATTTTTTATTCTTGCACGCACATCAAGCTGTCATGTATACCTTCTTTGAAGAAGTAGCAATCATCTCATCATATACATAATTTTTTCACACAATACATGTACATGAATAACATATACACCACACCGACTGCACATTTTCTTACATGAATGACAGACACCACACCGACTGCACATTTTCTTGCTATTAGAAGCCTCTTCAGATTTAAAGGTTTGTACTGGGCATAACAAATTAACCAACAACCGAATTACGAAGGTCAAAGTTCTTGAATTACAGACCAAAAAACAAGCAAACAAAGAATAAATAGAGGATTGCCAGGGTCTAAGAGAGATCAATTGCAAGACACTTTCACTCGATTTTTCACTCAGTAATAGCATGACTGAATAAGAAGTTCAAAACTGGAGCAGTAGCAGTTTCACTCCATTTTTCCTTTCAGTATCGTTGGACACGAGCTCCTTGAGAAAGCTTGCGTGGTCAGTAGCATGTTGGTCATGCAATTGTGTCAACGTGGAGAAGGAGCCTGCAGGTCAGCCCGCAACAGGGTAACTTCTCTGCACTACAACAAATCAAAAGCAGTAAATGTACATATTTTGGACATACAAGCATAATGGAAATTTGCAGAAATAACATGGTGTTCCTGATAAGTACTGATGCTTTGGGAATTTTTGAAGAGAGAAAAGAACAGAGAAAAGTACTGATGCTTCAGAATTTATCAAAATACTTGGCCACCAAAAACCCCATAATTTTTTTCCTGAAAACACAACACAATTTTGGAATGCATCAGTACACGCTGACATTTCGAGTTTTCAGAAGAAATCAAACTTGCTAATTAGTACTCGATGTACTTACTGAGACCACACATATCCTAAAATTTTAATCATGCACTTATGAGTATAGATCAAATTTGCCACTTGGGAAATTATGCTCTCCAAAACATAGTAAATTCTCATTTCAACGGTTTTCAGTTACATGTGCAACATGAAAGGAAAACATAACTGACTGTGAATAGCACTCAAGCAAAAAAAATTGTAGGGTGTTCAGCGGTATATTATTCAACATAAAAAATTGAACGTTCAACATTCACTATCACTGCACTAGAACTAAACTTCAGATAGAAAACAGAGGTAACAATTCCAGCAATTGGTAGCTGCGTAGTAGAGGGCATGCAGCAGCATCAACAAGAAAGGCTGCGGCTGTGCCGGACAGACGTAGGTGCAGTAGCAGCTTGCAGCAAGGAGCGGCCTGCACTCAGCTCCTTGAGCGACCGGCCACAAAACAAGAAGTTGTACTATTGAGCAAGAGAACTTTCTACAAAAATCCCAAAGCATTATAAAAATATCCTAGAGAACTTTTCTACAAAATTGATTAACTAAGTAACAGCATGGTGCACATTCTCAAGCAGAACCACAAGCACTTGTTTGTGCTATATGAAGAAGATGAAAACACAAAGGAAATCGGACTCACCACTGGGAAGTAGATGAACTGAAAAGCATACAAAATATGAACTTGTGCATCTTATTTTTATTGCAGCCTACAAAATAGGAACAAATATGAGAGATGAGGTTTCGCCCAGCAGAACTTACCGAGGTCTAGCGTTCGAACTTTTAAATGT
The DNA here is from genome assembly GCF_018294505.1 of Triticum aestivum. Classification (NCBI taxonomy): domain Eukaryota; kingdom Viridiplantae; phylum Streptophyta; class Magnoliopsida; order Poales; family Poaceae; genus Triticum; species Triticum aestivum. The sequence goes on from NC_057811.1 coordinate 269,238,222, forward strand.
TTGTGCTACCAGAAGTACTAGAAGGACAGAGCGGGTTACAACGGGCGCCGGGCATGATGGCGGACAGCGGCAGCCAGTCGCACGTGGGATGGCGCATGCCTCAACAAGACTGGCAACTTCCTCGGCTCCATTGGCGGCCGCTCATACACCACCAGGGTAACAAGCACAGGCACGCGCGCGTGCCACACACACACACACAACTAAAGATGCTCCAAACAGATTTCTGAACTTGCATACAACCCTCTTTGAACTTGCCATACGAAAAATTTTGCACTTGCACAATTCGGCAGTGGCAGCAAGCAGCAACCAGAAGCATACAATTGTTTTACAACAATCAAAAGTGCACAAAGATCACATCAGCAAGCACAGAGGTGGGCCGATGAAGGCACCCATCCATGGTTGCCTTCATCAAGTGAACATACATATTGCATAGGATTGCATCTACCATAGTTATACATTTACAGAGAATTAGATTCAAGAAGTTCTATGTTCCTCAGTGATGTTCCCACCAAAAACACATTTTTTTAACAAAGCCAAACTTTTTCAATGAACTTCTTTTAGGTTTACTAGCAAAAAGGCCCGTGCGTTGCAACGGGAGAAAAAAAATACCGCACACTCTTAATTTACAAAAAATGGCCTATAATCTGAGAATTTGTAGCTATGGCCCAAACAAAGATGGTCTTAACCTATAAAAATGCAGTTTAAGCTTCTACAGGTGTTCTATTTCAACACGGCTCGCATGTAGATTTAATCCATGCAAAGAAACACGCAAGTGATCTTGCATTTATTCATGTCATGTTCGGAATGGGGTGTTGTTACGGGCGAGTAAATAAAAATGACAAAAACAAACGATGACACATTAGCACACTACGGAGACATGTGTGCATCAATGGTAGTTTTCAGTTTAAAAATCATGAACTTAGGGTAACTCTTGAACACTTTTTTTCACATGCATATTTCTTAAATACATGAAGAGTTGTTAAAAAGGTCGTCAAAAAGGTACATTATTTTTAATCATAAAAAGAGATTTATATTTTTGGAAATGAACATTTTTGTATGGTCTCTTGCGGACGCAGTTATTTGCGCCCCTATTGCATCACTATTTCTTGCCATACATGGCATAGGTATTGGTCCCTGTTTCATCACTATTTATATCTTATCAAATCTGTCTCCCTTTTTCATGCACGCCTCATTTTTTTGCATGCATGTCCTCCTTTTCTTCTTCTTATATATACGAGAATAGCGTAACACGGATCTCCTCTGCATTTTCTCTTTTATTTCTTTTATAGCGGACATCCCATCTTTATTGGGTCCTTCTTTTATTTCTTGTCATGCATGTCCTTATTTATTGGGTGTCTCTAGAAAATTTATCTTCAATTGCATCTCCAATCCCGATTTTGGTGAGTGACGGAGTCCTGGACTACGGGGTCCTCGGGCGTCCCGCCTGCTATCCATGGGCCGGACTGATGGGCTGTGAAGACATGAAGACCGAAGGCCATACTCGTGTCCAGATTGGATTTTCCTTGGCGTGGAAGGCAAGCTACGCGACCAACTATGAAGATTCCTTCTTATGTAACCGACCCATGTAACCCTAGATCTCTCCGGTGTCTATATAAACCGGAGAGCGTAGTCTGGATAGGACACATTCGTTACCATATATTCATAGGCTAGGCTTTTAGGGTTTAGCCATTACGATCTCGTGGTAGATCAACTCTTGTAACACTCATATTCATCAAGATCAATCAAGCAGGAAGTAGGGTATTACCTCCATAGAGAGGGCCCGAACCTGGGTAAACATCGCGTCCCCCGTCTCCTGTTACCATCGATCCTAGACGCACAGTTTGGGACCCCCTACCCGAGATCCGTCGGTTTTGACACCGACATTGGTGCTTTCATTGAGAGTTCCACCGTGCCGTCGTCAAAAGGTTCGATGGCCCCTTCAATCGTCGATGATGGCGCTGTCCAGGGAGAAACGTTTCTCCCCGGACAGATCTTCGTGTTCGGCGGCTTCGTACTGCGGGCCAACTCGCTTGGCCATCTAGAGCAGATCGACAGCTACGCCCCTGGCCATCAGGTCAGATTCGGAAGCTTGAACTACGTTGCGGACATCCGTGGAGACTTGATCTTCGACGGATTCGAGACCGCGGCAATCGCTCCCCGCCGCCCAGATGGACATGGCTTAAACCTGTCATCGGGCCGCATCCAGGAGAGCTCCTGCAACAACTCTGGCCTTAGATCCGGAGCAGATCAAGTCCCCCGAAGATGGGAAGCTCAACTCCATCGCGGGGGCTACCGATTCTGCGGCGTTGGAGCCGCTCGCAGATTCCGCTGCGTACGGCATCTGCATCAACGGAACCCCGGACTCTTCTCCGGTGTCGGGTTCCGAACCTTGTGAGCCCGCGGATACCGAACTCGATCGGTTATCGATCTTCAAGTTCAGCGCCGCAGATGTCTTCCAACACTCGCCCATGGGCGACCTACTAAACTCATTAAAAAACCTATCCCTGGCAGATGGCTCGTCACCGAACTATGTTCGGTTTGAACTTACGGCGGATGATGGAGAAATTTGCTTCCCACCAGCCACCCACTTTATAGCCACCGTCGAGGACCCAACCAACACGCCTGACCCCCGCTTCGAAGACATCGCCGACATGGACGACGAAGGGCAGGGCCAGAGCCTCCTACCCACTAGACACGGGATGACCACTTCCTGGTATGACGTGTGTATGATAGACACACCCGACGACGCTCTCGACGATGACAAGGAGGATCCAGTCACGAATAAACCTCTTGGTACACAGTCCGAACACCAGCGCCCACGGCGCCGCTCCAAGCCACATCTCCCAAGAGAAAACACTGCTAGCACCAGAAAAGATAACACTCCGGACAATGAAGACCCTGTTGAGGTAGAATCCGAACAGGAGGAACAGGAAAGTGGGCAAGACAGCCCTGATGAACAGGCCACATATGGAGACTCGGAGGACAGCAATTATCTCCCACCCTCCGAGGAAGAGGAGATCCTCAACAACGAGGATTTTATCGTGCCTAAGGAACCTCTCGAGCAGGAGCGTTTCAAACGCCAGCTTATAGCCACTGCAAGGAGCCTAAGGAAGAAGCAGCTGCAACTTCAAGCAAGCCAAGATTTGCTCAATGATAGATGGACCGAGGTCTTGGCCGCCGAGGAATATGGCCTTAGTAGCCAAGAAAAAAGCCACCCAAAGGGTAGGTGGCTCCCTCAATACGATGGCAGGGCGCTGGAGCCCACACCACCATCGAACAATGCGGCGGGCCGGCCACAGTTCGGTCCAGACAAAGCAACAGCCCAAACAGAGCAACATACCAACCCATCCGGTCGTCAAATCAAGAGTAAAACAGCTCGAGGGAACACCCGCGACATCAACCGAGACCCAGAAGATAGAACAGGGCGCACAAAATCGATGTATAGATCACGGAGATACACCCCGACCGACTATGATGGTCACCCATTCAAACGCTAAGGAGCCAACCACGCCCGGTCCGAACTCCGTAAGCGGAGTCCGCCGGAGGTGCTTCACAGTGTGGCCCAACATAGAGGAGCCGCACACCCTCTCTACTTCACCGACGAGGTAATGGAGCATGAATTCCCATACGGGTTCAAACCCATTAACATCGAATCATACGACGGAACAACAGATCCTGCGGTATGGATCGAGGATTGCCTCCTCCTTATTCACATGGCTCACGGAGACGACCTTCATGCCACCAAATACATACCTCTCAAGCTTAAGGGGCCAGCTCGATACTGGCTAAACAGTTTACCAGAAAATTCTATTGGTAGCTGGGAAGACTTGGAAGACGCCTTTCGAGACAACTTCCAAGGAAACTATGTCTGGCCTCTAGATGCCAACGACTTAAGTCACATTGTCCAGCAGCCCGGCGAGTCAGTCAGGGAGTTCTGGACTAGGTTCTTAGTCAAAAAGAACCAAATTGTCGACTGTCCGGACGCAAAAGCCCTCGCAGCCTTCAAACACGGCGTCCGGGATGAATGGCTAGCACGTCACCTCGGCCAGGAAGGACCCAAGTCCATGACAACCCTTACCGCTCTAATGACTCGCTTTTGCGCAGGAGAAGACAACTGGCTCGCTCGTAAAAGCAACAACGCCAGCGACCCGGGCACTTCCGAAATTCGAGACGGCAACGGCAAGCCACGACAAACCGAACACAACAGCCGCAGCACAGCGGTGAACGCCGGATTTCACAATCCGAAGCCCGGTCAACGGAAGAAGCCACTAAAGGCAAACCAGGATGGACCATCCACCCTTGACAGGATATTGGACCGACCTTGTCAGATTCACGGTCACCCTGATAGGCCAGCTAGTCATACCAACAGAAACTGTTGGGTCCTTAAGCAGGCAGGCAAACTCAACGCCGATCACAAGGGAAGGAGGCCACCAGGCGATAAAGACGATGGATCGGCTCGCCAGCCGAACACCAGGGGCCAGAAACACTTTCCCTCTGAAGTTCGACCACTCCCAGAACGGAAATAGCAGTCCGGCTTCCGCCACGCGTACATAACTACGCACTCAAGATACCATGGGCATCGGCGGAAGCACAATATGGACAACCTTGCAAAGATCCCCATAACGTTTTAGCCGTCTTCCTTATTTTTCTGTATAATTTCTTAAAAACAGGTGATCATCAGGACAGCATCTACTTCGGACTCGCTCGAAGTTCGGATCCGCACACTCACCTAAGGGGCCACTCCCGTTAAGGATGCCCATCCCCGAGGACGGGCGACGCAGACGTGCGACAGGAGGTCCAAAAATAAGCTTTTGTAGACCGCACTCTTCTTTCCGAGCCTGTACCATGCCCTCCTCCTCTGTTCCCAACCCCGAGCATGTCAAATAGCTGGGTTGTGGTTTTTACTCTTTATATATTTATCATTGGCATATTGCTCCCAGTAAACTTTACCCGAACTTATATTTCATGCTCTTTCTACAACGAGTCCGGCCGTAATGGCTGCCTTACAAGACGCGCCTCGGCATAACTTGCCAAGGGCCTGGTATGGGAACAAACGAGTCGCCAGTAAAAGTCCAAACAGCTCTATAGCGTACTTTGGCGTCGCAAGTTTGGCCTTATATGCATCAGCTCTGAATCATTGTCTTTGGTCAATAGTTGGGTTGCCCGGCTCCTGTGCTTGCTACCCTACGTTCTGCTCTATCGGCTAGGGTAGTAAAGGGAGAACTACTGCGATTGTGCCCTGGCCTAGACCGGATGAGCACCTCAGTAGAGAAAGCCGAAAACTGACTGTCATGATGCGGCGAGAGCTGGTCAACCACTTGACGACTTATTCAAATCTTTAGTGATTCTCCGTGTCGCACGTGGGATCTTTTTTTAGATCAACATATGTAAGGCACTATGCGCCGTATACATACCAGGAGCTATCTCATAGCCCCACCATAAAACTCCTATGGTTAAGTGAAAGTGTTAATACCCTATAGTCCAATTGCCTGGTTCGCCGCATTATCACCTCCTTTATGGACCAAGACGTTGGATAAAGAGTGATTTAATGCTTCTCCGAACACCCCCGTACTTCCTACGAGGGGGCTAAAGCCGACGAATGAAAAACTTTCAGATTATCCTAAAACGGCCACAAAGGAGGAATTCAAGCTTTTGAGCAAAATATAAATAGATTAACTATAAAGTTGTCTGTTACATCATTATATAAATCACTCAAACATTATATCTTTCGAGCATTGACCCTCTATTAAGCGGGCGGCATCTAAGACGTCTTCAAAATAGTGCTCCGGCTCATTACGGTCCTGGCCCTTGGGTGGACTCCTCGCCGCAACATCAATGGCCTTCATCTTTCCCCAAAATGTTTTGACTCGGGCAAAGGCCATCCGTGCACCCTCAATGCACGCCGACCGCTTCACAGCATCGATATGTGGCACCGCGTCAACAAGCCGCCGCACCAGGCCAAAATAAGTACTCGGAATAGGCTCACCTGGCCACAACCGGACTATGACGTTCTTCATGGCGTCGCCAGATATCCTATGAAGCTCGGCCCACTGGGACATCTGTTCATTGAGCAACTGAGGGCGCCTCGACGCGGCGAACTGTGACCAGAAAAGCTTCTCCGTTGCATACCCCTCTTGTGCGTGGTAAAATTGCGCCGCATCGGAAGAACTCTTTGGCAAGTCTAAAAATTCAGCCAGAGAACTCCAGACCTGGTTCAGCTGAGCATAGTCCAGATCGCCAAACTTGGTCTGAAGTAAAAAGGGCTAACCGGCCGCTATCTCCTTAGCCTGCCAAATCTCTTCACGAGCTGCCCTAGATTTAGACCGAACTTCACTCGCCTCTCGTACGGCCTTATCAAGCTCAGCCATTTTGGCTTTATTCTCCTTCTCCAGGAATTCACAGCGGCTGGCAGTATTCTTCAATTCAAGTGCCAGTGCGGATATCTTTTTCTCACTTTGGCGTCGAGCTGTTTGTTAGGCTCTTAGATCCGCCGATGCCTTCTCGGCAGCCGCATCACTACGCCGGGCCTGCTCCTTGGCCCGGGCTAGCTCCGCCCGAAGAGCTTCAACGGCGGCAGCACCATCTGCAATCATGCACATTTCATATAAACCCTTTTCGGCGTCAGGCCTAAATTACAAGCACATTGGTGCAAGGAATGCTCGACATATATACCTTGCGAGTCGTCAAGACGCCTGTTGATCAATGCAATGTCATCTTCCGCAATATCCAGCTTTCGCTGCAGTTCGGCCTCTTCCGTATTTCGGGTAGCCATAGGAGGAGAGGCAGCATGTACTCCAAGTTAAATCAAGGTTAGCAACTGAGCATATCTTTCTGATCCTCCGATCGCTTCCGTCGGAAGGCAATCCAAGTCTCAGGGGCTACGGCATATACAACAGGTGCATTCTGTCAATATTATTCAATTGGCAAAACTACATCACAAACATCAAAACCCCTTAGGAGGCTCGTGAAGGCCTCGTTCAACCCGCTCTTCGCGGATAGAACCTTTTCGACCACCGTGACCATCAAGGCACGGTGTTCCTCCGAAACGGAGCTCGTCGCAACATGCTCGTCGGCATATCCTGCACTTCTGGGTCTTCGGAAGCCACCGCCGGAGTACGGTATTCCTTTGAAGGAATCCGCCCACTCGCCCCCAGGATCATCTCCGGCTCTAAACCGGATAGGGCAGGGCCGTCATGCTTGATTCCCGAACCCTGAGGGACAAAGGCACCACCTTCGGGTAATGCCCTCTTCGTTTCCTGCACTGCTTGTTGACCGGGAGGAGCGCCCCGGGACGATATCTCAGAATCATCCGCCCTATTGGGCGAGGGGGCCGGGGAGGGCATATCACTCTCCATCATCTCTGGAAGAAGGTCTCCCGAAGAGGAGGACGATTGGGAAACACCAGGCGTTAACCTGCGAGGACATACGTATGTCGGAGGATTACTTCAGTAATAAGAAAGGAAGGCGGTATGATTAAAGTACCCTGTTGCACTTACGGTTTGGCCAGAGGTTTATCCTCATCACAAAGCTCCACGTCAACATCGCTTGCCCGGCCCAAACCGCCCGTCGATGGTGTTTTCCCTTTCTTGGAAGGTTTCCCCTCCTGGCCTTCAAAAGCGACCCTCTTCCTACCACGGCGGGCTTCCTCTGCACCTTTGTCCTCCTCCGCAGACACCTGGTACGGTGTCGGAGTCACCATCCTCGTTAGTAGGGCGTTCGCAAAGTCTTCGGAAAGGGGCGCCGGACACTAGATCAACACCGCTTTCTTTATCCAGTCCTGTGAAGAGACGGGTTGTTCAATATCTTACCAAGAGATACTCGAATGAAGGGTGTGTGGAGATCGAATACTCACCGTGGTGTCCGGATGATTGCAGTCAAGGCCAACATCTTCGGTGGTGTCCGGCCATTGCTCTCGTTCCCCAAAATATAATTTCCACATTCCCTCGTGCGTAGTGCCGAGGAAGTGCTGAAGAGTCCGCCGTCCTTCGGGATTAAACTCCCACATACAGAGAGGCCGCCGCTGACATGGCAGGGTCTGGCGGACTAGCATTACTTGAACGACGTTCACAAGACCGATGCCCTTCTCGGTAAGGCTTTGGACGCGATCTTGCAGAGTCTGCACTTCATTGACGGATCCCCAGTCCAGTCCCTTATTGATCCATGAAGCAAGCTGAATTGGAGGGCCGGGTCGGAATGCAGGCGTAGCTGCCCACTTGGAGCCCCGTGGCTCATTGATATAAAACCACCCCTGCTGCCATAGGTCGGAAGACTTGGCGAAAAATCCTTCAAACCAAACCGCGCCGGCAAGCTTGCCTATTGTAACGCTGCCGCACTCTGCCTGCTCCTCCTCTGTCACCTGCGGCCTCACGTCAAAGGTCTTGACCACAAACCAAAGTGCGGAGGAGTCTGGAGGAAGGCCTCGCATGTGACGATAAATGTCGAGATGAGGAGAATAGAGTCCGGGGCCAGATCGTGAAAGTCTAGCCCATAGTAAAACATGAGCCCCCGGACGAAGGGGTTAAGCGCGAACTCTAACCCATGGAGGAAGTGGGACACAAACACTACCCTCTCGCAGGATTTGGGGGTAGGAATGACCTGCCCCTGTGCAGGAAGCCGATGGAGGATTTCCGGGGTCAGATACCTCGTTGCGCGGAGCTTCGTAATATCCTCCTCTGTGACAGAGGAAGCCACCCACCGGCCTGGACGGCTGGTTTCGGACATGATTGGGGCTGGTGGCGATGGGAACCCGAGGGTTGGAACTCGGGGTGGCTAGGGTTGGGGAAGAAGCGAGCGCAAAGGAAGAAGACGAGTCTGAGACCCTATTTAAAGACCCCAAGCACTAAGCGTATCCACCTGGGTCTCGAAGCTTACCAATCTCCAGAGAGTTGTACCTAGGGGACGGTTGGGTTGCCCACGCCTGCATTAAAGAAAATCCCGTGAATAAGGGAACACGATCTCTGCCTTGGCAAGACAAGCCAATAAAACCGCGTCCCGAGACGTGGGGCGACGCGGCAGCCAACGGTTGGAAATAGTGACCGGGCAGGCGTGATATCATAAACGGTTGCCAATAAATTAGGCTCGTATATTTTCTGCAACTATACATACAGGTCCAGATATATCTACTACATCCGAAGACTATCTTGGAGTTCGGAGAAAGGGGAACCCGGATTGCAATGCTGAAGACAATCTGCGCGCCGGAGTCCTCGTCATTGAAGCCAGGTTCAGGGGCTACCGAGGGAGTCCTGGACTACGGGGTCCTCGGGCGTCCGGCCTGCTATCCATGGGCCAGACTGATGGGCTGTGAAGACATGAAGACCGAAGACTATACTCGTGTCCGGATTGGATTTTCCATGGCGTGGAAGGCAAGCTAGGCGACCAACTATGAAGATTCTTTCTGATGTAACCGACCCCATATAACCCTAAATCTCTCCGGTGTCTATATAAACCGGAGAGCGTAGTCCGGATAGGACACATTCATTACCATATATTCATAGGCTAGGCTTTTAGGGTTTAGCCATTACGATCTCGTGGTAGATCAACTCTTGTAACACTCATATTCATCAAGATCAATCAAGCAGGAAGTAGGGTATTACCTCCATAGAGAGGTCCAGAACCTGGGTAAACATCGTGTCCCCCGTCTCCTGTTACCATCGATCCTAGACGCACAGTTCGGGACCCCCCTACAAAGATCCGCCGGTTTTGACACCGGCAGTGAGGTCTTCATCCTTAATCTGAATTAGTACCGGTATAAAAAAAGATGGATAATGCATTGTAGATTAACATTGCAGGCTAGATAGTATTTTTTAAATTGTTAACAGGTAAAATAACATCATATTTAGATTCTACATATTTTTCTAATCGAATTCATATATAATATGTTAAAGAGGTAAATACACCACTGGTGCTTGAACTTGCCATGAATGTGCACTTTAGTGCCTGAACTTGCAAAATACATTGAACTGGTTCCGTAACTTGGCATAGACGTGCATATACGGTTCAAATCTCGTTTGTATACGTCCGTGATGCTGATGAGTCGTGCCGTCATGGCATGGGACTCACTGTCAGGTACAGGGTGTGCGGCGTGGTTTTCTCGGAGAACCCTCTAGAATATTATTTTCTTGCAATGATAAATTATAAAAAATATATGAATAATTAAAACGGGTACGTGGTTCAAAACAGCTACCTGACATGCGCATGTGATTGTGGCTAGCCAGTAGGCCGGCTCAAATTTAGCGTCATAAAAGGATTCATACACTATATATATAAAGCTAAACAACATAAATTTAAAAATTTATTCCAGCACTATAGCCTTGTTGATTTGAACCTGCAACCAGGGGCTATATAGCTGACGCAAATACCACTCCAACTGACGACATCGAATAGTAAAAATGATAAATTTAGGTTTATAACATAACAAGCCCCTCTCGCTAAACTAGACCATAGTGTGGCTCAGTTTTCGACGTGTTTTCTTTTATTTCAAAATTTTGTAAAAAAAAGACATAAATTATAATCGTGTGTTACAAACAATAGACTAAAACAAATTACATTTAAAATTTCATATAATTTCATAAAATACCAATGCAATAATTTAAAAAAACACATAATAAAATTATGAATTAAGATTATGTCTTATAATTTGAAAAAATGTTTGCATTTTAATAAAAATATTAAAGTAGTTTTACAAACGTTCATATATGTAAATAAATTCTCATGTAATTTTGAAATTCCCACATTTTGAATTAAATATTCATGTAGTATATAAATGTGTTCATGCTTTAAGTAAAAAATGTGTGTTTTCTAAAAAAATACAAGCCTAGTGCGCCCTTTGATTGAGGATCCTCATATGAATAATACTTGAATCATATAAACATGTTTATCATTCATAAATATTTTCAATTGAATGGGTATGTTTTAAAATAACATGTGATTTTTTTAAATGACATGAAGATTTTTGCATTCTTTTGAAATTATGTTTGTTAGACAGTCATAAAGATTACTTGTACTTTTGATACATGAGAACTCATTGGTTGGAGTGGCATCTGTGCCTGGTCTATATGCTTTGGTCAGATGTTCGAGTCACATAGTTGGTACTATTTTTGCTGCTTCATTAAATTCCTTTTATTTATACTTCGCAAAAAATCCTTTTATTTATGTTGTTCCGCCTAGTTTATAAAGGTTATGAATCATCATGAAGCAGCAAATGTGAAGTGGTCTATTGGCTAGCCCGGCATGCACTTGACTGGTAGGTCGCCCTTTCTAACCACCACAACGCTAGTCTTTTAGTATTTTATAATTATAGTACAAAAAATAATTATAGCGCAAGGTTATGAATCATCACGAAGCAGCAAAATTGTCAGTTTCTCTGTAAGGGCCTTATTGTATGAAAAGAAAATCCGGAGGAGTTTCCGCAAAAAAAAACAGGTCACACACCCTTGTCTCCGTAGTCCAGTCACTGACAATCGGTCCCATGCCATGTTGGCGCGCCTCATTAGGGTCGCGGACGTATACAAACGTCATTTGAACCGTATATGCACGTTCATGCCAAGTTATGGAACCAGTTCAATGTATTTTACAAGTTCAGGCACTAAACCGCACATCCGTGGCAAGTTCAAGCACCACTGGTGTATTTACCTCTATGTTAAATTTGGAGTTACGGTTTAGAAGATATGAGTATTTTAAAAAACATTTGATGTGTACTGCGGGTTTGATGTCAGAAACATTAGGGGGTTTTCTATAAAATAGCAGAACGGACTAAGAATACCTATTTCTTTTATTAATAGGTATAGATGTGTTCGAACTTGCAAACTTTCCAAACAAGTACTTAGCTCACTTTTCTTTCTTCATTTCAAGAAGGGATCAGAATTGCACAGCATAGAAGCATTAACAGAAGGATCAACTGGGGCAAACAAAAGAACACAAAACTAAAGAGATAAATGTGTATATAGAAAAATTGCATATCCTCAATGGGCCATGATGTAGGCATCGCCGCCGGCTGGATTTGTCGAGAGAGAACTGAGGGCAGCACATCCCCGTGCCTTTTTTCTGTGGTATTCGCCATGAGAGGGCAAGGGAGGAGTTGCAGCACAGGGAGCAAGGGAGAGGATAAGTAGCAGCAGACGGGGCATCGACCAGCGGTGGCGTGGAGTAGAAGCGCTACAGCTGTGGCAACCGCACCAGTGAGATAGGCATCAGGCGTCGCCTGGATGTTGCCCATCCTGGATCCATGCCTTGTTTGAGTCTAAACTGTCATAAATCTTTTCGTGAAACTACTCGCCAAATTCCCATGTAGTGATTTTGCTATATTATATAATGCTAAACTTATTTATTTAACACAAATTGAACTTATTTTAATACACATTGAACTATAGAATAAACAACTAGATTGGGGACACAAGCATGGGCTTATATTAGTAACGATGAGCTACGAAATAAACCACCAGATGTGAAATTGCTTCCAGGTCAGGTTTGCTTTTTTTATTTCATGCATGTTTGCACTAATGAACTACTATTGGCTTTCAAGTTGGACTTCAGTACTTGTGTAAATTTTTGCATAGTTAATGCCGAAATCTTCACCACAAAAGAAACACATATCTTACCACTTGCATAATTTAGCAAAAATGAAAATTTTGCATCTACTGTTTGTTTTTGCAAAATGTACTTGTATTTCTTATGTACTTGAACTGTTCAAGGTATTGAAAATTGCCACTATCACAGGCATCTCCATTTCACACAAAGAACAGCATAAAATTTCACTCATTTTGGCAATATGGCAGAAATTTTCACATAGGAGCACATCACCTGAGCGAGAGAGAGAGAAAGTAGAGAAGAGCAGTAGCCTACACATGTTTTGTGGAGGACTCCTGCCCATGAGTCGCGCTGGCAACCAGAGACGATGGCCTGCCGGAGGTCAGGGGACATGAGGCCCAGTTGTTCGAACGACGACGCCCGCAGTTCGAGTTAGCGCCGGAGGAGCATCTCAAAGACGCGTCGCGCCTCCACCACGATGGTGCACCTGGAGGTGCGCCGTCCAGGGCGTTGTGGCACGGCGAGAAAATGGGGACAGGCGGCGGTCGTAGTGGTTGTAGATGGAGCCCTTGGCAGCACGCTATGGGAGAGGGGGCCGGCGGCGGCGCGCTGGGGAAGAGGGGGTCGGCGGCAGCGCATTAGGAGAGGGGGCGGTGGTGGCGCACTGGGGTAGACGGGCTGTCGGCCGGCGGCGCATAGGGGATGGGGCCGGCCGGCGGCGCGCTGGGGGAGGGACCGGCCGGCGGCGCTCTGGGAGGGGATAATGGTCGCGTGGGTTGGGGATGATGTTTTTTGTTTAGGATGGGTTCGGGAGGCTGCGTGGGGCTATTTTTCTCTTTGTTTCGGGCCGGAATGATTAGCTGGGCTTTTGGGTTAGGTTGCTCCGATCGCTCTATATTGGGCGCGGAGTAACAGAATATTATTTTGTTACTAGTAACAGAATAGTCCATCCCTATATATATATACATTGTTGTTCTGTATGCAATCCCATCGCACAACACACACATCTTATTAGCAGCAATCGTCTGTGTTATTATCGATCCTCGCACACATTTTTGATTAGAGACCTCTTTGCTGCGTATCACACATATCTTGTTATATTGAACCGTTTCTGTTATCTTGTCTCAATGCAACAGTTCATGTGAGTGAACCACATGCCGTATATCGCACACACCTTGATCTGGCTGGCCGTTTCTTTTGTGTTTCCTAATCACAAATAGTTCATCCGAGTGAACCGTATGCTGTATATCGCACACATCTTCATCTGGCTGCCCGTTTCTTTTGTTCCTCCTCATCGCAAACAGTTAATTGAACTGAACTGTATGCCCTACATCGCACGCGCAACTAAAATCTGAACCGTGTTTGATGCATCCGTCATCGCAAATGTTTTGCACCTTTTTTGACGATTTTTTACACCACTGTTTGCGATTATTGCATTGTACACAGTTTCGTCGAAGGGTCTCTGATCGTAGTGTCGCGGTAGTAACATCCTGCAGTAGTGGGTTATCAGTGCTAAATTTAACTATTGCAAGTCATGGATCTACAACAACAAACAGAAGAATCATTTAGACATTTATTCATAATTAATGTTACGCTAGTGTTTAAACGAATTTTAATATAAAGTGCACTCCCACTCAAATCAATATCTCTCATAATTGAAGGTGAGTGATTCAAGATCCTCATCTCATTCACACCCATGGATGGTAGCATCTCATATGATGTGAATTTCAACCAGTAGGCAATGTTTTACCAATCACATCTCCATACGACTCTTGTTCATCTTTCGATGCTACGTGCTCCGAGCTCAGAACTCTTCTGCTAGAACTTCAAGGCAACCGAGTGTTTCTGCTGTGAAGTCCTACCTCACCCGCCTTACACTTCACTTCTCATTTGTACTCATGGTAGCACGTGGTACTCTGAAAGGCCACATATTATAGACGGTTGCAACACTAGGAAGAGCACCTTTTAACTTGATATTTACTGTGAGAAATCACCCTAATAATTGACTATTGTGCAATCAAAGGGTGCAAACAATGAAGGGATAAACTCTCGGGCAATTCATAAAAGCATGATATGGTATAGCCCTGGGTGTCGAGAATCTCCGTGATCATCTTCAATTTGCGGTTGAAGCATTATGACGGCCAATATTTCGTTGTCATGGCAACCGTTTCAAAAATGTTGTCGTGGCAGCAATTTTAGAAAATGTTGTCGTGGTGACTATTTTGGAAAACGTTGCCATGGCACCAAATTTAGAAATTCTGCCATGGCACAAAATTATAGCTCCTCGTCCCGCGCCAAGTACACCTTCTCCACGCCGGGGTCCTTCGTGTACGGTTGCCATCGTCACTTGTAACCTGTAGGCTATCTCTATGATATCCTATATACCTAAGAAGTTCACCCCCACTATGTTATTTATCTTAACATGCAGACTATCCACCTCATCAAAGTTGCCAACTCAGTAAAAGGAGAACTATCCATGGGCCACACGGTCCCTTTTCTTGTCGCCTTCCACATGCTGGAGGAGTTCCTACCTTCCCCTCAACGCATGGTTGTACCAATCCTGGCCAATTGACTCCCCCTCCATTAATATCCTATTCATCTTCTCCCCTGAATAAACGCAGCCCTTTACTTTTCTTTTTCGATGAGTTGTGTGAGTCCTCTGTCCTCTCCCATATGCATTGGTTCATATGCTGCTCGGTTACATAAGACGATAAGCCTTCCATGTTGCTCGAATTTCTTGATATCTCTGTTCATCTTCTGTTACCGAGAAGCCATCCATGATCCGTCGATCATAAATAGGATATCGAGCCACTGCGGAACAGACAAAGTGTGTTGTCCCATCTTTCTCCAGTACGTGCTCAAGCATCCTTTCAATTTTTGGTCTCTATACTTGATGGTTCACACACGATCTACGCCCATTCCTTTCTGAGGACCTCGTAGGTTCCTCCATGGACATCTCGCAAAGCGACCACTTACCATACGAGCAGGAGCCCGTCTAAGACGCAGGCTCTCCGATCTCTCTGCAATCCCCGAGCCAGACAGGCGACGACGTGCCGTTGCTAGAGATCTACAACCGCAACCTAGCTATCTTCATATGGCGTTCGAGCATCAACTCGCCCGCAACTACGACATGCCGGCACCAAGCTACACACACCAATAAGATGAAGAACAAGGCCCGTACTACATCGCATATGAAAACACCCCATGTTCCCTCCAATTGAAATCTTGAAGACTCCAGGTAAGATGAGGCATCGAGCCCGTGCTGCCGCAAGTCCTAGCTTATGATTCCTGAAGTGGGACATTGGGCAACCGGGCAGCCGTGTGCTTCTCATGTGGATTGGGAGGCCGCCGCGAGGCCACATGGTTCCATCGGCACATCCACACAAACCATGTATACCTGTGAGCAACGGCGTGAGGCCGCCGCAATTGTCGCTTTATTTGACAGCGGAGGATGGGCGTCATGGATGCCGGTAGTAGTTCTCCAACTATTCCTTAATCTATTAGATCAACTGAACTGTCATTTTGTCACTCACCCAGTACCGTGGGTGCTCCCGTTTGGCGGGCCACTGTGCATACTGCCACTAGGTCGCGCTTGCTGATTGTGTCCATGACTATATCTCGGTGACTTTTGCCTGCTGCTGCCGATAGTTCATGCGCTACTGGTCTGATCATCGTCATCACTTTGGTTAGGCATCCTTTCCGAATCAGCATATATCTTGCTAAGTTACTCATTTTAGATGTGCCCTCCTCCTTTTCTGAAAAAAATGTTAGATGTGAAATCACTCGTACTTCTTATTCAGTATGTTTCTGATGTGGTAACTTAACTCACAAGGGTAGAAGTAGTTTTATCATTGTGCTTCTTATGTGAGATGTTAACTGACAATTTCAAAGAGCTGGTAACTGAAGAATTCAGTGAGCATGAACATAATATTCAAGAAGAGAAATTATCTTCTATGATTTTCTTCGATGACTTGCTAATTAAGATACCCCTCATTGCTTCAATCGATTATGTCTTGAGAAAGCAAAATGGTATCACATGGTTGTTTTTACTAGGGCAATTATTTCTATGTTTCAGGACTTTATATTGCTCTGAAACTTGCCTTCATTGATACACTCATGCATTGCATTGAGGTCGACTAAGGTTTGAATGGTTGTTTTATATAGAGTATTATCTTCTTGGTGGCGGCGCCGAGGCTAAACCTCCCCTGCCTCCCCCCTTCCCCTACGCCCGGGTGAAAACCCTAGCCCCGGTGGTTAAGCGGCGGCGGCGCCACAGCGTCGTCACCTTCTTGAAGGCGCCGACTTGGGTATGGGGATGCTGGGCGTGCATGGCGAGATTGTCTGGATCCTGGTGGCGGCCCGTCTGATCTACCGCGTCGCAGCTCCGGGCATGTCTCGTGACTGCGGTGCTTATCTTCCAGCTGTGTCTCCAACGGCGACCTCGCCCTTCCTCACCTTGTACTTGCCGTGGTGGAGCGGTACTTCATCTCACTCATTGATGGCGGCGGAGTTCGGCGGCATGGCGCTGTGGAGGCTCGGCGTCCGATGCGCGGAGATGGACTCGCGCAGGAGGAGGTAGCTGTCTGGTGTCATGGTGACGTCGATGGCAGAAGTGGCCTTCACAAGGTAGAAGACTCAATATAATCTGAAGACGGACCTGTGGAAGATGGCGGCGACGACACAAGAGTGCGTCTGACCGGATTGTGCCCCAGACCCGGTATGTGGCTCGGCTGGGGCTTCCGGCTTTTGATGTTAGGTTTAGGTGAGTGGTTTGGGTAGTGGCCCAGCTAGCATCCCTTCATCATATGGATAAGAGTAGCGGCATATGTTGCCAAGATGGTGGATTCAGGTATATTGTTTGTAATACTTTGTAAGGTCCTCGAGAATAATTAATAAAGTGGTCGTATGCATCTCCCAGATGCAGAGGCCGGGGGTCATCCTCCTTTTCTAAAAAAAGAGTATTATCTTCTTCTTTTTTCAATGCAAGAAGCAATAGGAAGAAGCTACAGAGAGTCCAAACTTAGTCTTAGGACTTTCCGTCATCATACATTGGCCATGATCATAAGCATGTCTCTTAATGTATGAGAAGTTCTTTGATCGAAAAAGAGTGAGGGGCTACGAAGTGTACTTAGCATTTTCAAATATTCCGCAAGATGTATAAAGAGAAGCCTATCATGGCAAATATGTTCTTAATAAATTGACATTTTCTTTCATGACTAACCATGTTCAATAAACCATGGGAAAAAACGTCTTGCAATGCCACTATTTGCACTTGCACCCATCTTACATTTTTGACACTTGATATTGATCTCTCATGCCAGGTGCAAAATTGTGGGAGCACACCCGCAAAATCACTCCAACAGTGTGTCCTTCTTTGTTGTGTGCAGAATGCGGGAAACTGTCTATCTTTAAATCATACTTCAAACACTACCACAGGATGCTGCTAACACGACACTACAACCAGAGACCCATCGACAAAACTGTGTGCGATACATTGATCGCAAACGGTGATGTAAAAACACTGTCAAAAAAGATGCAAAACATTTGCGATTGCGGATACATCAAACATGGTTCATATTATAATTATGTGTGCGATGCATGGCATGCGGTTAATCCATAAGAACTATTTGCGATGAGATAGAACAACAGAAACGGGCAGCTATATCAAGATGTGTGCGATACACAACATACAGTTCGCTCGGATGAACTATTTGCTACTAGGGAATGCAACAGAAATGGTCAGCCAGGTCACAGTGTGTGCGATATACGACATATGGTTCAGTCGGACGAGTTATTTTCGATTAGGGAACACAACAGAAACTGTTCAACTTAATAAGATGCGTGTGATATGCGCCATACAGTTCACATAGATGAACTATTTGCGATGTGCCAAACGAGCACAAATGATCCGCGTAAACAAGGTGTGTGTGATCCACGACAAACAGCCCACTCGGAAGAACTGTTTGCAATGAGAGTATATAACACAGACGGTTACTAGAGTTAATTTGTGTGTGATTCTTTGTGTAGAAAATACTTTGAAAACTGCAATGTAGTTGCTTGCGATGGCTAGGAGTATCGCACACGATGCTTGTGCGAGTACTCGTGTGCGATGATTAGTAATTTACACATACATTTCCTTATGGTAACACGTGTGCAATAACACATGACGGCACATACGGTTGTCGGGTTGTGTTCTCCACTTTAGTCTTCCTGCGCTCCATCGAAGGCTTCCCGCGCTCCACAGGGGTGAATTGTAAAATCCCCAATCCCTTGCCAGCTGCTAGCTATAAATAACCGCAACAATGGCCAGCAGCGGCGACTCACTATTGATCCAGTTGCTAGCTAGTTAACCACACATACCGGCATACCCCCAACAGCCGACGATGGGAGGGAGTTGCACGATGGCGGAATCGAGGCTGAAGGCACAATGGTCGGCTTGGCGGTCGACGGCCAGAGGAAGCAGGAAATGTGGTACGAGCAAGCCGCCAGGTTAGCCAAGGTCGTCCTAAAAGCGGACAGGGATCGCAAGCGGGCTATACTGCTGGCTCGGTGCAGAGTGCAGCGGATGGTGCAGGCGGTAGAGGAGGGACCTCGATGACGCAAGGACAATTGCAGCAGTGGCGGCCGCCGCACGAGGTGCAAGCTTATGTCCCAGATGGAGGAGGGTGTAGCGCCGGACGACACTGGGGCATGCCTGGGGGCCGTCACGGCAGCCCTGGCAAGAGCCAATGTTGTTTCACCGGACGTCGCCGGGGCAGACCCAGCGGTCGCGGTAGCCCCGGTGAGCGCTGCGCCAGAGGCAGTACCAGCGATTCTTGATGTCGAGTCTGCCCCAGCCTCGATCGATCAAGGTGTGTAGGTCATCGACTTGGCGGCCTTCGCTCCCGCTGAGCCCATGATCGACATGCTGATGGACGATGCCTGCTCTGCGTGCTAGGTCAGCGTCAGGTGCACAGTGTAGCTCTTTTGTGCGCACGCGGTTCGTTATATTCTTGTAAATTAGCAATATATATGTATATACTCAATTGATTTCTTCATGCATGTCAAATATGTCAATTGTATGGGCTGGATCGCAATATGGACAATTAATATGCAAATGCCTTCTGGACATCGATGCTGATCGCCACGTCGAAAACATGGACATCCTCTACTCTACCGGGCACACGCTTAAGCTAAATGAACTTTGTACAATACTAATACTTTCCATGAAAATTTAAGAACTTGGCTAACAACATTTGAGTAACATATATATAGTGGTTACACTATTCGACAGAAGGAGGATCTTTGTAACACGGTTTTGACAACCATATGGTCCATATCTACATACTTAACATAGTAACAACTATCAAATTTTAAGAGGCTGAGGGCCAACAACCATATGGTCCATATCTACATATTTAACATAGTAACAACTAGCACATTTTAAGAGGCTGAGGGCCAACAACCACAACTATCCACTGGAAGCAGCTTGATCACGGCGACTCGGCATCTCGTCAATGAAAAGGAAGAACCCTCTTGTGCCTTGGTAGAGCATGAGTAGAATAGTGTCTCCAATTTTCCAATATGGATGCATTGCCAAAACAAGCAAGAACTTGTTAATTTGAATGGTTCCATTTCTGCAGGAAATGCAGTACCTTGCAATAACTTTGGCGTTATTAGTAGGCACAAGTGTAGTTCCACCATGCCGAGAAATCGATTCAGGAACAGCTGCAGCGGGCAATTTCTGTTGAAATGTAGAATAAAAACCAATTGTAACATATTATTGAGGATATATATAGTTTATGAACATCAACATAAAAATAGGACTTTGTACCAGTGTTTTGTGCACACAATTGGTCTTGTTCAATGTGTGCACCATAGGTATAATTAATCCCATCCAAAATCCAGCGTTCATACGCTATGCTATCTCTATTAGATTATCAACAAATTTCTGACATACTTCAAGCCTTTCTAGTGAAATTTGGTACGCTAAGTAACATACAGATCATTAACTATGCATCCAACATATCCTGCTTAAAAGGTGGAAAGGTATTATTTATTCAGAACATGGCAGAAGAATATATAGTGTGCATAAATTGGTAAATAGAATTTGTTACTGCCTAGGAACAGAGTCAGAAAATGAAATCACAATTGGTTGCTTAAATAGTGATCATTTAGTCAGAACAAATACTCCAATTTTGCTAAGTAATATGCCAGCATGGAGAAAGTTGAAAGAACACTAATCTCGATCAGACTTTGATCGGCTGATGACGTTGGGGAAGTAAACATCCATGTTAATTAGACCATACTGTGGTGCACGCACTAGAATTTTATTGCCAGCTTTTCAGTTCATAAAACTTAGAAATTTTTCTCCAAAGGTCCGCATCAAAATAGGAGTGACCATCTTTATCAAGTTTTACGCTAACTGTCATTGTAAATCCATGTTGCGTTGTCAATATGACATCCATGGAGTCATCAACAAAGTAAAGCCCAAGATTTCCTTCTACTCGTGTTCTTGCAAAGCAAGGGATGTACTGCTTGAAATGAAAATTAAGATCGTAAATTAGATATATTTAAATAACAGAGCAAGATGCAAATATGGGAGTAACTGATAGAACAGAACAATATATAGATGAAAGCAAAGTACAAAAATATATAATTAAAAATAGATAATGTAAAATATATTTGATGCAAATATGAGAGTAACTGACTGAACAATACATCATTAATTTTCCTAATATAGGGAAAAAATCGGCTTCGACGTCTAGGCTGCATGTGGCACTGTACCTTTATCCAAATGTAGCAATAGACGATATATGTCCACACAATTAGGCCATGTCGACCGTTGTAGGGTGAGACTAAACATACCGAGCGCTCCCAGAAGTTAGTCGGAATAGTGAGATAGAACTTATTTTCCGACTGGCCGCGACCACACTTGCCCGATTTGTGCTCGCACTGTGGACACTTGAATGAAAACCCTCGAATCAGCTAGAAGAAAAAGAATCCACGGTGATTTCTGCCGGTTGATTAACAGCGACAAACGGACTATGATAAGAGATGAGTGAATATTTCCCTAAATTGATTACCTTCTCCATTAGAAAAATCCCCGGCCCAATCCCGCAGAAAACCCCAATCGACCAAAGTCTAGTATGTCGGTGCAAGTCGGTGCAGATAGGCAGTGGCAAGTTGTAGGGGTGAAACCCCGTGCCGTTTGGAGCGTGACCTCCACCCGCCGACGAGAGCCGTCGAGCTTAGGGTGGCCGCCGCGATAGAAGTTGATGAGTTGCGGAGTTGCGGAGGGGTCCGCGGAGAGTGGGTAGGGACGAAGTGGGCAGGGCGGCAAGGGTTTTCTTTTTTTCCTTTTGGATGTGTGGGTGAACACACATGGTTCGTAGAGGCGATGGAGATGAATCGTGTGCGATTGTAAATCACCGGGATAGAAGGGGAATCCAAATTTCCTTCCTAGTTTGTGATTCAATTTTTTCTACGATCCACATATGCCATCTAATGCAACGTGTTCAAATTTGGCATTTTTTCGGGCCCATTTACCATATTTAGGTGATTATGTGTCTTTTCTAGGCATTAATGCACATAATTCAAATTCAAACAATTGGTGCATGAAAAGGTGCACGAGAACAGTTTGGAAAACCATGCCCGTGCTGTTTAGTAAATTCTCATGCCTTCTACAAGGAATGGGCAGATATTTCAAGGAAAAGTGTGGCAATAGTCAACCACCAACGCGTCGTTTATTGGTTTTTAAACTATAGAAAAACTAAATACATGCTTGAAAACATGATGGCTGGCATGGTGCCATGGTATGACCTCACCGTGCCCTAGTAGAAATTTGAGAAGGTTTGTCTTATGTCGTCATGCACGCCCTTCATAAATCGAACCAACACCGAGGAAGTTTCATGGTTTCGAGGGGGAAATCACCAAGATTGAAGGGGCCGGGTATCCAAATTTGCTTCCTAGTTTGTCATTCAATTTTTTATATGATCAACATACCCGCCCCCCCTCCAATGCAACGTGTTCTAATTTGGCATTTTTCCGGGCTCATTTACCATATTTAGGGGATTGTGTGCATTTTCTAGGCATTAATGCACATGATTCAAATTCGAACAATCGGTGAATGAAAAGGTGCACAAGAACGGTCTGGAAAACCATGCTTGTGCTATTTAGTAAATTCTCATGCCTTTTACAAGGAATGGGCAGAGATTTCAACGGAATGTGTGGCAATAGTCAACCACAAATGCGTCGTTTATTTGTTTTTCAACTATAGAAAAATGAAATACATGCTTGAAAGACATGACGCCTGGCATGGTGCCATGGTATGGCTTCACCGTGTCCTGGTAAAAAGTTGAGAAGGTTTTGTCTTATGTCGTCATGCACGCCCTTTATAAATTGAACCATCACCGAGGAAGTTTCATGGTTTCGAGGGGGAAATCACCAAGATTGAAGGGGAATCCAAATTTCCGTCGTAGTTTGTCATTCAGTTTTTTTTCAATGATCAACATACCCCCTCCAATGCAACGTGTTCAAATTTGGAATTTTTCTGGGCTCATTTACCATATTTAGGAGATTATGTGCATTTTCTAGGCATTAAAGCACATAATTCAAATTCGTACAATCGGTGCATGAAATGGTGCACAAGAACGTTCTGAAAATCATGCTCGTGCTATTTAGTAAATTCTCATGCCTATTACAAGGAATGGGCAGAGATTTCAAGGAAATTTGTGGCAATAGTCAACCACAAACGCGTCGTTTATTGGTTTTTCAACTATAGAAAAATGAAATACATGCTTGGAAAACATGACGCCTGGTGTGGTGCCATGGTATGGCCTCACCGTGCCCTGGTAAAAATTTGAGAAGGTTTCGCTTATTTACTCATGCACACCTTTCATAAATCGAACCATCACCGAGTAAGTTTCATGGTTTCGAGGGGGAAATCACCAAGATTGAAGGGGAATCCAAATTTCCTTCGTCCTTTGTCCATGAGTTTTTTTCTATGATGAACATACACCCTGCAAATCACCGTGTTGAAATTTGGCACTTCCCGTGTTCATTTACCATATTTAGGGGATTATGTGTATTTTCTAGGCATTAATGCACATGATTCAAATTCAAACAATCGGTGCATGAAAAGTTGCACAAGAACGGTGTGGAAAACCATGCTTGTGCTATTTAGTAAATTCTCATGCCTTTTACAAGGAATGGGAAGAGATTTCGATGAAATGTGTGGCAAAAGTCAACCGCAAACGTTTGTTTATTGGTTTTTTAACTATAGAAAAATGAAATAAATGCTTGAAAAACATGACGCCTGGCATGGTGCCATGGCATGGCCTCACCATGCCCTGGTAAAAAAATGAGAAGGTTTGGCTTATGTCGTCATGCACGCCCTTCAGAAATCGAACCATCACCGAGGAAGTTCCATGGTTTCGAGAGGGAAATCACCAAGATTGAAGGGGAATCCAAATTTCCTTCATTCTTTGTCATTGAGTTATTTTCTACAACGAACATACACCCTGCAAATCACTATGTTCAAATTTGGCACTTTTCCGGGCTCATTTACCATATTTAGGGGATTATATGCATTTTCTAGGCATTTAGCACATATAAATCCATTCCAGCTACAGCTGCACGGGCGTGATGAGAGGGATGTGGATTGTCGTTCGATCGTAGCGCATCCTATGGTGCACAAGCGCGATCCGCGAGCCCGGGGTTCCGGCCAATCATAACGCAATACACAATAGGATCAGTGCACACTATTTCCGGAGGCGACGGAGATAAACCGTGTGCGATAATGAATGAGAAAGACTGTAAGGGAAGCCAAATTTCCTTCGTCGTTTGTCGTTGAGCTCTTAAAAAGCACCGCACTGTATGGCTGTCCGGCACTCCATCCCAGAGCTCTCTCCAGCATTGTTCATGGCATCGCGGCACACACTAACTCGTGAGGAAGCGATGGCATCCTGCCGCGCCGAGTTCCTCGCCGCCCGCGACCTCTCACATGGTAAGGAAGCGATGGCATCCCGCTGTGCCGAGTTCATCGCGGCCCGCGGCCGCACAAGTATGTGGGCGGACTTTGATGCTGCCATGGCCGAATGGGCGGTAGATCTAGAGGCTACCAAAGCCACACAGAAGGAGCAGAAAAGGCAGAAAGCAGTCAAGAAAAGAGAGTCCCGCCGTCGCAAGAAAAAAGAGGCTGCACGCCGTGCCGAGGAGAGCTTGGCAGAGATTGAAGCATGGTGGGCTGCCGCCGACAAGGCCAGGAAGGAGAAGAACGACGTCTGGCGAGCATGCCCCGATGCCAGAATGCCCCAATGCCAGCATGTGAGAAGTAGTTAGTGCGTGTGTCGCCCGTAAGTTTGTATAATTAATTACGAGCATCTACCAGTACTACATACGTACTAGTTTTAGGGAAAATTACCAGTAGTACTTTAAGTTGGTACTATCTATTATTAACGTACAATGTTGGTAAGCGCATCCTTTGAGGGCTTTGAGCATTGATTAGCATGTGTTCACTAAAGTTTTGTAGCCGCACCCCGACCGTAATTACTCCCAAACGTCCGCCCGCGGCCGCCGGAAGCTACCAGAGACTAGAGCTGGGCGTAGCTGGTTTTTAGTCCCACCTCGTCACGCGAGTTGGCCGCACACCGGCTTAAATAGCCACACCGGCGGATGGCAGCAAGCTTCTCCCTTATTGCATAGGATCAAATCTGGCTACGCGAGCGAGGCAGGTTGACACTTGATTGCATTTCATGAATCGATTATTGTTCATCAGGTGTCACCTTTTTGCCTCGTTCATCTACATTGAATAATCCTGCTACAATGAAAGAGATTTTAAAATTAGGTGCGGCTGGAGATGCAGATATATATATAAGAATTATTAGAAGATCACGAAACACACAGTTTCTATGGTGTACCCGTGTGCTTTTTTTGCATTAATGACCCATAAGTCAGTTATCTGTGTAATGTTTCCTAATAAAGCAAGCGTACCATTGACCGAAAAAATCAACTACACATGTACATTTTTTTGGAGATGGGATCTGCCAATTTTCTCTTTTCTCGCTTACGAGTATTTTACTCACTTCGTCTGTGTTGTGTGTTTCCCCTGCCCAAGTTTCAAGTTTCGCAGCGAAATTTTCATTAGGCGCGCGATTTCAGAATTTATTCCTCCCACCACATCCCCACCCATCAAATTTCCGTAGTATCTCCCCACATTTTCTAGGCATTTAGCACATATAAATCCATTCCAGCTACAGCTGCACGGGCGTGATGAGAGGGATGTGGATTGTCGTTCGATCGTAGCGCATCCTATGGTGCACAAGCGCGATCCGCGAGCCCGGGGTTCCGGCCAATCATAACGCAATACACAATAGGATCAGTGCACACTATTTCCGGAGGCGACGGAGATAAACCGTGTGCGATAATGAATGAGAAAGACTGTAAGGGAAGCCAAATTTCCTTCGTCGTTTGTCGTTGAGCTCTTAAAAAGCACCGCACTGTATGGCTGTCCGGCACTCCATCCCAGAGCTCTCTCCAGCATTGTTCATGGCATCGCGGCACACACTAACTCGTGAGGAAGCGATGGCATCCTGCCGCGCCGAGTTCCTCGCCGCCCGCGACCTCTCACATGGTAAGGAAGCGATGGCATCCCGCTGTGCCGAGTTCATCGCGGCCCGCGGCCGCACAAGTATGTGGGCGGACTTTGATGCTGCCATGGCCGAATGGGCGGTAGATCTAGAGGCTACCAAAGCCACACAGAAGGAGCAGAAAAGGCAGAAAGCAGTCAAGAAAAGAGAGTCCCGCCGTCGCAAGAAAAAAGAGGCTGCACGCCGTGCCGAGGAGAGCTTGGCGGAGATTGAAGCACGGTGGGCTGCCGCCGACAAGGCCAGGAAGGAGAAGAACGACGTCTGGCGAGCATGCCCCGATGCCAGAATGCCCCAATGCCAGCATGTGAGAAGTAGTTAGTGCGTGTGTCGCCCGTAAGTTTGTATAATTAATTACGAGCATCTACCAGTACTACATACGTACTAGTTTTAGGGAAAATTACCAGTAGTACTTTAAGTTGGTACTATCTATTATTAACGTACAATGTTGGTAAGCGCATCCTTTGAGGGCTTTGAGCATTGATTAGCATGTGTTCACTAAAGTTTTGTAGCCGCACCCCGACCGTAATTACTCCCAAACGTCCGCCCGCGGCCGCCGGAAGCTACCAGAGACTAGAGCTGGGCGTAGCTGGTTTTTAGTCCCACCTCGTCGCGCGAGTTGGCCGCACACTGGCTTAAATAGCCACACCGGCGGATGGCAGCAAGCTCCTCCCTTATTGCATAGGATCAAATCTGGCTACGCGAGCGAGGCAGGTTGACACTTGATTGCATTTCATGAATCGATTATTGTTCATCAGGTGTCACCTTTTTGCCTCGTTCATCTACATTGAATAATCCTGCTACAATGAAAGAGATTTTAAAATTAGGTGCGGCTGGAGATGCAGATATATATATAAGAATTATTAGAAGATCACAAAACACACGGTTTCTATGGTGTACCCGTGTGCTTTTTTTGCATTAATGACCCATAAGTCAGTTATCTGTGTAATGTTTCCTAATAAAGCAAGCGTACCATTGACCGAAAAAATCAACTACACATGTACATTTTTTTGGAGATGGGATCTGCCAATTTTCTCTTTTCTCGCTTACGAGTATTTTACTCACTTCGTCTGTGTTGTGTGTTTCCCCTGCCCAAGTTTCAAGTTTCGCAGCGAAATTTTCATTAGGCGCGCGATTTCAGAATTTATTCCTCCCACCACATCCCCACCCATCAAATTTCCGTAGTATCTCCCCACACGCCACCCCCCTCCGGGTAGCTCAAGCCGCCGCCACCGCAACCACAACTTCAACCACATCTATGCTCTGCCCGAGCATCGTTGATCCAGTCAGGTAACCCACCGATCTCTATCATGGCCCCGGCCTGATTCATTAAATGGCGCCTGCGAAACATCCTTATGCCTCCAAATCCCCATCGCCTCTACCTCCAGAGCATCGCCGCGCAAGCCCAACCACATATCACGTGGAGGTTGAGGAGCTGATGGCGGTCGATGGCGCGATGGCCGTTGTGCTTGTTGACCCGGAGAAACACCTCACCTCCGCTGCCGCCGACTTGGTGCAGGCTCTGGCCCAGATGAAGTGCCCCAGCGACTATCCCCAGGACTTACCAAGTATGATCTGACAAGCTCAATCTTACCAATACCAGTTGCAATGGCTATGTTTCGTACGGTTGATGTATTAAGCATTTTTGTTTAGTACTCCACACTGTGTGACGTTCAAGTATTTACTATCCAACTCAATTTCACCAATACCAGCAACAAACTTACAATACATGACTCGGGATGTTGTTAAGCCTTTTGTAATTAATAGTTGTATCCATTTTTTAATATGTCCCTTTGCTACCATGCTACTCTCCTCGATGAAGATATCACTAGAGATGGTGCCCATTTGCTATTTTTGGTTGATGCTAACCCTATTGCAGTTAACATGCCTTTCCATGTATTTACGCAGGGCCATAACGGGCGATGCTATTTTTTTGCCGTCGAGGTTAGCTACATCCCATGTGTTACAGTATTTTACATCATTTGTGCAATTGCAGTTTAACTTCTAACATTTACTGGTTGCCTGTAGGTACACATGTCAACGGCACTGATTCTCTCTTTGACTCGGAGGAACACCTGCCTCCGCTGACTTTGGGCGGGCTCTGGCCAAGATGAAGTGCCCCAGCAACTACCTCTCAGGACTTACCAAGTATGAACTCACCAGTTCAATCTTACCAATACCAGTTGCAATGGCTATGTTTTGTACAGTTGATGTATTAAGCATGTTGTAGTAAACATGTCTAACAAGTCTTAGCTATTTTCCCTACCTTTTTATAGACAACTGGGCCATTCTCTGCTCTGGCAGCACCTGCCTTACGATTTTTAACTCTTCCAATTGCATTTTTATCGGTATCAGTTTAAATGGCTATACTAGGTTGGCTGTAGTTAAATGTGCCTTGTTATTTTCAGTACTACACACTTTGTGATGTTCAAGTATGAACTGTCCAGCTCAATTTCACCAATAGCAACTACAAACTTACAAAACATGACTTATGATGCTGTTAAACCTATTGCAATTAATAGTTGTATCCATTTTTTAATATATCCCTTTGCTATCGTGCTACAGTCTGCAATGAATATATACTAGAGATGCTGCCCATTTGCTATGCTTAGTGGATGCTAACCCTGTTGTAGTTAACATGCCTTTCCATGTACTTACACATGGCCATAATGGGCGATGCTGTTGTTTGCCGTCGAGGTTAGCTGCATCCCATGTCTTACAATATTTTACATCATTTGTGCAATTGCAGTTTGGCTTCTAACATTTACTTCCTTCTTGTAGGTGTTGGGGAACGTAGTAATTTCAAAAAAATTCCTACGCACACGCAAGATCATGGTGATGCATAGCAACGAGAGGGGAGAGTGTCGTCCACGTACCTGAAGGAAATATGCCCTAGAGGCAATAATAAAGTTATTATTTATTTCCTCATATCATGATAAATGTTTATTATTCATGCTAGAATTGTATTAACCGGAAACATAATACATGTGTGAATACATAGACAAACATAGTGTCACTAGTATGCCTCTACTTGACTAGCTCGTTAATTGAAGATGATTGAGTTTCCTAGCTGTTAGAGTAGTCATTATGGTATACGACTTCTAGTCCAAGTCAGTTTTGTACCCCTACCCCAAGTCGGTTTGTACCCTCTTATATACTCTTGTATGCCGCACCAAATCATCAATAAGCAACAGTTTTATTCAGCTTTCATGGTATTAGATACCGGTCCCAGGGTTTAGGGTATGGCTCCGCCAACGCCACCGTCGCCGCCGCCGCCCGGCTACTTCGAGCGCCGGGCCGCACTCATCGCCAAGGCTGCCAACGCCGCGGCCGCTTCTCTCTCGGCCCTCACCATAGCTCCACAAAATTACCCTGCACCCATCCTCGCCGCACCAATATCTCTTGCTGACACAATCTCCGACGTCAGCCCCTACATCCCCATAGTTCTTGATCTCGCCGCCCACAACTACTACCATTGGAGACATCTCTTCGATCTCCACCTCGGCCGCTGCAACCTGCGCTCGCATGTCGCCGCCAACTGTGTTCCCTGCCCCGACGATCCGCAATGGTTGAAAGACGATCTCGCGATCGTCCAGTGGTTCTACACCCGCATCACCACCGAGATCTTCAACATGCTCGATCACGACGGCGCCACCGCTGCCAACATCTGGCACTCCCTCCGTCAGCTCTTCCAAAGCAACACCGACGCTCGGAAAAACGCTCTCCACACCGAGCTTCGCAATATGGTGCAAGGAGACGCCCCGGTGAACCTGTTCTGCCAGCGCGTTAAGACCATTGGTGATGAGCTCCGCGAACTCGGCGATACAGTTAGCGACTCACAGCTAATCAATATCGTCGTCGTCGGCCTCAGCGAAGACTTTGACAAGCAAGCCTCGTTCATACCGATGATACGGCCCCCTCCTACCTTCGCTGAAGTTCGTTCCTTGCTACAACTCGCGGCGGAAACACAAGCTCGCAAGGACTCTCGCCCCAAGGTCTTTCATGCTGCGGCTCGTCCTCCTCTGTCGTCTACACCAGCGCCGCCTTCCAGGCCGGCTCCTGCCGCCGGGCCGTCCGCATCGTCATCTGTTCAACCGCCCCCAGGCTGGCGTCCTAGTCCGAACTACCGCGGCAAAAACCCTATCTACAGGCCGCCGTCGACTCGTTCGGTTCCGCCTACGACATCACCAGCACCGAGTCCTGCACCACCCACCAGTGCTCCATCTGCGGTTGCATGGCGGCCTCCTCATGATCCTTGGACGGGGCTTGTTCAAGCATGGCCCATGCCCTGGTCCGCTCCGTCCACCCTCGGTGCTCCGCCGGCATACTCAGGTGCCTGGCAACCCGGCCTTCGGCCGCCTACTGGTGCTCCCGGGGTTCTCAACCCCCGACAGCCGGCCAATGCCTATCACGCCGCCCCGACGTATGCTCCTTATGGTCATTACAGCACCGACGGCGGCGCCTACTACACACCTCAGCCGGCCCTGCTCCCGACGCCACCCCCACCACAGCCGGCCAATGCCTACTACACTCCCCAGCCGGCCCTACTGCCTTCACCATCGTATCCGCCGGCACTGCTTCCGACGCCACCCTCACCTGCGACGCCGAGCTGGGATCAAGCTGCCTTTCTCCAGGCCATGAATAACTTTGCTGCACAAGGAAACTCAGGTACGGATTGGATCTTTGATTCAGGGGCCTCTAGTCATATGTCTGCATCTAGTAATTGGTTATCTTCTTGCACTAAATCTCCTTTCCCTTCCATTATCCTTGGAGATGGATCATCTATTCCTATATATTGTGTTGGTCAGGCTCAACTTCCCTCTTCCACCAAACCTCTTTTACTTCGCGATGTTCTAGTTGCACCCGCCCTCATTAAAAATCTTATCTCTGTTCGCCAATTTACTTGCGACAATCTAGTTTCGGCTGAATTTGACCCTTTTGGTTTATCTGTGAAGGATTACCTGACCAAGGCCGAGATCGCTCGCTTCAATAGCTCCGGTGATCTTTATTCTCTTAATGGAGTTCCTGCCGCCACCCCTCCAACATCCATGCTGGCCTCCGTCGATCTCTGGCATCGTCGCTTGGGCCATCCCAACCCCGCCGTCTTAGCTTCTATGCTTAGTGAATTTACCATACCATGTAATAGGGACTCTCATAATTCTGTGTTTTGCGAGTCTTGTCAATTAGGCAAACATGTGCGTCTTCCCTTTAGTTCCTCTAGTTCTTGTAGCACTTATCCCTTTGAATTAATACATTGTGATTTATGGACCTCTCCCATTGCAAGTGTTTCGGGTTTTAAATACTACCTTGTTATCCTAGATGATTTCACCCACTTTGTCTGGACTTTTCCTCTACGCAACAAATCCGAGGTCCATTCTCTTTTCCTTAATTTTCAACGCTATGTGTCTGTTCACTTCTTCCTCCCAATTCGCTTTATCCAATGTGACAATGGTCGCGAGTTTGATAACATTAAAAATCGTACTTTCTTCTTACAACATGGCATCCTGCTTAGGTTCTCATGTCCCTACACCTCCCCTCAAAATGGTAAAGCAGAACGCTCTCTTCGCACCCTCAATGATATAGTTCGCACTCTCCTCATTCAATCATCTATGCCTCCCAAGTTTTGGGCTGAAGCCCTACACATGGCCACCTTCCTTCTAAATATTCGACCTTCTAAAACTAAACCCAACACTACTCCCTATTATTCCCTCTTTCTTTCCCACCCCGACTACTCCGCGGTTCGTGTTTTCGGCTGTCTCTGTTTTCCCAATGCCTACGCCACTTCTGCAAATAAATTGTCACCACGCTCTATCCCATGTGCTTTTCTCGGCTTCTCTGACGAGCACAAAGGCTATCGCTGTCTCGACCTTCACACCGGACACGTTCATGTCTCTCGTCATGTCACGTTTGCTGAGCACATTTTTCCTTTCTCACAACGCACTACTACACCATCCAACACCCCTAGCTCCGCAAACACCCCCTCTCCCCGTCCTTTCCAACTATATACTCCCCTACCTGCCGAACACAACTTATCACCACCACCATTAACACCCACCATAGCCAATCCCAACCATACACTCACCCCACCCGAGACGTCCCCAACACCCCCGACCCCTGCTCCCTCCCCAACACCCCGGCCCCTACTCCCACTCCACCACCCAGCCCTACTCCTTCGTCCGACTCTTCCGCTGCGCCGGACTCACCAGTACCCACCTTACCCCCTCGTGCTATTCCTACAGCAGCCCCGATTAATGATCATCGCATGCGTACTAGGGCCAAATCAGGATTTCATCAACCCCAAGACCGCCTAAACCTTCATACCTCCGTATCTCTCACTTCTCTTCCAAAGAATTACAAAACTGCTCTACTTGATCCCAATTGGGCCGCTGCCATGCAAGAAGAATATAATGCTTTACTTCAAAACAACACCTGGCAACTTGTTCCTCGTCCTCCCAATACAAATATTGTTTCTGGCAAATGGATTTTTCGCCAAAAGTTCCACTCCGATGGGAGCCTCTCACGATATAAAGCCAGGTGGGTTTGTCGTGGCTTTTCTCAGCAACAAGGAATTGATTACGAAGAAACCTTCTCTCCTGTTGTTAAACCTAGCACCATTCGCACCGTTCTTAGTGTTGCTGTCTCCTCTTCATGGCCCATTCACCAACTTGATGTTAAAAATGCTTTCCTCCATGGTTCCCTTCAAGAAACTGTCTACTGCCAGCAACCTCTGGGTTTTGAAAATCCATCCTTTCCAACTCATGTATGTCTTCTTCAGAAATCTCTCTACGGTCTTAAACAGGCCCCACGAGCTTGGTTTCAACGCTTCTCCTCCTTCATTCAAACAATAGGCTTCACTCCATCTCTCTCCGACACCTCTCTTTTTGTGTATCATCAAACTTCTGACACTGCCTATTTACTTCTCTATGTAGATGATATCATTCTTACCGCCTCCTCTCAAAAGTTCTTAGATCATATTGTCTCTCTTCTTAGATCTGAATTTTCTATGACTGACCTAGGACTCCTTCATCATTTCTTAGGCATTGCTGTTGTTCGAGATTCCTCCAGCCTTTTTCTTTCCCAACGCCAGTATATTCTTGATCTTCTTAATCGTGCTGGTATGCTTGACTGTCAATCATCTCGCACTCCTGTCGATACTAGTTTTAAACTTTCGGCTACCGGTGAACCCTTTTCCGATCCTACTCTCTATCGTAGCCTAACAGGTGCTCTCCAATATCTCACCATTACTCGTCCTGAAATCTCTTTTGCTGTTCAACAAGCATGTCTCTATATGCATGATCCCCGGGTTCCTCACTATAATCATGTTAAACGCATTCTTCGGTATTTAAAAGGAACTCTCAATCATGGTCTCCACCTCAATAATTCTTCTCCAAACTCGCTTACCGCATACTCTGATGCAGACTGGGCTGGTTGTCCTGACACTCGAAGGTCCACTTCCGGTTTTTGTGTTTTTCTTGGTAACAATTTGATTTCTTGGTCTTCGAAAAGACAGGTTACAGTCTCACGTTCGTCGGCCGAGGCTGAGTATCGCGTTGTGGCACATGCCGTTGCAGATACAATCTGGATTCGGCAGTTACTCTCCGAGCTACACAGGCCTATTGAGAAGGCCACTATTGTCTACTGTGACAACATATCAGCAGTCTACATGACCAGCAATCCAGTTCAACACCGACGCACAAAGCATATTGAGATTGATATTCATTTTTTTCGTGAAAAGGTTGCTCTTGGTCAGGTTCGGGTGCTTCATGTTCCCTCTATGACTCAGTTTGCTGACATTTTCACCAAGGCACTGCCTACTAAGCCGTTTCAAGATATCTGTTTCAGTCTCAACATCGTCGAGCCTGCCGTTGATACTGCGGGGGGATGTTAGAGTAGTCATTATGGTATACGACTTCTAGTCCAAGTCAATTTTGTACCCCTACCCCAAGTCGGTTTGTACCCTCTTATATACTCTTGTATGCCGCACCAAATCATCAATAAGCAACAGTTTTATTCAGCTTTCACTAGCCATGGACATGAGTTGTCATTTGATTAACGGGATCACATCATTAGGAGAAGGATGTGATTGACTTGACCCATTCCGTTAGCTTAGCACTTGATCGTTTAGTATGTTGCTATTGCTTTCTTCATGACATATACATGTTCCTATGACTATGAGATTATGCAACTCCCGTTTACCGGAGGAAGACTTTGTGTGCTACCAAACGTCACAACGTAAATGGGTGATTACAAAGGTGCTCTATAGGTGTCTCCGAAGGTACTTGTTGAGTTGGCGTATTTCGAGATTAGGATTTGTCACTCCGATTGTCGGAGAGGTATCTCTGGGCCCTCTCGGTAATGCACATCACTATAAGCCTTGCAAGCAATGTGACTAATGAGTTAGTTGCGGGATGATGCATTACATAATGAGTAAAGAGACTTGCCGGTAACGATATTGAACTAGGTATTGAGATACCGACGATCGAATCTCGGGCAAGTAACATACCGATGACAAAGGGAACAATGTATGTTGTTATGCGGTTTGACCGATAAAGATCTTCTTAGAATATGTGGGAGCCAATATGAGCATCCAGGTTCCTTTATTGGTTATTGACCGGAGACGTGTCTCGGTCATGTCTACATATTTCTCGAACCCGTAGAGTCCGCACGCTTAAAGTTAGGTGACGATCGGTATTATGAGTTTTTGTGTTTTGATATACCGAAGGTAGTTCGGAGTCCCGGATATGATCACAGACATGACGAGGAGTCTCGAAATGGTCGAGACGTAAAGATCGATATATTGGATGACTATGTTCGGACACCGGAAGTGTTTCAGACATTTACCGGAGTACCGGGGGGTTACCGGAACCCCCCGGGGAGTATATTGGGCCTAATGGGCCTTAGTGGGAGAAGAGGAGGGGCGGCCAGGCCAGCCGTGCGCCCCGTCCCCCTCTAGTCCGAATTGGACAAGGAGGGGGGCGGCGCCCCCCTTTTTCCTTCTCCTCCTCTCTCCCTTCCTTCCCTTCTCCTACTCCAACAAGGAAAGGAGGAGTCCTACCCCCCCTTGGCACACCCTCCTTGGCCGGCCGCCTCTCCCCACTTGCTCCTTTATATACGGGGGCCCGGGGGCACCTCTAGACACACAAGCTGATCTGTTGATCTCTCCCAGCCATGTGCGGTGCCCCCTCCACCATATTCCACTTTTGTCATATCATAGCAGTGCTTAGGCGAAGCCCTGCATCGGTAGCAACATCATCACCGTCATCACACCGTCGTGCTGACGGAACTCTCTCATGAAGCTCTGGTGGATCGGAGTTCGTGGGACGTCATCGAGCTGAACGTGTGCTGAACTCGGAGGTGTCGTACGTTCGGTACTTGGATCGGTCGGATCGTGAAGACGTACGACTACATCAACTGCGTTGTGCTAACGCTTCAGCTTTCGGTCTATGAGGGTACGTGGACAACACTCTCCCCTCTCGTTGCTATGCATCACCATGACCTTGCGTGTGCGTAGGAATTTTTTTGAAATTACTACGTTCCCCAACAGTGGCATCCGAGCCAGGTTTATGCGTAGATGTTATATGCACGAGTAGAACACAAGTGAGTTCTGGGTGATACAAGTCATACTGCTTACCAGCATGTCATACTTTGGTTCAGCGGTATTGTTGGATGAAGCGGCCCGGACCGACATTACGCGTACGCTTACGCGAGACTGGTTCTACCGACGTGCTTTGCACACAGGTGGCTGGCGGGTGTCAGTTTCTCCAACTTTAGTTGAACCGAGTGTGACTACGCTCGGTCCTTGAGAAGGTTAAAACAACACTAACTTGACGAACTATCGTTGTGGTTTTGATGCGTTGGTAAGAACGGTTCTTGCTCAGCCCATAGCAGCCATGTAAAACTTGCAACAACAAAGTAGAGGACGTCTAACTTGTTTTTGCAGGGCATGTTGTGATGTGATATGGTCAAGGCATGATGCTATATTTTATTGTATGAGATGATCATGTTTTGTAACCGAGTTACCGGCAACTGGCAGGAGCCATATGGTTGTCACTTTATTGTATGCAATGAAATCGCCCTGTAATTGCTTTACTTTATCACTAAGCGGTAGCTATATTCGTAGAAGCAATAGTTGGCGAGACGACAACGATGCTACGATGGAGATCAACGTGTCGCGCCGGTGACGATGGTGATCATGACGGTGCTTTGGAGATGGAGATCACAAGCACAAGATGATGATGGCCATATCATATCACTTATATTGATTGCATGTGATGTTTATCCTTTATGCATCTTATTTTTCTTTGATTGACGGTAGCATTATAAGATGATCTCTCACTAAATTTCAAGATAAAAGTGTTTGCCCTGAGTATGCACCGTTGCCAAAGTTCGTCGTGCCGAGACACCACATGATGATCGGGTGTGATAAGCTCTACGTTCATCTACAACGGGTGCAAGCCAGTTTTGCACACGCAGAATACTCGGGTTAAACTTGACGAGCCTAGCATATGCAGATATGGCCTCGGAACACTGACACCGAAAGGTCGAGCGTGAATCATTAGATATGATCAACATAGTGATGTTCTCCATTGAAAACTACTCCATCTCACGTGATGGTCGGACATGGTTTAGTTGATTTGGATCACGTGATCACTTAGATGATTAGAGGGATGTCTATCTAAGTGGGAGTTCTTAAGTAATATGATTAACAGAACTTAAATTTATCATGAACTTAGTAGTTGTTGTAGATAGATGGCCCGTGCTGTTGTTCCGTTAAATTTTAATGCGTTCCTTGAGAAAGGAAAGTTGAAAGATGATGGTAGCAATTACACGGACTGGGTCCGTAACTTGAGGATTATCCTCATTACTGCACCGAAGAATTACGTTCTGGAAGCACCGCTGGGTGCTAGGCCTGCTGCAGATGCAACTGACGACGTTAAGAACATCTCACAGAGCAAAGCTGATGACTACTCGATAGTTCAGTGTGCCATGCTTTACGGCTTAGAACCGGGACTTCAACGACGTTTTGAACGTCATGGAGCATATGGGATGTTCCAGGAGTTGAAGTTAATATTTCAAGCGAATGCCCGGATTGAGAGATATGAAGTCTCCAATAAGTTCTACAGGTGCAAGATGGAGGAGAATAGTTCTGTCAGTGAACATATACTCAAAATGTCTGGGTATAACAATCACTTGATTCAACTGGGAGTTAATCTTTCGGATGATAGTGTCATTGACAGTATTCTTTAATCACTGCCACCAAGCTACAAGAGCTTCGTGATGAACTATAATATGCAAGGGATGGATAAGACAATTCCTGAGCTCTTCGCAATGCTAAAGGCTGCGGAGGTAGAAATCAAGAAGGAGCATCAAGTGTTGATGGTTAACAAGACCACCAGTTTCAAGAAAAAGGCTAAAGGGAAGAAGAAGGGAAACTTCAAGAAGAACGGCAAACAAGTTGCTGCTCAAGAGAAGAAACCCAAGTCTGGACCTAAGCCTGAGACTGAGTGCTTCTACTACAAGCAGACTGGTCACTTGAAGCGGAACTGCCCCAAGTATTTGGCGGATAAGAAGGATGGCAAGGTGAACAAAGGTATATGTGATATACATGTTATTGATGTGTACCTTACTAGAGCTCGCAGTAGCACCTGGGTATTTGATACTGGTTCTGTTGCTAATATTTGTAACTCGAAACAGGGACTACGGATTAAGAGAAGACTGGCTAAGGACGAGGTGACGATGCGCGTGGGAAATGGTTCCAAAGTCGATGTGATCGCCGTCGGCACGCTACCTCTACATCTACCTTCGGGATTAGTTTTAGACCTAAATAATTGTTATTTGGTGCCAGTTTTGAGCATGAACATTATATCTGGATCTTGTCTGATGCGAGACGGTTATTCATTTAAATATGAGAATAATGGTTGTTCTATTTATATGAGTAATATCTTTTATGGTCAGGCACTGTTGAAGAGTGGTTTATTTTTGTTGAATCTCGATAGTAGTGATACACATATTCATAATGTTGAAGCCAAAAGATGCAGAGTTGATAATGATAGTGCAACTTATTTGTGGCACTGCCGTTTGGGTCATATTGGTGTAAAGCACATGAAGAAACTCCATACTGGTGGACTTTTGGAATCACTTGATTATGAATCACTTGGTACTTGCGAACCATGCCTTATGGGCAAGATGACTAAAACGCCGTTCTCCGGAACAATGGAGCGAGCAACAGATTTGTTGGAGATTATACATACTGATGTATGTGGTCCGATGAATATTGAGGCTCGCGGCGGGTATCGTTATTTTCTCACCTTTACAGATGATTTGAGTAGATATGGGTATATCTACTTGATGAAGCATAAGTCTGAAACATTTGAAAAGTTCAAAGAATTTCAGAGTGAAGTGGAAA
Source organism: Triticum aestivum (assembly GCF_018294505.1). Taxonomy (NCBI): domain Eukaryota; kingdom Viridiplantae; phylum Streptophyta; class Magnoliopsida; order Poales; family Poaceae; genus Triticum; species Triticum aestivum. Next base: position 269,276,778 of record NC_057811.1, read on the forward strand.
ATCATCGTAACAAGAAAATAAAGTTTCTACGATCTGATCGTGGAGGAGAATATTTGAGTTAAGAGTTTGGTCTACATTTGAAATAATGCGGAATAGTTTCGCAACTCACGCCACCCGGAACACCACAGCGTAATGGTGTGTCCGAACGTCGTAATCGTACTTTACTAGATATGGTGCGATCTAGGATGTCTCTTACTGATTTACTGCTATCGTTTTGGGGTTATGCTTTAGAGACAGCTGCATTCACGTTAAATAGGGCACCATCAAAATCCGTTGAGACGACGCCTTATGAACTGTGGTTTGGCAAGAAAGCAAAGTTGTAATTTCTTAAAGTTTGGGGCTGCGATGCTTATGTGAAAAAGCTTCAACCTGATAAGCTCGAACCCAAATCAGAGAAATGTGTCTTCATAGGATACCCTAAGAAAACTGTTGGGTACACCTTCTATCACAGATCCGAAGGCAAGACATTCGTTGCTAAGAATGGATCCTTTCTAGAGAAGGAGTTTCTCTCGAAAGAAGTGAGTGGGAGGAAAGTAGAACTTGATGAGGTAACTATACCTGCTCCCTTATTGGAAAGTAGTTCATCACAGAAATCTGTTTCTGTGACTCCTACACCAATTAGTGAGGAAGCTAATGATGATGATCATATAACTTCAGATCAAGTTACTACCGAACCTCGTAGGTCAACTAGAGTAAGATCCGCACCAGAGTGGTACGGTAATCCTATTCTGGAGGTCATGTTACTTGACCAAGGCGAACCTACGAACAATGAAGAAGCGATGGTGAGCCCAGATTCCGCAAAATGGCTTGAGGCCATGAAATCTGAGATGGGATCCATGTATGAGAACAAAGTGTGGACTTTGGTTGACTTGCCCAATGATCGGCAAGCCATAGAGAATAAATGGATCTTCAAGAAGAATACTGACGCTGACGGTAATGTTACTGTCTACAAAGCTCGACTTGTTGCAAAAGGTTTTCGACAAGTTCAAGGAGTTGACTACGATGAGACTTTCTCACCCGTAGCGATGCTTAAGTCTGTCCGAATCATGTTAGCAATTGCCGCATTTTATGATTATGAAATTTGGCAAATGGATGTCAAAACTGCATTCCTGAATGGATTTCTGGAAGAAGAGTTGTATATGATGCAACCGGAAGGTTTTGTCGATCCAAAGGGAGCTAACAAAGTGTGCAAGCTCCAGCGATCCATTTATGGACTGGTGCAAGCCTCTCGGAGTTGGAATAAACGTTTTGATAGTGTGATCAAAGCATATGGTTTTATACAGACTTTTGGAGAAGCATGTATTTACAAGAAAGTGAGTGGGAGCTCTGTAGCATTTCTAATATTATATGTGGATGACATATTACTGATTGGAAATGATATAGAATTTCTGGATAGCATAAAAGGATACTTGAATAAGAGTTTTTCAATGAAAGACCTCGGTGAAGCTGCTTACATATTGGGCATCAAGATCTATAGAGATAGATCAAGACGCTTGATAGGACTTTCACAAAGCACATACCTTGACAAAGTTTTGAAAAAGTTCAAAATGGATCAAGCAAAGAAAGGGTTCTTGCCTGTGTTACAAGGTGTGAAGTTGAGTCAGACTCAATGCCCGACCACTGCAGAAGATAGAGAGAAAATGAAAGTTGTTCCCTATGCTTCAGCCATAGGCTCTATCATGTATGCAATGCTGTGTACCAGACCTAATGTCTGCCTTGCTATTAGCTTAGCAGGGAGGTACCAAAGTAATCTAGGAGTGGATCACTGGACAGCGGTCAAGAACATCCTGAAATACCTGAAAAGGACTAAGGATATGTTTCTCGTTTATGGAGGTGACAAAGAGCTAGTCGTAAATGGTTACGTCGATGCAAGCTTTGACACTGATCCAGACGATTCTAAATCGCAAACCGGATACGTGTTTAAATTGAACGGTGGAGCTGTCAGTTGGTGCAGTTCTAAAAAAGCGTTGTGGCGGGATCTACGTGTGAAGCAGAGTACATAGCTGCTTCGAAAGCAGCAAATGAAGGAGTCTGGATGAAGGAGTTCATATCCGATCTAGGTGTCATACCTAGTGCATCGGGTCCAATGAAAGTCTTTTGTGACAATACTGGTGCAATTGCCTTGGCAAAGGAATCCAGATTTCACAAGAGAACCAAGCACATCAAGAGACGCTTCAATTCCATCCGGGACCAAGTCCAGGTGGGAGACATAGAGATTTGCAAGATACATACGGATCTGAATGTTGCAGACCCATTGACTAAGCCTCTTCACGAGCAAAACATGATCAGCACCAAAACTCCATGGGTGTTAGAATCATTACTGTGTAATCTAGATTATTGACTCTAGTGCAAGTGGGAGACTGAAGGAAATATGCCCTAGAGGAAATAATAAAGTTATTATTTATATTTCCTTATATCATGATAAATGTTTATTATTCATGCTAGAATTGTATTAACCGGAAACTTAGTACATGTGTGAATACATGGACAAACATAGTGTCACTAGTATGCCTCTACTTGACTAGCTCGTTGAATCAAAGATGGTTAAGTTTCCTAGCCATAGACATGAGTTGTCATTTGATTAACGGGATCACATCATTAGAGAATGATGTGATTGACTTGACCCATTCCGTTAGCTTAGCACTTGATCGTTTAGTATGTTGCTATTGCTTTCTTCATGACTTATACATGTTCCTATGACTATGAGATTATGCAACTCCCGATTACCGGAGGAACACTTTGTGTGCTACCAAACGTCACAACGTAACTGGGTGATTATAAAGGTGCTCTACAGGTGTCTCCGAAGGTACTTGTTGAGTTGGCGTATTTCGAGATTAGGATTTGTCACTCCAATTGTCGGAGAGGTATCTCTGGGCCCTCTCAGTAATGCACATCACTATAAGCCTTGCAAGCAATGTGACTAATGAGTTAGTTGCGGGATGATGCATTACATAACGAGTAAAGAGACTTGCCGGTAACGAAATTGAACTAGGTATTGAGATACCGACGATCGAATCTCGGGCAAGTAACATACCGATGACAAAGGGAACAACGTACGTTGTTATGCAGTTTGACCGATAAAGATCTTCGTAGAATATGTGGGAGCCAATATGAGCATCCAGGTTCCGCTATTGGTTATTGACCAAATACGTGTCTCAGTCATGTCTACATAGTTCTCGAACCCGTAGGGTCCACACGCTTAAAGTTTGGTGACGATCGGTATTATGAGTTTTTGTGTTTTGTTGTACCAAAGGTAGTTCGGAGTCCCGGATATGATCACAGACATGACGAGGAGTCTCGAAATGGTCAAGACGTAAAGATCAATATATTGGATGACTATGTTCGGACACCGGAAGTGTTTCGGGAGGTTTCGGACATTTACCGGAGTACCGGGGGGTTACCGGAACCCCCCGAGGAGTATATTGGGCCTAATGGGCCTTAGTGGGAGAAGAGGAGGGGCGGCCAGGCCAGCCGCGCGCCCCCTCCCTCTCTAGTCCGAATTGGACAAGGAGGGGGGCGGCGCCCCCTTTTTCCTTCTCCTCCTCTCTCCCTTCCTTCCCTTCTCCTACTCCAACAAGGAAAGGAGGAGTCCTACTCCCGGTGGGAGTAGGACTCCCCCCCTTGGCGCGCCCTCCTTGGCCGGCCGCCTCTCCCCCCTTGCTCCTTTATATACGGGGGCAGGGGGGCACCTCTAGACACACAAGTTGATCTGTTGATCTCTCCCAGCCGTGTGCGGTGCCCCCCTCCACCATATTCCACCTCGGTCATATCGTAGCGGTGCTTAGGCGAAGTCCTGCGTCGGTAGCAACAAAATCACCGTCATCACACCGTCGTGCTAACGGAACTCTCTCGTGAAGCTCTGCTGGATCGGAGTTCGCAGGACGTCATCAAGCTGAACGTGTGCTAAACTCGGAGGTGCCGTACGTTAGGTACTTGGATCGGTCGGATCATGAAGACGTACGACTACATCAACTGTGTTGTGCTAAGCTTCCGCTTTCGGTCTACGAGGGTACGTGGAAAACACTCTCCCCTCTCGTTGCTATGCATCACCATGATCTTGCGTGTGCGTAGGATTTTTTTTAGAAATTACTACGTTCCCCAATAGTACCCTCGTAGACCGTAAGCGGAAGCGTTATGACAACGCGGTTGATGTAGTCCTACGTCTTCATGATTGACCGATCCTAGTACCGAACGTACGGCACCTCCGCGATCTGCACATGTTCAGCTCGGTGACGTCCCACGAACTCACGACCCGGTAGAGCTTCGAGGGAGAGTTCCGTCAGCACGACGGCGTGATGACGGTGTTGATGAAGCTACTGACGCATGGCTTCGCCTAAGCACCGCTACGATATGACCGAGGTGGATTATGGTGGAGGGGGGCACCACACACGGCTAAAAGATCAATGATCAACTTGTGTATCTATGGGGTGCCCCCCCTCCCCGGTATATAAAGGAGTGGAGGAGGGGGAGGGGGCCGGCCTCCTAGGCGCACCCCAAGGGGAGTCCTACTCCCACCGGGAGTAGGACTCCAACCCTTCCAAGAGTAGGAGTAGGAGGAAAGGAAGGAGGAGAGAGGGGGAAGGAAAAAGGGGGGCGCCGCCCCCCCTTCCTTGTCCAATTCGTACCAGAGGGGGAGGGGGCGCGTGGCCTGCCCTGGCCGCCCCTCCTCTTCTCCACCAAGGCCCATGAGGCCCATTACACTCCCCGGGGGGTTCCGGTAACCCCCCGGTACTCCGGTATTCATCCGAACTTGCCCGGAACCCTTCCAAAGTCCAAACATAGTCATCCAATATATCGATCTGTATGTCTCAACCATTTCGAGACTCCTCGTCATGTCCGTGATCATATCCGGGACTCCGAACTACCTTCGGTACATCAAAACACGTAAACTCATAATACCGATCGTCACTGAACGTTAAGCGTGCAGACCCTACGGGTTCGAGAACTATGTAGACATGACTGAGACACGTCGCTGATCAATAACCAATAGCGGAACTTGGATGCTCATATTGGCTCCTACATATTCTACGAAGATCTTTATCGGTCAAACCGCATAACAACATACATTGTTCCCTTTGTCATCGGTATGTTACTTGCCCGAGATTCGATCGTCGGTATCTCAATACCTAGTTCAATCTCGTTACCGGCAAGTCTCTTTACTCGTTTCGTAATACATCATCCCGCAACTAACTCATTAGTTGCATTGCTTGCAAGGCTTATAGTGATGTGTATTACCGAGAGGGCCCAGAGATACCTCTCCGACAATCGGAGTGACAAATCCTAATCTCGATCTATGCCAAGTCAACAAGTACCATCGGAGACACCTGTAGAGCACCTTTATAATCACCCAGTTATGTTGTGACGTTTGGTAGCACACAAAGTGTTCCTCCGGTATTCGGGAGTTGCATAATCTCATAGTCATAGGAACATGTATAAGTCATGAAGAAAGCAATACAATATACTAAATGATCAAATGCTAAGCTAACGGAATGGGTCAAGTCAATTACATCATTCTCTAATGATGTGATCCCGTTAATCAAATGACAACTCATGTCTATGGCTAGGAAACTTAACCATCTTTGATTCAACGAGCTAGTCAAGTAGAGGCATACTAGTGACGCTCTATTTGTCTATGTATTCACACATGCACTAAGTTTCCGGTTAATACAATTCTAGCATGAATAATAAACATTTATCATGATATAAGGAAATATAAATAACAACTTTATTATTGCCTCTATGGCATATTTCCTTCAGTAGGTACACATGTCAGCGGCACTGATCCACACTTCGACACAGAGCAACACCTCTCCTCCACTGCGGCCGACTTGGACCGGGCTCTTGTTCATATGAAGTGCCCCAACAACTACCCCTCAGGACTTACCAAGTATGAACTAACCAGTTGAATCTTACCAATACCAGTTGCAATGGCCATGTTTGTACGGTTTATGTATTAAGCATATTGTAGTAAACACATCTAGCCTGTCTTATCTATTTTCCTCCCTTTTTTATAGACAACAGGGCCATTCTCTGCTCTAGCAGCACCTGCCTTGTGATGTTTAACTCTGTCAATTTCATTTCTATCAGTACCAGTTTCAATGACTATACTAGGTTCTCTGTTGTAGTAAACAATTATATCCATTTTTTAATCTGTCCGTTTGCTACCGTACTACTCTTTCGCAATGAAGATATCACTACAGATGTTGCTGTTTTATTACCATTTGCTATTTTTGGTGGATGTTAACCCTGTTGTAGTTAACATTGCCTTTCCATGTACTTACACAGGGCTATAATGGGCGATGCTATTGTTTGCCTTCGAGGTTAGCTGCATCCGATGTCTTATACACCATTTGTTCCTAAATATAAGTATTTTTAGAGATTCCAATATAGACTACATACGGAGCAAAATGAGTGAATCTAGATTCTAATCTAAACTATGTCTATATACATCCATATGTAGTTCATATTGAAATCTCTAAAAAAATACTTGTAGTTAGGAACATAGGTAGTTGTATTTTACATCATTTCTGCAATCTCAGTTTACCTTCTAACATTTACTGGTCACTTGTAGGTACATATATGAGCGGTACTGATCCATGCTTCGATCCCTTTTGCGTATGGGGCAATGAGATATTCATGAACAAGTGTCAAGTGCGCAAACTAAGAAAGATTTGTAGGCGAAAGAACTAGGTGATGGGAATTAAGCTCTTTATTTACACTTTTTCCAAGACAACAGTGAACTTTAGGATGGTAAGTAATGTGTTGCCTTTCCCCCTGCCCACAACAAGTTACTCTATTAGACCTGAGTATCTGAAAGTTTTCTCTTTTCAGTGGTTTCCAGAGTAATTTACAGATGATTACCTTGCAAACTACATGGCCGGAGCGGAGGCAACTAAGGTTAAAGTATATAATTCATGCTACCATGATAATGTTCTAGAAGTCTTCTTGAAGGCGGTGAAGGATGGGCGAGCGATTGTCACAAGGGGTTGGACAAAAGTTGTTCATGGCTATGGCATGCAGGAGGGAACATTATGGGCATTCCGCTTGTTCAACACCGTCGGCAGCCAAAATGATTTACACTTGTCTCTTCACCTTTACCGCCTCGAAATATTGTGGTTCATCATAGTTAATTGCTGCCTAATCCTGTAATTACTAAACATATTGTACTGAGAATTTTATTTATGGACTGGTTGTTGAACAATTGTGCTGAGAATTTGAATTCCATGTTTCATATTTCAAAATGTCCAATTCAAATAATAATTTATAGGGAAAATAAAGTTAAACAAGAGGGAATAAAATAATGTACACACGGTTAGAAAGAAAACAACGTGTGTGATGAAAAATAGAGAACAAACGGTTCTTTGACATGGAACGTTTGCGATGCCCGACGGACGCACACACGGTTTCGTCTCATATGCGTGTGCGATTCATGGTGATATGGAAAATGTTTCAAACCTGTGCGCGTGTGTGATAGGAATACCTATTGTCGAGGACAGACAAGGGTATATGTTTTCCCCTGACTTGTACACGGACAGCAAGCCAACAGGCCCAAGAACAAGATTACAACACCAAGGTCAGATCAAAGCACGAAGGAATCAACTCTTTGAAGGATTAAAATGTAGACCAAGAAGACCAAGAGTAGCCAGAGAGACAAGATATCACTATGGAAAAAAACTCCCTTGCCGGGCAGGCGAGCCTGGCAAGGTTGGCGTTACCCCAGAAGCAAGCCTCCCACATCACCCCGACAGGCCTGTCGGGGCTTGCGGACGCGAACCACTCCCCACACCAGCTCACAGCGACGCACATCATCGATTAGTGCGGTGTCATGATCCTAAGTGACTAAGTGGCTGCTTCCTGCCACATGGCAGCCACTTCCTATAGAAAATACCTCCAAACGACACCCGTCCTGAGACGTGTCAAGCTAGCAGACGCAAAGCTGGCAAAACAGCCTGGCAGGGCCTACCGGGCATGCTGTGATGTGCCACTGAGTGGCGCATTTAATGCGCTCTGTCAGCCTATAGAGTTAGGTATGATAGCACTGTTTGCTATCTAATCAGTATGCAAAGATTGATTTGCCACTGTGGTGACCCCTTCATCTATAAAAGAAGGCCCATGGCAACCGTAGAAAGGATTCAGAACCTCACACATTCATACGCACGTAGCCACTCTCGCCCCGAGGCAACCCTGCCGGGCAAGAGCGTTGCGTTTCATACCATTTTACACCATCAATCCACCAAAGTAGGAGTAGGGTTTTACGCCTCACGGCGGCCTGAACCTGGGTAAAACTGCCCGTGTGATCTCTGCAGTGCTGTGTTACACTCCTCCGCTCTTTGTGCAACGTGCCCATCCCCCCGCTGAACCAAAAGGGGCTCATGGACCCATAGGTGGTCGTGGTTTCCCACGACATCTTTGGCACACCAGGTAGGGGGATCACTTGCACGAACCCGAGGGCATAAGCAGCACGTCACCTTCATCACCTGCTCCATCAACAATGTCATTATTTAATGGTGCCTGAGAGAAGGCGGAGAAGGACAGGGATAGAGTGGGAGAACAACATCACTCCCACTCTGGTCCTGTCCGAACTCCATCACCTCCTTCCGTTGCGGCCACAGCAATGACGAAAGCAAACAAATAGAGCGACGTGACCACCCTGGGCGGATTAGGCAGCATGGGTGCACCGCAAGCCCGGTTCGGGGAAGAGGGCGTTGTTTAAGGGAACAAGGTTTTACTCTCTCTCTCTCTCTCTCTCTCTCTCTCTCTCTCCCACTCTCGCTTTTTGACAATCGAGCTACTCTGGGTTTTAGAGTCGTCGGTGCCGATGAGCCCGCGCGACACTCGGTTCAGCACTTACCCTGTTTAGGGAAGTCCTGAGTAGAGCGCCGGTGCGAATCCGCTGATCGATGCCCCGACAAGCATGCTCCGGCAAAGCCGTCTGTGTTGGCGTGACTTTTGTGCCGAAAGCCGTTGGATTGTTCAAAAAGCGTGAAGAGAAGGGGGAGAAACTCACCGTGCCTGGCACCGCATCCTGTCGCCTGTAAGATATATACGATTCTGAGCGGCCCCTGCCGGGGGTTAGAGACAGATGCACATGCGGCACCCTCCTTCCCGAACCTTACGAGCCCAACAAGCGGCCATATCAGAAAGTGGTAGATGGGGACACAGATAAGAGCTAAGTTCATGTCATCCTCACATTATTATGGGTCCTTTTTTTATTTACATTTTTCGTTTACCCCTTGAGTGCCGAAGTGCTTGTACGGTGAAATCTTTCACAAAATGGTACCTCTGCTAGATTCTTGTCCACACCCTCGTTCCGTTCAGAGTCTGCTCGCGGAACGAGTGGCTGCGTCGGAAACTACTGAGGATAAACCTGCCGGGACGCATCCACACCAAAATAAATTTTAAGGGCCAGAACCTTATGACCTTTGTGGCAATATGATACCGGCAGGCAACCTGAATGTAAAATAGAGACTAATGTAGGATCGAAAGTAGGTGTAGAGGGGGGGTGATTAGGCTACTTGACAAAATAAAAATCTAGCCTTCTCCCAATTTTAAGTCTTGGTAGATTTTAGCAACATAGCACATGTCAAGCAATCAACCTACACATGCTATTATAAGAGTGTATCAGCGGAAAGTAAAACATTGCATATGAAGGTAAAGAGAAGGGTTTGGAGAAGACAAACGCAATGTAGACACGGAGATTTTTGGCGCGGTTCCGATAGGTGGTGCTATCGTACGTCCACGTTGATGAAGACTTCAACCCACGAAGGGTAACGGTAGCGCGAGTCCACGGAGGGCTCCATCCATGAAGGGTCCACGAAGAAGCAACCTTATCTATCCCACCATGGCCATCGCCCATGAAGGACTTGCCTCACTCGGGTAGATCTTCATGAAGTAGGCGATCTCCTTGCCCTTACAAACTCCTTGGTTCAACTCCACAATCTTGTCGGAGGCTCCCAAGTGACACCTAACCAATCTAGGCGACACCACTCTCCACAAGGTAATAGATGGTGTGATGATGATGAACTCCTTGCTCTTGTGCTTCAAATGATAGTCTCCCCAACACTCAACTCTCTCTCACAGATTTGGCTATGGTGGAAAGATGATTTGAGTGGAAAGCAACTTGGGGAAAGCTAGAGACCAAGATTCTTGTGGTTGGATTGGAATGTCTTGGTCTCAACACATGAGTAGGTGGTTCTCTCTCATAAAATGAGTAGTGGAAGTGTAGGCATGTTCTGATGGCTCTCTCTAGAATAGAGAAGGGGGTGGAGGGGTATATATAGCCTCCACACAAAATCCAATCGTTACACACATTTGACCCAACTCGGTCAGACCGAAATGTGACGAAGGGAAACAGAGAGTTTGCATTGCGAACTCGGTGGGACCGATTGCTCACTTCGGTAAGACCGAAATGTTACGAAGGGAAATAGAGAGTTTGCATTTCCATCTCGGTGAGACCGAGATACCTATTGGTGAGACCGAATTGTCTAGGGTTTCTGGCTGTGGCTATGTCAAAAGAACTCGGTGGCGCCGGATAGATCAAATCGGTGGGGCCGAGTTTGACTTTAGGTTTTGGACATATTTGGAAGTGAGAAAGTGGTTGAGGGCTTTGGAGCATATCACTAAGCATTTTGAGCAAGTAGACCATTAAGCAACACCTCATCCCCTTTTAATAGTATTGGCTTTTCCTATGGACTCAATGTGATCTTGGATCACTAAAATAGAAATGAAGAGTCTTGAGCTTTAGCCAATCTTTGTCCTCGGAATTTTTAGGGGTCCACATCTCTAATCCATGACATGCCAATCATTGAACTTTCTGAAACATTTAACTTGAATGGACATTAGTTCAATGAGCTATATGTTGTTGTGAATTACCAAAACCACCCGGGCTATAGTTGCACTTTCAATCTCCCCCTTTTTAGTAATTGATGAAAACATATAGATCAAAGCTTCGACAAATGATAATATGAATGAAATACATCATCGCTTGGAGAAGTATGTGATAAGAAAGAGCTCCCCCTAAATTTGTGCATTATTTAGAATTTGCTTTTGAATGCAAATGCACAATCGATTAGGATCATGGGTCACTCTTCCATGTCACATACATCTTGGTGGAGCGCCCAAAATGATAAGATATAAATAACATGCACTCATCACCAAGGGAAACATGATTGATCATACACAGATAATGGAGATAAGCATTCAAGCACACATTAAAGCATAGTATGATCGAACACATGATCATAAAAGTATCTCACGAGCATAACAACCATTATAGCATAGGAATCAAACGAGCAAAAGGCAAAATGCTCTCTCTCTCGAAGCCTAATGATCTTTCTCCCCCTTTGGCAACAAGTTACCAAAAAGCTTGAAAATGCATAGTGCTATGCGGCACTCTAGGAACGATCTCTGGTGTGTGTAGATGGCATGGAGAGGAGTCCGTCTACAAAAGCTTCTGATGATGTCTAAGGAGCTGGAGGAGTTGCAACTGGAGGTGCAACAGTGGCAGTTGTTGCAGGTGCTGAAAGTGTAGTCCTTGTGTCACTGACTATTGGCACTGCTGAAGACCTCTGTGCCCTTGGCACACGCTGAAAAGTGTCAGTGGTAGGTCTTTCTGCCCTGTCTTCAATCTCTTCCGGTAGCTTCTCAATAGTGGTCTGGATCTCGGCGACCTTCACATCTAGATCATGAAGTTTAGTCTCAAAGATCCTCTCAAGACTCTCTTGATTTCGAGTCAGGGTGGCTAGTCCTTTCTCAATTCTCACGGTGGCCTCAAGCAGATAACTAAGTTGATCTTGCTTGGTCTCGAGATTTACAACTGAAGCATCTAGAATGCTAGCTGCCTGCGCTGCTTTAGCAGCCTTTGCTCTCTCTCTCTCTCTCTCTCTCTCTCTCTCTCTCTCTCTCTCTCTCTCTCTCTCTCTCTTCTCCTAGGCTTCTACTGAAGTAGGATGGGATGCATCCATGACCACCTTGTTCTCCTCAAATTTTGGCCTCAGGGGAAGATGCTCTTTTTCCAGAAGATATGTCCCTGTCGCCATCCTGGAATTGATCAGTACTTGAATGTGAGGGGCATATCCACATGATCTCTTTTGATCAGCTTATGTTCTCTTCACCGTTTCAACAATCAAACTCATCACCTTGAACTTTTGTGGCACATCAAACAAATGAAGCAAGTTGATTGAGTGACCACGGATCATCCTATGATCTCCTGATTTGGGCAACAGAGTGTGCCTCAGTATAGCGTTCATCGTGGTTAGACATGATAGCACATAATAGATGGATCCAAACTTTTGAGTCTCCAAGGCTTTATCAAGAATTGGCTTATACATGTTTGCCAAGGAGTTGTGATCCTTTCTGGGCTTGGCATACACATCTATGTCATCTTCCTCTTCCTTAGGGGCATTGATCAACTTCTCCCATTCTACAATTGAAGATTGATATCTTGTGCCTTCTGTCATCGAGACTATCTTGCATCTGGATAGAAATGAGAAGTTGAATAGAATTTCATAATCATTTCATCATTCCATTTAGTCAACTTTTGACCAACAAAAGTGTCAACACCATTCATTCTGAAACTTTCATGAACTCCTGGGAAGTAATCCTCGTTGTCATCAATGTACTCCCAATCAACCCATTTCATGTCACAGACAATAGGCTTCTTGTCCAGCAAGACTGTCTCATAGAAATCTTGTTGTTCTGTGGTGTGAAAGCGATAATCAACAATAGTTCTCCCCCTTGTAGCATATGGATCAGTCTGTCTCCACAATCTGAGACCTGCATCCTCCCTTTCCTTCACGTTCTCAGCAACTGGATGATCATCATTATTATCAAGAATCTTGGGCTTCAATTTTCTGAGCACTTGCTGCTCCTCATCCTCTTGAGCTTCTGTCACTGGGGCCTTATACTTCTCAGTAGCAGGGATGTTCCTGGTGGATCTCTTGGGTGTAGTAGTGTAACATCCCAAATTTTCAATTTGGAATGTTATACATTAGATCATCATTGCATATCATATTTTATTGCATTTTAGCTTGATCCTAGAAATTCTACGCAATTCAAGGACCCACGAAGAGAGTTGGGGATTTCGTTATTTTAAAATTTGAGTTTTCTCAAATTTTGAAAAGAGGATCGTTTGATTTTAATTAATTTCTCTTCGAATATTTCTTTTAAGAAAATAAAAGAGAGGCGATAAAATTACTTCCTCAAAATAAAGAAATATTGGAGGTTTAATATTAAAATCAAATAAGTTTTTTATTCGGAGTTTTATCGCTATTTTTTTTGAATTAGGAAAAATATGTGTTTTTCAAAATTGCATTAGAGGCCCAAATAAATGTGCACCTTGTCCGGTAGATTTTTAGAGGACGGGGAAAATTTATTTTAGGATTTTTGGAGTCCGTTTAGTATTTCTTTTCTTTGTTTTTCTGCGCATGGGAATTATTAAAAAAAACGCGAACCGACCTTACCGGGCCGTGTCCGCCTGGGACACTGACCCAGCTGGGCCTTTAAAGCCCGAGGAGCCGAGCTGCCCCAAACCCTAGCCCCGCTCCCGCCGCCGCCGCCAGCGCCGCACGCCGCCGCCCGCCTCCCGCCGCGCGCCGTCGACCTCGCCGCCGTCCCGCCGCCGCCTCGCCGACCCGCCGGAGCAGCGCCGCCGCCGCACTGCCGTCCCGCCGCCGCCTCGCCGACCCGCCGGAGGTACCCGCGAGAAAACCGTTCGGTTTTCTTTCGAAACCCTAGATCTCGTTTTTTCTATTAGATCGGTTTTTTTCCGGTTTAGTTATTTAGCGAACGCCCGTTCGTACGTTCGTTTTAACGGACGGTTTTAACCGCAGACAGCGAACGTTCATTCGTTAGCTTGTTCGTCAGTTTTGTTTTCCAGGGTTTTTTCGCGATTATTTTCGATCGCGATTTCTGCCCTAATCTTCGTTCTAGTATAACTTTTCGCTCGTTTATCGGAATCAGGCGATTCAAGCGCCTAGATCTTTGTCTCGAAGCCCTCTTTATGTTTGACAAACTTAAACAAGATTTTTCTACTGTAAAATTTGACTTTAGTTCAGATTAGTAAACTGATCTTGTTTCTTTCGTAGTTTGAGTATCGTTGCTTCGTTTGATTTGATTCTTTTTGCAAACCGGAGTTCATAAGTTGAACTTTCTGGTTAGATCTCTTATTTGAGTTTTACCCGTGCTTCTAGTTGAGTGCTTATTGTATGCTTGTTTGTTTGCGATAGAGTACCCGGAGTGTGAAGCGTGCTACTTCGAGTCTCTAGGTTTCGCGGATCATCAGCAAGGCAAGTAACACTTTGATCATACCTCTTTACTACCAAGTTTTATTGCATTAGATCAATCCTCAAACAAATTGCATGGTTAGGATCTGATTAAATAGTGGGTTTGGGAAGTAGATGAGGTAGTACCTATTCACCTATTTATTATCAAACCGTTGGGAGTTACTTCTACGTTGCTTATATTGCTATGCTATGCTCGTAGACGTGGATTGGGTTTGAGTGTATCCATGACAGATGTGAGTTTGTTAATTAATGGTTCAACTTAAGGTGGCTACTTAAATACACATCTGGGTGGATTGCTTGTGGGCACCTGGAGAATCAAGTGTTGTCCTAGGATATGCCGGAGGACTCGTGTGATCATCCTACCGCCCGCCACCCAGGCTCAAAGGGATCATAAGATTATTCATGCTAGAAACTTCCGTGTGCAGCCGCAAGCCATTATGGGCTCTGGCATAGTTGAGTAAGTTGCGTGAAGCTCTTGAAGAGGTAGACTAGCAGATGTAGTGGGTTGTAGGTGGTACTGTCTATCCAGAGTAGAGAGTTAATGCTTCAGAAAGACCGTGTCTCGAATCTCCGAGCAAGGATGTATTCGAGTCTTGTGGGGAAAAGTGCGCAAACCTCTGCAGAGTGTATAAACTAATCATGGTTAGCCGTGTCCCCGGTTATGGACATCTTGAGTATCTAGTTCTTTGATTATCATGTTGATCTCATCACTCCTATTAAAATTTGATTGGGTTTAATGATGATGCTTAATTGGGATTGAGTTGGAGGAACCTTCTCAATGTTTAACAACTACAATGATAGTTAAATAAAATTTATTCCTTTGTTGTAGGGAAAAATTGGCTTTTCGCAAAAAAACATATTAACTATACAACCTCCACCAGCCAAATATGCATGTAGTAATAGCATTTATTCTGTTCATTACTCTCTTGTGTTACATTGCCAGCATATTCCATGTGCTGACCCATTTCGGGCTGCAACGTATCATGTTGCAGACTTTTCAGACGACGAGTAAGGAGCCATAGGTCGTTGTCTTTCACTCAGTGATGCCGTTGGAGTTGATGGACTCACTTTATCTTCCAAGCCTTCCGTTGTTATCGATTTTAGATGGCCTTAAGCCATATTTATTGTAATAAGTTCTCTTTTGAGACATTCAATGTAATAAGTGTGTGATTGCTACTCTGTTATAATTCCTCAAGTACTGTGCGTGTCAGCATTACCGATCCAGGGATGACACTGATGCACAGAGATCAGACTGTTTGAGGTCTGGTCGCTACAAGATGGTATCAGAGCACACGCTGACTGTAGGACACGACCACTAATCTAAAACCCTAGATCACTACTCTCTTCTCATTTCTGACTCTTCTCCATTTTCTACTCTTTAGGATGGCGGATGCAAGGAACAAGTTTGCACAACTGGATGAAGACACACCTTTTGGACGACACTTGAAGGAAGTTACTAGATACCTGAACATCGGAATACCAAGCTTCACCGGGACTTACAATGCCACCTTACCAGAAGAGGAGCGTTGGATGATTCAAGTTCAAGTTCCAGGAAGGACCTTCATGCCAGCCACTGAGCCCATAGAGTTTTCCTTTGATGCACCAACCTGGAGTCTAGGCAAGAGCATGGCAGCCCACATCACCATGAGACGCATTGGAGAAG
This sequence comes from Triticum aestivum, assembly GCF_018294505.1. Classification (NCBI taxonomy): domain Eukaryota; kingdom Viridiplantae; phylum Streptophyta; class Magnoliopsida; order Poales; family Poaceae; genus Triticum; species Triticum aestivum. The sequence continues at coordinate 269,292,723 of NC_057811.1, forward strand.
TTTACCACAAGGATCTCAAGGATACTATCTACCAGATTTGTGGGTGCCGAGATGAGCAATGGGAGATAGTCAGCTCCAGGAGAGACAGGTCCATTGCAGCATTCATCCAGGAGTTAAACCAGCACATTCGACGCCAGGAGAACCATATGTGCGCAAGCATGATAGATTTGAAGAAGGCGATGACAAGGATCACGGAGCTGGAGGAAGAACTCAAGTCTACACGCGATGGATATGAGGAGGAAATCGCAACATTATTGGAGAAGAATGACGACATGATAAAGTAGATCGGAGTATTCATGGGAGATCCCGCGCCAGGAGGAGAAGACGACGATTCCACTTGCCCGGAGAACTACATCATCATCGACGACACCGACTCGGACCCCGACGATAGCGATGATGACTTTGTTGATGAAGCTGGAGCAGATATTATGGAGTCTTCCACCGATCAATTTTTCTAGTCGACCTCCATATCAGTAGTAGTATTCCCCCATGTATATAGTATAGTCCGAGCACTTTTGTAACGATAGTTAGACCGATTGTATGCCCTTGTTTGAATTGATTGAAGTGATATGATTGTGTTTGTCTCATGTGCATAAGGGTAGTGTTTTCCCCCTAGACCTCATTCTACTCTGTTTTCTCACCTTTTCTAAACCCAGCAGATGCCTCCGAGACGCGACAATGGATTTGCTTTCCCACCGGAGCTCACTCAATTGATCCAGCAGCAGAATGCCTTGATGCAGATACTAGTCCAGAATCAGAATCAGGGGAACAACAACAACAACCCACCACCACCACCACCTGTTGATCACTTAGCCCGTTTTCTAAGGCTGAATCCGCCGGTGTTCTCCAGTAGCACCGAGCCGATAGTTGCAGATGATTGGCTCCGCAAGATTTGAAGGGAGTTGACCACTGCAGGATGCACAGATGCGGAGAGAGTGCGTTTTGCCGCACATCAGCTTCATGGACCCGCAACATCATGGTGGGAGAATTTCACAGCCACTTACCCTATCGACACTGTTACATGGGACCAGTTTCAGCAGGCTTTTCGCACTGCTGTATCAACAGGAGCTATGGCCATGAAGTAAGTGCGAGTTTCGCAACTTACGCCAAGGAGGGCGCACCGTTGGCCAGTATGTGGATGATTTTAGTAAGCTAGCACGTTATGCCCCAGATGACGTTGCTATGGATGCAGCTAAGCAGGAGAAGTTTCTGGAAGGACTGAATGATGAGCTGAGCATGCAGTTGATGGTGGAAACTTTCAATAACTACCAGGAGTTGGTAGATAGAGCTCTCATGATTGAAGGGAAGCAGCAGCAGATTGACAACCGCAAGAGGAAGTATGGACAAGGGAAGTACAATTCTGGAGCTCAGCAGAGACCCCGTTTTACCCCGAACTCGGGAGGACCCCTTCAGCATAACCATGGAGATCACAATCACAATGGAGGGATGTCGCACAACCATAGTGGCCCCAAGAACGGGAATGGTAATGGAGGAAGCAACGGCCAAAACCGTACCGACCCAGCAACACCCGCCAAGAAGGATCTAAGTCACATTACTTGTTTCAAGTGCGGGAAGAATGGACATTATGCCACGGAGTGTTCTGAAGCAAAGAATGGGAATGGCAATGGAAGCTCTGTGAAGAAGCCAACGCTTTCAACAGGGGACAAGTGAACCACGTTAGTGTGGAGGAGGTTGAAGCGCAACCCGATGCAGTAATAGGTAAGTTTTTGGTTAAGTCATTTACGGCAATCGTTCTTTTTGATACTGGTGCTTCGCATTCATACATATCAAGGGGTTTGTGGATAAGTTTAAACTGCCAACCCAAGCCCTTAGGTCACCCATGTTAGTAACCTCGCCAGGGGTAGAGTATATGGCTAGCCTATAGTGTGATCGGTTACCATTAAGGATTGGTAACTACCTGTTTCCCTCGGACCTAATACTATTGGAGTCACAAGGACTGGATGTGATATTAGGCATGGATTGGTTATCGAAGTATGGAGGGAACATTGTCTGCGCCAGTAAGTCGATTTTGCTTACCACCCCAGAAGGAAGAAGAATCAAGTATGTATCCCGGCATGTGCCGAATTGGACTCAAGTGAATTCCTTATCAGGAGTTGTACAGGAGGAAGTACCAGTGGTGAAGGATTTCCCGGATGTATTTCCAGAAGAGTTGCCAGGCATGCCACCGGATAGAGACATTGAGTTTTTGATCGAGCTTTTGCCAGGCACAGGGCCAATATCTAAGAGACTGTACAGGATGCCCGCTAAGGATTTAGATGAAATTAAGAAGCAGATTAAGGAGTTACTGGATAAAGGCTACATTCGCCCAAGTTCGTCACCTTGGGGATCACCAGTGCTTCTAGTGGAGAAGAAGGATGGATCGTTGAGGATGGTTGTTTATTATCGAGGATTGAATGAGGTGACGATCAAGAACAAGTACCCACTGCCGATGATAAATGATTTGTTTGACCAGCTGCAAGGAGCTAAGGTGTTTTCCAAGATCGATCTGCGATCAGGGTACCGCCAGCTGAAGATTCGAGAGCAGGATATACCTAAGACAACTTTTACCACAAGGTACAGGCTATATGAGTATACCGTTATGTCATTTGGACTGACTAACGCACCTGCCTATTTTATGAACATGATGAACAAGGTGTTTATGGAATTTTTGGATAAGTTCGCCGTGGTGATCATTGATGATATTTTGGTCTACTCGAAGAATGAAGAGGAACATAAGGAGCATTTGCGTTTGGTACTTGGGAAGCTCAGAGAACATCAGTTATATGCCAAGTTCAGCAAGTGTGAGTTTTGGTTGAAGGAAGTTGGATTCCTTGGACATGTTATATCCGAAGAAGGAATAGCAGTAGACCCTACCAAGGTTGTCACTGTGACAAATTGGGAAGTACCCACGTCAATTGGAGAGATCCGGAGTTTTCTTGGACTCGCAGGATACTACAGGAGGTTCATTGAAAATTTCTCGAAGATTGCAAAGCCCATGACGGAGTTGTTGAAGAAGGACACCAAGTTCAAATGGACTGAGGAATGTGAGGCCAGTTTTTAGGAGTTGAAGAAACGCTTGGTTACAACCCCAGTGTTGATTCTTCCAGATCAATGCAAGGATTACCAGGTGTATTGCAACACTTCTCGTCGAGGACTTGGAGCAGTGCTTATGCAGGAGGGAAGAGTTGTTTCATATGCCTCCCGACAGCTTAAACCCCATGAGTTGAATTATGCTACCCATGATTTGGAGTTAGCAGCCGTAGTGCATGCGTTGAAGACATGGAGACATTTTCTCATCGGAAACCATTGTGAGGTGTACATGGATCACAAGAGTTTGAAGTATATCTTCACGCAGAAGGAGTTGAATCTCAGGCAGAGGAGATGGTTGGAGCTCATTAAGGATTATGATATGAAGTTGCACTATCATCCCGGAAAGGCTAACGTAGTAGCCGATGCGTTGAGCCGCAAGAGTCATGTCAATACACTCATGACCGGAGAGTTACCCAAGGAGTTAGCGGAGGATCTTCGTGAGCTATGTTTGGAAATAGTTCCAAGAGGTTACGTAGCAGCATTGGAGATTCAGTCCACCTTGATGGATAAGCTCAGGGAAGCTCAGAAGACGGACAAGGAGATTGCTGAAATAAAGGAAAGAATGAGCAAAGGAAAAGCTAAGGGATTTCGTGAGGATGAGCACGATACCCTATGGTTTGAGGACCGCGTATATGTGCCGAATGAACCGGATATTAGGAAGTTGATTCTGCAAGAGGCCCATGATTCGCCATATTCGATTCACCCAGGAAATACCAAGATGTATCTGGATTTGAAGGATAGTTTCTGGTGGACTGGAATGAAGAAGGATATTGCGGAGTATGTAGCAGTTTGTGATGTATGTCAGAGAGTGAAGGGAGAACATCAGAAGCCAGCTGGATTGCTACAGCCATTGCCGATACCCGAATGGAAGTGGGATAAACTAGGCATGGACTTTATCACGGGATTGCCCAGGACTCGTTCAGGCTATGACTTGATATGGGTTGTAGTCGATCGTTTGACGAAGGTAGCTCATTTCGTCCCAGTAAAGACCACTTACACCAGTGCTAAGTTGGCAAAGATATACATGACCAGGACCGTATGTCTACATGGAGTTCTGAGGACCATTGTATCAGATAGAGGAACCCAGTTTACCTCAAAGTTTTGGAATCAGTTGCATAAGACTTTGGGAACCAGGCTAGAGTTCAGTACAGCTTTTCACCCGCAGACAGATGGACAAACTAAGAGAGTCAATCAGATTCTGGAGGACATGTTGAGAGCTTGTGTGCTAGGCTATGGATCTAGTTGGGACGACAATTTGCCGTATGCAGAGTTCTCTTACAACAACAACAACTATCAAGCCAGTTTGAAGATGGCCCCTTTCGAAGCATTGTATGAAAGGAGGTGCAGGACACCATTGTTGTGGGATGAAGTTGGAGACCATCAGTTGTTTGGACCAGATTTGATTAAAGAGTCTGAAGAGAAGGTTAAGCTGATACGCGATAGATTCAAGGTAGCCCAGTCTAGGCAGAAGAGTTATGCGGATTCTAAACGCAAGGAGACAATTTAGGAAGTCGAAGATAGAGTGTATCTTCATGTATCACCACTCCGAGGAGTGAAGCGCTTTGGAGTTAAGGGAAAGTTAGCCCCGAGATTTGTAGGACCGTACCGTGTTTTGGAACGCATGGGAGAAGTTGCTTACAAGTTGGAATTGCCCGAAGGATTGTCAGGAGTTCACGATGTGTTCCACGTTTCTCAGTTGAAGAAGTGCCACGCAGAGATGGCTGATATTCCTCTGAGAGATACAGTGCCACTGGAAGCGATTCAGTTGGATACCGACTTAACCTACGAGGAGAAACTAGTCAAGATTCTTGAGTTTGCCAGCCGATTCACACGCAGTAAGGTATCAAGTTCTGCAAAGTTCAGTGGAGCCACCATACTGAGGATGAAGCCACCTGGGAACGAGAGGAAGACCTACGGAAGGATCACCCTCACCTATTTTCTAGCCAACCCGAATCTCGAGGGCGAGATTCATCTTAAGGGGGGGTAGGTTTGTAACATCCCAAATTTTCAATTCGGAATGTTATACATTAGATCATAATTGCATATCATATTTTATTTCATTTTGGCTTGATCCTAGAAATTCTACGCAACTCAAGGACCCACGGAGAGAGTTGGGGATTTCGTTATTTTCATATTTGAGTTTTCTCAAATTATGAAAAGAGGATCGTTTGATTTTAATTAATTTCTCTTCGAATATTTCTTTTATGAAAATAAAAGAGAGGGGATAAAATGACTTCCTCAAATAAAGAAATATTGGAGGTTTAATATTAAAATCAAATAAGATTTTTATTCGGAGTTTTATCGCTATTTATTTGAATTAGGAAAAATATGCGTTTTCCAAAGTTGCATTACAGGCCCAAATAAATGTTCACCTTGTCCGGTAGATTTTTAGAGGACAGGAAAATTTATTTTAGGATTTTTGGAGTCCGTTTAGTATTTCTTTTCTTCGTTATTCTGCGCGTTGGAATTATTAAAAAAAAACGCGAACCGACCTTACCGGGCCGTGTCCGCCTGGGACACTGACCCGGCCGGGCCTTTAAAGCCCGAGGAGCCGAGCCGCCCCAGCCCAAGTGGCCCCAAACCCTAGCCCCGCTCCCGCCGCCGCCGCCAGCACCGCACGCCGCTGCCCGCCTCCCGTCGCGCACCGTCGACCTCGCCGCCGTCCTGCCGCCGCCTCGCCGACCCACCGGAGCAGCGCCACCGCCGCACCGCTGTCCCGCTGCCGCCTCGCCGACCCGCCGGAGGTAGCCGTCCGTTTTCACGAGAAAACCGTTCGGTTTTCTTTCGAAACCCTAGATCTCGTTGTTTCTATTAGATCGGTTTTTTTCTCGGTTTAGTTATTTAGCGAACACCCGTTCGTACGTTCGTTTTAACAAACGGTTTTCACCCGTTAACCGCAGACAGCGAACGTTCGTTCGTTAGCCTGTTCGTCAGTTTTCTTTTCCAGGGTTTTTCCGCAATTATTTTCGATCGTGATTTCTGCCCTAATCTTCGTTCTAGTATAACTTTTCGCTCGTTTATTGGAATCAGGCGATTCAAGCAGCTAGATCTTCGTATCGAAGCCCTCTTTCTGTTTAACCAACTTGAACAAGATTTTTCTACTATAAAATTTGACTTTAGTTCTGATTAGTAAACGGATCTTGCTTCTTTCGCAGTTTGAGTTTCGTTGCTTCGTTTGATTTGATTCTTTTTGCAAACCTGAGTTCTTAAGTTGAACTTTCTAGTTAGATCTCTTATTTGAGTTTTACCCGTGCTTCTAGTTGAGTGCTTATTGTATGCTTGTTTGTTTGCGATAGAGTACCTGGAGTGTGAAGCGTGCTACTACGAGTCTCTAGGTTTCGCGGATCATCAGCAAGGCAAGTAACACTTTGATCATACCTCTTTACTACCCAGTTTTATTGCATTAGATCAATCCTCAAACAATTGCATGGTTAGGATCTGATTAAATTGTGGGTTTGGGAAGTAGATGAGGTAGTACCTATTCACCTGTTTATTATCAAACCTTTGGGAGTTACATCTACGTTGCTTATATTGCTATGCTATGCTCGTAGACATGGATTGGGTTTGAGTGTATCCATGACAGATGTGAGTTTGTTAATTAATGGTTCAACTTAAGGTCGCTACTTAAATACACATCTGGGTGGATTGCTTGTGGGCACCTGGAGAATCCAGTGTTGTCCTAGGATATGCCGGAGGACTCGTGTGATCATCCTACGGCCCGCCACCCAGGCTCAAAGGGATCATAAGATTATTCATGCTAGAAACTTCCGTGTGCAGCCACAAGCCATTATGGGCTCTGGCATAGTTGAGTAAGTTGCGTGAAGCTCTTGAAGAGGTAGACTAGCTGATGTAGTGGGTTGTAGGTGGTACTGTCTATCCAGAGTAGAGAGTTAATGCTTTAGAAAGACCATGTCTCGAATCTTCGACCAAGGATGTATTCGAGTCTTGTGGGGAAAAGTGCGCAAACCTCTGCAGAGTGTATAAACTAATCATGGTTAGCCGTGTCCCCGGTTATGGACATCTTGAGTATCTAGTTCTTGGATTATCATGTTGATCTCATCACTCCTATTAAAATTTGATTGGGTTTAATGATGATGCTTAATTGGGATTGAGTTGGAGGAACCTCTCAATGTTTAACAACTACCATGATAGTTCAATATAATTTATTCCTTTGTTGTAGGGAAAAATTGGCTTTTCGCAAAAAACATATTAACCATACAGCCTCCACCAGCCAAATATGCATGTAGTAATAGCATTTATTCTGTTCCTTACTCTCTTGTGTTACATTGCCAGCATATTCCATGTGCTGACCCGTTTCGGGCTGCAACATATCATGTTGCAGACTTTTCAGACGACGAGTAAGGAGCCATAGGTCGATGTCTTTCACTTAGTGATGCCGTTGGAGTTGATGGACTCACTTTATCTTCCAAGCCTTCCGCTATTATCGATTTTAGATGGCCTTAAGCCATATTTATTGTAATAAGTTCTCTTTTGAGACATTCGATGTAATAAGTGTGTGATTGCTACTCTATTATAATTCCTCAAGTACTGTGCGTGTCAGCATTACCGATCCAGGGATGACACTGATGCATAGAGATTAGACTGTTTGAGGTCTGGTCGCTACAAGTAGACTTGGAGGCATGTGCTTGAGTTGGAGGCTTGGGCTATCTTGGGCTTAGGTGGAGCAGCCCCAGACTTGATAGCATCCCCCAGGAGCTTCTGTGACTTCTGAGGTGGTGCAGCTGGCTCTTCCTCCTCCTCATTCTCAGCAGGATCCTTCATCATAGATGATCTGCCAATAACTCTGACCATAGTCTTCTTGACTCTTTCCTTTCTCTTCTTTCCTCCAGCAGCCTCTTCCTCTCTTGGTTCAAGACTGAACTCCATGGTTTCCTGAGTTGAGGCTCTGGCTTTTGACATAGGGACTCTCTTGGCAGGAGCTTTCTTATGCATTCCAGGCTTGATGGCAGTAGCAGCAACTTGCTCCTTCTTGAGCACTTTCTTCTTTGAGGTGACCTCCTCCTCAATGACAAAATCCTCATCTTTAGAATCTAAGGTTCTCTTCTTCCTTTGCCTAGTAGCAGCCTTAGGCAAATTGCTTGGTGTGCTCCTGCTTCCATCATCATAGCTGCTTGAGGGACTAGTGCCCTCACTGAGATTCACTTGCTCCTCTGACCTGTTCTGACTCTCACTTCCTTCCGACGTCTCTAAAACTAACCCTGTGAATAGATAGGTATAGGTAGAGTGGATGAGCATCACAAAGCACAGCTGTTTTTTGCAAAAAGTTGAGACAAAAACTTAATTTTAGTTTTCTACAGAAGGCATTTCGGAGCTACCGATATGACAAACTCGGTGACGCCGAAGCACCATCAGAGTCTAAACATACAGTTTCGGTCAGACCAAAATGCAGTTCGGTGACTCCAAGATGCTAGGGTTTCACAGAGAAAGTCAACTCGGTCAAACCGATTTGTACACGTCGGTCAGACCGAGTAGTACATGTGCAATGGCCTGAGCCAAATCGGTGAGACCGAATTCTTCAGACCGGTCGGTCCGAGGTGAGTTCGGCGGAAACCTAACCCTAAGTTTTTGCATCAAATCTATTCTAATGGAGTTTTCGGTGGATAGATTGATCTCAATCGTGGAAAGAAACTAGGCATTGATCTTTGTGCAAGAATCGGGGTAAAAGGACGCACAAAGAGATCGAGTTCGTACCCTAGCTTGGCAACGAACTCTCTACGGTGACAACGGCGGTGAGATTCCATTGATGGCGTGTAGCAACCAGACCTCAAACGGTCTGATCTACCGTGCACCAGTGTCATCCCTGGATCAGTAATGCTGACACGCATAGTACAAATGGAGGATTTATAACAGAGTAGCAATCACACACTTATTACAACGAGTATCTCAAGAGAGAAATAAGTATGACAAATATGGCTTAAGGCCATCTAATAACGATAACAGCGGAAGACTTGGAAGATAAGTGAGTCCATCAACTCCAACGGCATCACTGAGTATAAGACCACGACCTAAGGCACCTTACTCGTCGTGTGAAAAGTCTGCAACATGAAACGTTGCAGCCTGAAAATGGGCCAGCACATGGAATATGCTGGCAATGTAACACATAGAGAGTAATGAACATAATAATGCTATACTACATGCATATATGGCTGGTAGAAGGCTCTATGGTTACAGTTTTGCGAAAGGCCAATTTTTCCCTACTACAATGGAATAAATTTTATTTAACTGTCATGGTGGTTGTTAAACATTGAGATGGTTGACAGCATCTCAATCCTAATTAAGTATCATCATTAACCCAACAAGATTAATTAAAGTAACATGATGAGATTCACATGATAATCCAAGCACTAGATACTCAAGATGTCCATAACCGGGGACACGGCTAACCATGATTAGTTTATACACACTGCAGAGGTTTGTGCACTTTTCCCCACAAGACTCGATCTCCTCCGTTGGGATTCTCGCACTTCATGGTGTTTGAGAAACAGATGACTGAGACACAGTCTTTCAGAAGCGTTAACTCTCTACTCCGGGTAGACAGTACCACCTACATCCCCTACAACTGCTAGTCTACCTCTTCAACAGCTCACACAACCTACTCAACTATGCTAGAGCCCATAATAGCTTGCGGCTGCACACGGAAGTTTCTAGCATGAATAATCTCATGATCCCTTTGAACTTGGGTGGCGGTCCAAAAGAAAACAGGCAGTCCTGGAATACCCAGGTACCTCAATCCACCCAGATGTGAGTTTTAGTTGCCACCTTAAGGTTAACCATTAATTAACAATCTCACATCTGTCATGGTAACACTCAAACCCAATCCACGTCTACTAGCATAGCATAGCAATATAAGCAAACGTAGAAGTAACTCCCAAGGGTTTGATAATAAACAGGGCAATAGGTACTACCTCATCTACTTCCCAGAACCCACAATTTAATTAGATACTAATCATGCAATGTTTGAGGGTTGGTCTAATGCAATAAAACTGGGTAGTAAAAGAGGTATGATCAAAGTGTTACTTGCCTTGCTGATGATCCGTGAAACTTAGAGATTCGAAGTAGCAAGCGGCGCACTTCGGGTACTATATCGCAAACAAACAAGCAAACAATAAGCACTCATCTAATGCACAGGTAAAACTCAAATAAAGATCTAACCAGAAAGTCCAACTTAAGAACTCCGGTTTTCAAAAAGAATCGAATCAAACGAAGCAACGAAAGTCAAACGGCGAAAGAAACAAGCTTCGTTTACTAATCTAGATCTAAGTAAAATTTTACAGTAGCAGAAACTTGTTTGAATAGGTTAAACGGAAAGAGAATTTCGAGACGAAACTCTAGGCGCTTGAATCGCCTGATTCCGATAAACGAGCTAAAAGGTAAACCAGAACGAAAATCTGATCAGAAATCGCGATCTGGAATAATCGCGGAAAATCCGACGAAAAAGAAAACTGACGAATAGTTAAACGAACGGACGTTCGTTAACTGCGACTAACCGGCGAATACGTTCGTTAAAACGAACGGATCGGTGAACGTTCACTAACTAACTAAACCGAAGAAAAAAAATAAACCGATCTATAAAAACAATCTAGGGTTTCGAAAAAAATAAACCGAACGGTTTTAAAAAAAACCGGCACGGCGGCGGCGGCAGCGGTTATACCTCCGGCGAGGTATTCCGGCGGGTTCGGGAGAGGGCGGCGAGGGCGGCGGGGCTCGGGCGTCGTCGTGGGCGGCGAGGGGCGACGAGGGCGGCGGCGTACGGGGCTTCCCGAGGCGGCGGCGTCGGGCTCCTGCTCCGGCGGGTCCTCTCGGCGGCGGGGCGGCTTCGGGTCGGGGCGGGGGTGAGGAGAGGGGCGGCGGGGAAATATTTAAGGAGGGGGGGTGCTGCCTTGGGGAAGGGGGCAAGGGGCGGCGGCGAGCAGGACTCGGGGCGGCGGCGGTCTCCGTCTCGGTCTCCAGGAGGGAGACGAGGCGCGGGGCTGGGCTGGGCCGTCGGCTGGGTTTCGGCCCAGTCGGCGCGCTTCGCGAGTTTTTTTTTAAAATAATTTCGCCGAACCTAAAAAAAATCATAGAAAAATAAATAAAAAACCAAAAATGCCAAAACAAATTTTCACCATCTAATTAAAATAATTAGAACGAGATGAACATTTTCTTGGCCCAAAAATACAATTTTGAAAACGTGCAATTTTTCTAATGCAAATAAAATCCAATATTTGATTTTAATATTTTTCCTCCAATATTTCAATTATTTTGGAGAAGTCATATTTTCTCCTCTCATTTATTTTAATACGAAATATTTTTCAGAGAGAAAATTAATTAAAACCACAAATCCTCGTTTCATCATTTGATAAAAATCAAATATGAAAACCGCGAAAAATCCCCAACTCTCTCCGAGGGTCCTTGAGTTGCTTAGGATTTTCGAGGATTTGCCAAAATGCAATAAAATATGCTATGCAATGATGATCTAATGTATAAAATTCCAAATTGACATCCGTTTGAGTTGACGCGTTGGAGTTGGCCTAAGGGGCATTTCCAACGCTATCACACACCCTTGTTTGTTTATACATGGATACGGTCGGACTTGTCCATGGACACATGCTGCTAATTTAGCACTACTATATGATTTATTGTGCCAAATTGCACAATTTTCCATTTCACATGAAAATTTATCATAAATGATTTTGCTTTTCTTTATCAAACCAACCACTTATTAGGTCATAATACTTACAACAATGCTTTACTATCTTCACGATTTGCATTTTGAGATGGGAACCTGGTATGTCCATTTTACATCATTATTACTTGTTAAAATTTATCATATTTCAATGATATATTTCATAATATGATGTAATTATAATGTCTTTTCTCTCTTAAAATGCAAGATATACAAAGAGAGGGGGATTACCAGTAGCTTGAAAGCTGACCTAAAAATGCAACAGTAGAAAAGGCAACTCTTCGGAGCTCAAAATGAATTATGGAGATAAGAAGTACCAGAGGGGACCAACCCACCAGGCCCCCACACCGCCTGGTGGCGCGCCCTGCTCCCTTGGACGTACCATGTGGCCGTGTGTGGTCATGGTCACTTGTCTCCCAATGACCTTTGGCTATAAATTCATAAATGCCCTTGGAAAAACCACAGATAATTCTTGGGACTTTTCGTCGCCTTCTGTGAGGCAGAACTTGGGCGAAGAAATTCTGCTCTTCGATGGAGTGATTATGCCAGGGAAAATCCCTTCAGGAGGGGGAAATCAAAGCCTTCATCATCACCAACACTCTGTTCATCATGGGAATCGTCATCTTCATCAACATCTTCAACAACACCATCTCATCTCCAAACCCAAATTCTTCTCTTGTGTTGAATCTTTGTATCATGTGAAGTTGATTCCCATTCAATGTTTTGATATTAAGTTGTGTTGTTCTTCCTCTAGCGGTGTTATGTGAATGTCGACTAGATGATACTTCAACATTGGCCTAGGGGAAGGAATTGCGGAAATAGTTTGTAGATGATGGGTTGCGGGAGTGATAGAAACCTAAACTCTAGTCTATGAATTATTCCATAAGGGCCTGTTTTGGGATCCAACTATTTAATGCTATGGTTAGATTTATCTTAAATTACTTCTCTTGTAGTTTCGAACGCTTGCATGGAGAGTATAATCATAAGTAGGTATTTGTTCAATAGGGATAGTACATTATCTCTCAAGTCAATGAACAGTAACTCAATGAATTGTGGTGAAAATAACATGGCGATATTCTCGTGTGTCCTTGAGAGCGTTTTAGTCACTATAAGAAACACCTCCATGTTGTCCTTAGCACAATTAAGGATTGGCCGCTTGCTGCACTTTGATATTATTATTACTTTCTACTATTATTAATATTTATCTTGCTATAAAACTATCTACCAAAAGAATTTTCCAGCACTTGCAGTGAAACCTTGCTGAAAACCGCTTGTCAATTACTTCTCCTTCTCATTGGGTTCGACGCTATTTTTTATCAAAAGGACTACTATTGATCCCCTATACTAGTGGGTTATCAAGAGAACCCTTTGGGAAATAAAGAGATATAAAAATTGGTTTGTTATGTACCAAGTTTTAAGCCTCTTTGTTCGGCCCAAGCAGAGGAGAATATCAAGAGGCAATAATACATACCGACTCGTCTTTCCAGTATTTTCCCCTCCTTTCTCTGCAGCTCAATTCCATGAAGCTACAAATACTAGTTTTGCTCCATCCAACTCACCTTCACTTGCTGTGTTGTGCAATGTCCCTATTTAGAACCAGAGTTATTTGAAACACTTTAAATTCTTCTAATAATTTTGTGGATTTTTAGAAATTAGTTAGGTGCATACTATAAAGTAATCGTAGCTTGTAATGATATTTACTCTTCATGGTTTACATTTTGTGACGAATGTGGATACTTATTCGTGTGCATAATTTCTTTAGTGTACATGGGTTGTTGTTTGTTGGATTTTAAGTCAACACTTATTACCTAAAGAATTCTCGTGCTTTAACTCATATTTTTTTCTTAGAATAGAAAGACAATGCACAATATTGCACTGTAAGTTAAAATATAAAAGTGTTAGCATAACCTAGTTATAGATCTCATCTTCAAACAACATGCCATATTTCTTTGACTAAAATGGTTATTTGGGGGGGGGGGCGCTCATTTCTGACCTCTATTACCCTCACTTCCTCGTTCTTTGAGAGTTGCTGACATTCTCTTGGCTCCTCTCCCCTCCTCCTCTGGCGACCTCCTTGGTTGGAGTGGGGATGGGAGAGGGATCCAAGTTGTTCTTGTATAGAGTATACTTACACTGGAGGCGTTTGGCATGATGCCATTAGTCTGTGGGATGTGGGTGCTCGCCATAGCATGAAGTGCTCACAAGAGTCACCACCAGTTCATTCGCCATGGTGGAAAAGGAGCACCGATGGAGTATCTGGGCGGGCGTGCCATTATAAACGCGCAATTAGGGCTGGAATTTTTAATTGAAACCTGCGAGCTAAACGAGTAGCTTGTGACAACTCAACTCGACTCGAACTCGGTGAGTAACAAGACGAGTCGAGTTTTAATCTGAGCTCGTTAACATAACTAGTTTAATGAGTTGAGCTAATGAGTTACTCGTAGCTCATATAATAATGAGGGCACCAGATAAGTACCAATATTATTGTTCATTGTTCTCACTTATGGAGTGTACCCAGTGTTTCTTTAGTGTAAATTGTTGATTGTTGTGATTTTTTTAATAAAAGTATGTATCTACAAATATATTTTTATTGATTAATTGCATACATGCATGATACACATTTTTTTGTTAACATGTATAATAAGATTAACGAGTTAGCTCGCTAGTTACACGAATTGCGTCGAATTTGGATCTGAGCTCGTTATGTTGACGAGTCTAGTCGAGCAAACTCATTATCTTAAAGAGCACTAACAAGTCGAGTCCAACTGTCTCAACTCGGATTGTGCCAGAGTTTGTACCCAAGACACCAGGGATCAAGGATGACTCTGTTATTTATGAGTTCGACCAGGGGCTAAAATGCTGTTGGGGAACGCAGTAAAATCAAAAAAATTCCTACGCACACGCAAGATCATGGTGATGCATAGCAACGAGAGGGGAGAGTGTTGTCTACATACCCTCGTAGACCGAAAGCGGAAGCGTTATGACAACGCGGTTGATGTAGTCGTATGTCTTCACGGTCCAACCGATCCTAGTACCGAAAGTACGGCACCTCCGCGATCTGTACACGTTCGGCTCGATGATGTCCCACGAACTCTTGATCCAGTTGAGTGTCGGGGGAGAGCTTCGTCAGCAAGACGGCATGATGACGGTGATGATGATGCTACCGGCGCAAGGCTTCACCTAAGCACTGCAACGATATGACCGAGGTGGATTATGGTGGAGGGGGGCACCGCACACGGCTAAGACAATGTCTATTGTTGTGTTCTAGGGTGGCCCCCTACCCCCATATATAAAGGAGCAGGGGGAGGCCGGCCGGCCCTAGGGCGCGCCAAGGAGGGGAGGAGTCCTCCTCCTAGTAGCAGTAGGACTCTCCCTTTCCTAGTCCTACTAGGAGGGGGAAGGGGAAGGAAGGAGAGGGGAAGGGAAAGGGAAACAGGGGCCGCGCCCCCCTCCCTTAGTCCAATTCAGACTCCCTTGGGGGGGCCACCTCCTGGCTGCTGCCCTCTCTCTCCCCTAAAGCCCACTAAGGGCCCAATAACTTCCTAGGGGGGTTCCGATAACCCTCCGGCACTCTGGTTTTATCCGAAACCTCCCGGAACACTTCCGGTGTCCGAACATAGCCGTCCAATATATCAATCTTTATGTATCGACCATTTTGAGACTCCTCGTCATGTCCGTGATCACATCCGGGACTCCGAACTACCTTCGGTACATCAAAACACATAAACTCATAATACCGATTGTCACCGAACATTAAGCGTGCGGACCCTACGGGTTCGAGAACTATGTAGACATGAACGAGACACGTCTCCGATCAATAACCAATAGCAGAACCTGGATGTTCATGTTGGATCCCACATATTCTACGAAGATTTTTAGCGGTCAAACCGCATAACAACATACGTTGTTCCCTTTGTCATTGGTATGTTACTTGCCCGAGATTCGATCGTCGGTATCTCAATACCTAGTTCAATCTCATTATCGGCAAGTCTCTTTACTCGTTCCGTAATGTATCATCCCGCAACTAACTCATTAGTCACATTGCTTGGAAGGCTTATAGTGATGTGCATTACCGAGAGGGCCCAGAGATACCTCTCCGACAATCGGAGTGACAAATCCTAATCTTGATCTATGCCAACTCAACAAACACCATCGGAGACACCTGTAGAGCACCTTTATAATCACCCAATTACGTTGTGACGTTTGGTAGCACACTAAGTGATCCTCCGGTATTCGGGAGTTGCATAATCTCATAGTCATAGGAACATGTATAAGTCATGAAGAAAGCAATAGCAAATAAACTAGACGATCAAGTGCTAGGCTAACGGAATGGGTCAAGTCAATCACATCATTCTATAAGGAGGTGATCCCGTTAATAAAATGATAACGCATGTCTATGGCTAGGAAAATTAACCATCTTTGATTCAACGAGCTAGTCAAGTAGAGGCATACTAGTGACACTCTGTTTGTCTATGTATTCAGACATGTACTAAGTTCCGGTTAATACAATTCTAGCATGAATAATAAACATTTATCATGATATAAGGAAATATAAATAACAACTTAATTATTGCCTCTAGGGCATATTTCCTTCAGTATCCCACTTGCACTAGAGTCAATAATCTAGATTACACAATAATGATTCTAACACCCATGGAGTCTTGGTGCTGATCATGTTTTGCTCGTGAGAGAGGCTTAGTCAACGGGTCTGCAACATTCAGATCCGTATGTATCTTGCAAATCTCTATGTCTCCCTCCTTGACTTGATTGCGGATGGAATTGAAGCGTCTCTTGATGTGCTTTGTTCCCTTGTGAAATCTGGATTCCTTTGACAAGGCAATTGCACCAGTATTGTCACAAAATATTTTCATTGGACCCGATGCACTAGGTATGACACATAGATCGGATATGAACTCCTTCATCCAGAAAGCTTCATTTGCTGCTTCCGAAGCAGCTATGTACTCCGCTTCACATGTAGATCCTGCCACGACGCTTTGCTTAGAACTGCACCAACTGACAGCTCCACCGTTCAATATAAATACGTATCCGGTTTGTGACTGAGTCATCCGGATCAGTGTCAAACCTTGCATTGACGTAACCATTTACGACGAGCTCTTTGTCACCTCCATAAACGAGAACCATATCCTTAATCTCTTTTCAGGTATTTCAGGATGTTCTTGGCCGCTGTGCAGTGATCCACTCCTAGATTACTTTGGTACCTCCCTGCTAAACTAATAGCAAGGCACAGATCAGGTCTGGTACACAGTATTGCATACATGATAGAACCTATGGCTGAAGCATAGGGAATGACCTCCATTTTCTTTCTATCTTCTGTAGTGGTCGGGCATTGAGTCCGACTCAACTTCACAACTTGTAACACAGGCAAGAACCCTTTCTTTGCTTGATCCATTTTGAACTTCTTCAAAACTTTATCAAGGTATGTGCTTTGTGAAAGTCCAATTAAGCGTCTTGATCTATCCCTATAGAACTTGATGCCCAATATATAAGCACCTTCACCGAGGTCTTTCATTGAAAAACTCTTGTTCAAGTATCCTTTTATGCTATCTAGAAATTCTATATCATTTCCAATCAACAATATCTCATCCACATATAATATTATAAATGCTACAGAGCTCCCACTCACTTTCTTGTAAATACAGGCTTCTCCAAAAGTCTGTATAAAACCATATGCTTTGATCACACTATCAAAACGTTTATTCCAACTCCGAGATGCTTGCACCAGTCCGTAAATGGATCGCTGGAGCTTGCACACTTTGTTAGCATCCTTTGGATTGATAAAACCTTTAGGTTGCATCATATACAACTCTTCTTCCAGAAATCCATTCAGGAATGCAGTCTTTACATCCATTTGCCAAATTTCATAATCATAAAATGCAGCAATTGCTAACATGATTCAGACTTAAGCATCACTATGAGTGACAATGTTTTATCGTAGTCAACTCCTTGAACTTGTCGAAAACCTTTCACAACAAGTCGAGCTTTGTGGACAATAACATTACCGTTAGCGTCAGTCTTCTTCTTGAAGATCCATTTATTCTCGATGGCTTGCCGATCATCGGGCAAGTCAACCAAAGTCCACACTTTGTTCTCATACATGGATCCCATCTCAGATTTCATGGCCTCAAGCCATTTTGTGGAATTTGGCTCATCATTGCTTCCTCATAGTTCGTAGGTTCGTCATGGTCAAGTAACATGACCTCCAGAACCGGATTACCGTACCACTCTGGTGCGGATCTTACTCTGGTTGACCTACAAGGTTCAGTAGTAAATTGATCTGAAGTTATATGATCGTCATCATTAGCTTCCTCACTAATTGGTGTAGGATTCACACGAACTGATTTCTGTGATGAACCACTTTCCAATAAGGGAGCAGGTACAGTTACCTCATCAAGTTCTACTTTCCTCCTACTCACTTCTTTCGAGAGAAACTCCTTCTCTAGAAAGGGTCCATTCTTAGCAACGAATGTCTTGCCTTCGGATCTGTGATAGAAGGTGTACCCAATAGTCTCCTTTGGGTATCCTATGAAGACACATTTCTCCGATTTGGGTTTGAGCTTATCAGGTTGAAGCTTTTTCACATAAGCATCGCAACCCCAAACTTTAAGAAACGACAACTTGGGTTTCTTGCCAAACCACAGTTCATAAGGTGTCGTCTCAACGGATTTAGATGGTTCCCTATTTAACGTGAATGCAGTCGTCTCTAAGCATAACCCCAAAACAATAGTGGTAAATCACTAAGAGACATCATCGATCGCACCATATCTAGTAAAGTACGATTACGACGTTCGGACACACCATTATGTTGTGGTGTTCCGGATGGCGTGAGTTGCGAAACTATTCCGCATTGTTTCAAATGAAGACCAAACTCGTAACTCAAATATTCTCCTCCACGATCAGATCATAGAAACTTTATTTTCTTGTTACGATGATTTTCCACTTCACTCTGAAATTATTTGAAATTTTCAAATGTTTCAGACTTATGCTTCATCAAGTAGATATACCCATATCTGCTCAAATCATCTGTGAATGTGAGAAAATAACAATACCCGCCGCGAGCCTCAATATTCATCGGACCACATACATCAGTACGTATGATTTCCAACAAATCTGTTGCTCGCTCCATTGTTCCGGAGAATGGTGTTTTAGTCATCTTGCCCGTGAGGCATGGTTCGCAAGTACCAAGTGATCCATAATCAAGTGATTCCAAAAGTCCATCAGAATGGAGTTTCTTCATGCGCTTTACACCAATTTGACCCAAATGACAGTGCCACAAATAAGTTGCACTATCATTATCAACTCTGCATCTTTTGGCTTCAATATTATGAATATGTGTTTCACCACTATCGAGATTCAACAAAAATAGATCACTCTTTAAGGGTGCATGACCATAAAAGATATTACTCATATAAATAGAACAACCATTATTCTCTGATTTAAATGAATAACCGTCTCGCATCAAACAAGATCTAGATATAATGTTCATGCTTAACGCTGGCACCAAATAACAATTATTCAGGTCTAAAACTAATCCCGAAGGTAGATGTAGAGATAGCGTGCCGACGGCAATCACATCGACTTTGGAACCATTTCCCACGCGCATGGTCACCTCGTCCTTAGCCAATCTTCGCTTAATCCGTAGTCCCTGTTTCGAGTTGCAAATATTAGCAACAGAACCAATATCAAATACCCAGGCACTACTGTGAGCATTAGTAAGGTACACATCAATAACATGTATAACACATATACCTTTGTTCACCTTGCCATCCTTCTTATCCGCCAAATACTTGGGGTAGTTCTACTTCTAGTGACCAGTTCCTTTGCAGTAAAAGCACTCAGTCTCAGGCTTAGGTCCAGACTTGGGCTTCTTCACTTGAGCAGCAACTTGCTTGTCATTCTTCTTGAAGTTCCCCCTCTTTCCTTTACCCTTTTTCTTGAAACTGGTGGTCTTTTTGACCATCAACACTTGATGCTCTTTCTTGATTTCTACCTCCGCAGCCTTTAGCATCGCAAAGAGCGCGGGAATTGCCTTATCCATCCCTTGCATATTATAGTTCATCACAAAGCTCTTATAGCTTGGTGGCAGTGATTGAAGAATTCTGTCAACGACACTATCATCAGGAAGATTAACTCCCAGTTGAATCAAGTGATCGTTATACCCAGACATTTTGAGTATATGCTCACCGACATAACTATTCTCCTCCATTTTGCAGTTGTAGAACTTATTGGAGACTTCATATCTCTCAACCCGGGCATTTGCTTGAAATATTAACTTCAACTCCTGGAAAATCTCATATGCTCCATGACGTTCAAAACGTCGTTGAAGTCCCGGTTCTAAGCCGTAAAGCATGGCACACTGAACTATCGAGTAGTCATCAGCTTTGCTCTGCCAGACGTTCATAACATCTGGCGTTGCTCCTGCAGCGGGTTTGGCACCTAGTGGTGCTTCGAGGATGTAATTCTTCTATGCAGCAATGAGAATAATCCTCAAGTTATGGACCCAGTCTGTGTAGTTGCTACCATCATCTTTCAACTTAGCTTTCTCTAGGAACGCATTATTATTCAACGGAACAGCAGCACCGGCCATCTATCTACAACAACATAGACATGCAAAATACTATCAGGTACTAAGTTCATGATAATTTAAGTTCAATTAATCAAATTACTTTAAGAACTACCACTTAGATAGACATCCCTCTAATCATCTAAGTGACCACGTGATCCAAATCAACTAAACCATGTCCAATCATCACGTGAGATGGAGTAGTTTTCAATGGTGAACATCACTATGTTGATCATGTCTACTGTATGATTCACGCTCGACCTTTCGGTCTCATTGTTTCGAGGCCATATCTGCATATGCTAGGCTCGTCAAGTTTAACCCGAGTATTCCGCGTGTGCAAAACTGGCTTGCACCCGTTGTATGTGAACGTAGAGCTTATCACACCCGATCATCACGTGGTGTCTCTGCACGACGAACTTTCGCAACGGTGCATACTCAGGGAGAACACTTGTACCTTGAAATTTAGTGAGATCATCTTATAATGCTACCGCCGAACTAAGCAAAATAAGATGCATAAAGGATAAACATCACATGCAATCAATATAAGTGATATGATATGGCCATCATCATCTTGTGCCTTTGATATCCATCTCCAAAGCACCGTCATGATCACCATCGTCACCGGCTTAACACCTTGATCTCCATCGAAGCAGCGTTGTCGTCTCCCCAACTATTGCGTCTATGACTATCGCTACCGCTTAGTGATAAAGTAAAGCAATTACATGGCGATTGCATTTCATATAATAAAGCGACAACCTTATGGCTCCTGCCAGTTGCCGATAACTCTGTTACAAAACATGATCATCTCATACAATAAAATTTAGCATCATGTCTTGACCATATCACATCACAACATGCCCTGCAAAAACAAGTTAGACGTCCTCTACTTTGTTGTTGCAAGTTTTACGTGGCTGCTACGGGCTGAGGAAGAACCGTTCTTACCTACGCATCAAAACCACAACGATTTTTCGTCAAGTGTGCTGTTTTAACCTTCAACAAGGACCGGGCGTAGCCACACTCGATTCAACTAAAGTTGGAGAAACTGACACCCGCCAGCCACCTGTGTGTGAAGCACGTAGGTAGAACCAGTCTCGCGTAAGCGTACGCGTAATGTTGGTCCAGGCCGCTTCATCCAACAATACCGCCGAATCAAAGTATGACATGCTGGATGTTGATTTTAAGGCCGATGGACTGTGCATATTTGGTGAGAATGTCTTTAATAATCAAGGCTTGATGAGGGCAGGCAGGCATGAGCAGAATCGTATCATCGGTGTATTGGACAATAGGGTAATCCATTTCTCCGATAGACGGGAAGGGAAGCTGGATTCTACCCTCCCTATAGGCTTCATTAACGGCAAATTGAAGGAGGTCGGCTGCCAGCATGAAAATGAGTGGAGACAGCGGATCGCCCTGTCTGGCCCCTCGCCTACAGTGGAATTGTCTACCCGGAACACCGTTTAGTAGGACTGAGGATCTGCCCGAAGAGAATATTGAATTTATCCAGGATAGCCAATTTTCATTAAATCCCATATGTCTCATAATGTTGATCATGGGGTCATGCTCGATGGTGTCGAAGGCTTTGGCGAAATCCAGCTTTAGCAGAACGATCGGTCGCTTGGAAGTTTGGCATTGGTGAATGTATTGAAATGCCCATGCAAGGCAATCTTGTATAGATCTTCCACGTATGAATCCATATTGGTTACGATGAATAATTTTCAGAATGACCTTCTGCAGACGGTTGGCCAGGAGCTTAGTAATGAGTTTAAGGCAGCAATTTAGTAATGTGATTGGCCTGTAATCATTAACTATGGATGGAGACACATTCTTCGGGATTAGAGTAATCAGTCCATCATTAATGCTCTGGAGGTTAAGTGTTCCTGCATGGAATTGATCACACAGCGAGTAGAAGTCATCCTTGATGATTGGCCAACACGCTTTAAGAAAGAGACCACTAAAACCATCCGGACCAGGTGCCCTGTCACCTGGCATTTCTTTAATTATCAAGTCAATTTCCTCATGCGTGAAGGGAAAAGTGAGGTGATCCAGGTTTGCATTAGGCCTGATTAAAGACGGGAGATCAAAATGCATTTGAGTGGGGCTAGAGGTGCCTAGTCTGTCCGAATAAGCGTGGAAAAGGAGGGCCTCTTTGCCGTTATGATCTTCCACCACTAGGCCATCAGGACTTTGCAGGTTAGCAATGTTGTTTTTGCGATATCTATGAGTAGCCACAGCCTGAAAAAACTTTGTGTTTTCGTCACCAAACATAACCCATCGAACGGTGCAACGTTTCTTCCAATACTGTTTCTGATAATCCAATAACCGAAGGAGGTGATTTTTGATAATCTTGCGGAAATTGTTCTTGGGGAGGGTGAGAGGCCGCTGATTTTCCAGCTCATCCAAGTCTGCAAGGGTTTTATTCGTATTCTCAATGGCCACTGAGAGCCGTGAAATGCTTTTACTCCACGCTTTGAGCTCCTGGTTGCACAACTTGCTGCTATCTTTGAGTGTACAATTGGTACCATGCCGTTTACATATCTTGGTCTGCCTCTGGGCACGTCTCGACCTACCATTCATGACTTTATGCCCCTAGTCAGCACGGTTGAAAGAAGCTTGTCCTCAACACTGTCCCTCATGTCCCATGCTGGCAAGCTGACTCTCCTCAACTCCACAGTTACCTCACTTCTAATCTATGCAATGTGCACGTTACATTTCCCACCCAAGCTCATTGAACTTCTAGACAAGATTAGGCGCAGATGCCTATGGATCAAAAAGACTGAACAGGGAGATAAAAGTAACTCTCTGGCTGCCTGGGACATGGTCTGTAAACCTAAAAATAAGGGAGGACTTGGAGTTCTCAATCTTCGAATACAGAATGAAGCATTGCTTTTGAAATTCCTGCATAAATTCTACAACAAGTTGGATATCCCTTGGGTGCAACTCACATGGGATTCCTACTACGCCCAAAAAATTCCACATGCTTCTGAGCCGGTTGGCTCCTTCTGGTGGAAGGACGTGCTCAAGCTCACTCCTAAGTTTAGAGGGATTTCTCAAGTCAATATTGTGTGTGGCACCACGGCTCTGTTTTGGAAAGATATGTGGGCGGGGCAAATTCTTCAAGACTCCCATCCTCGGGCTTTCTCTCACTCTTTGGACGAAGATATTTCTGTCAAAGACTTCTTGGGGATCACGTCACTGGGAGAAACGTTTCACCTACCCTTGACCCCTCAAGCGCTTGCGGAGGTCAGAGACATGCAAACAATTGCGGCTGAGCTACATCCCTCTACGTCGTCCTCGGACATTTGGCACTACACGTGGGGGAAGACCATCTACAAATCAACAGATTACTATAAATTTTTCTTCAGGGACGTCTAGGTTCACCAGATATTCTGCTGGGTCTGGAAATCAAAATGCACGATGAAGTTGAAGGTCTTTGCCTGGTTGCTCTTCCATGACAGGCTCAATACGAGGAACATGTTGAAAAGGAGGCACTATAACATAGGGGATGATCACAATTGTCTCTTATGTGGAATGAATATCGAGGAAACAGTGGAACACATGATCTTCACATGTTCTTTCAGTAAGCTTTGCTGGATTAAGCTTGGGATTAACTGGGAACCTTTCCATGGTCGATTGCAAGCTGTCGAGGCTAAAAAAAAACAGTCATCCCACTCCTATGTTCTTAGAGAAATTCATTGTGGCAGCCTGGAGCATTTGGAAGGAGAGAAATAACAAACACTTTAGAGCAATAACACCATCCTTCCACTCCTGGCTGGACAGATTCAAGAAAGATTTCGGGCTTCTTCAACATAGAGTCAAAGAGGAGCATAGGCTCTTTGTGCTGAACTTTGTACACTCCCTATAGTTGTTGCTCTATGTTTTCTTAGCTCACTTGTCACAAAGTTGGCAAGTTTTACCCTGACTCCTCCCCCCCATGTAAATACCCTTTGTACAGTTTGACTACTATCTTAATATATTAACACAGTAGGAGCCTTTCCTACTGTTCACGGTTAAAAAGTATGACATGCTGGTAAGCAGTATGACTATTATCGCCCACAACTCATTTGTGTTCTACTCGTGCATACAACATCTACGCATAGACCTGGCTCGGATGCCACTGTTGGGGAACGCAGTAAAATAAAAAAAATCCTACGCACACGCAAGATCATGGTGATGCATAGCAACAAGAGGGGAAAGTGTTGTCTACGTACCCTCAAAGACCGAAAGTGGAAGCGTTATGACAACGCGGTTGATGTAGTCGTACGTCTTCACTATCTGACCGATCCTAGTACCGAAAGTATGGCACCTCCGCGATCTGCACATGTTTGGCTCGGTGACGTCCCATGAACTCTTGATCCAGCTGAGTGTCGGGGGAGAGCTTCGTCAGCACAACGGCGTGATGACGGTGATGATGAAACTACCGGCGCAGGGCTTCGCCTAAGCACTGCAACGATATGACCAAGGTGGATTATGGTGGAGGGGGGCACCGCACACGGCTAAGATAATGTCTGTTGTTGTGTTCTAGGGTGCCCCCTTGGCCCCGTATATAAAGGAGCAGGGGGGTGGCCGGCCGGCCCTAGGGCGCGCCAAGGAGGGGAGGAGTCCTCCTCCTAGTAGGAGTAGGACTCCCCCTTTCCTCGTCCTACTAGGAGGGGGAAGGAAGGAGAGGGGAAGGGAGAGGGAAAGAGGGGTCGCGCCCCCCTCCCCTAGTCCAATTCGGACTCCCTTGGGGGGGGGGGACGCCACCTCCTGGCTGCTGCCCTCTCTCTCCCGTAAATCCCACTAAGGGCCCAATAACTTCCGGGGGGGGTCCGATAACCCTCCGGCACTCCGGTTTTATCCGAAACCTCCCGGAACACTTCCGGTGTCGAACATAGCCGTCCAATATATCAATCTTAATGTCTCAACCATTTTGAGACTCCTCGTCATGTCCGTGATCACATCCGGGACTCCGAACTACCTTCGATACATCAAAACACATAAACACATAATACCGATCGTCACCGAACGTTAAGCGTGCGGACCCTATGGGTTCGAGAACTATGTGGACATGACCGAGACACGTCTCCGGTCAATAACCAATAGCGGAACCTAGATGTTCATATTGGCTCCCACATATTCTACAAAGATCTTTATCGGTCAAACTGCATAACAACATACGTTGTTCCCTTTGTCATCGGTATGTTACTTGCCCGAGATTCGATCGTCGGTATCTCAATACCTAGTTCAATCTCATTACCGGCAAGTCTCTTTACTCGTTTTGTATTGTATCATCCCGCAACTAAATCATTAGTCACATTGCTTGCAAGGCTTATAGTGATGTGCATTACCGAGAGGGCCCAGAAATACCTCTCCGACAATCGGAGTGACAAATCCTAATCTTGATCTATGCCAACTCAACAAACACCATGGGAGACACCTGTAGAGCACCTTTATAATCACCTAGTTACGTTGTGACGTTTGGTAGCACACTAAGTGATCCTCCGGTATTCGGGAGTTGCATAATCTCATAGTCATAGGAACATGTATAAGTCATGAAGAAAGCAATAGCAAATAAACTAAACAATCAAGTGCTAGGCTAACAGAATGGGTCAAGTCAATCACATCATTCTATAATGATGTGATCCCGTTAATCAAATGACAACACATGTCTATGGCTAGGAAACTTAACCATCTTTGATTCAACGAGCTAGTCAAGTAGAGGCATACTAGTGACACTCTGTTTGTCTATGTATTCACACATGTACTAAGTTTCCGGTTAATACAATTCTAGCATGAATAATAAACATTTATCATGATATAAGGAAATATAAATAACAACTTTATTATTGCCTCTAGGGCATATTTCATTCAAATGCTTTGTCTCTCCACGAGCAAGGGATCACACAAGTCACAAGGATTTTTATATAAGTTCAGGCTGCCATTGTAGCATAAAACCCTAAGTCATGTTCTTATTTATATGAACTGGAAGGATACAAGTGATGTAGTGTTACAAAGGTGGTGGCCGGGGTCCTAGCTAGAGTGCCCGAACACTCCTAACTCTATTCTTGTTGCCTTCTTTAGGGTGAAGCTGCTTCTGGTATTCTCATTGGGATTTGTGGGTGTATGCTAGTGTGTTGTGCATTTAGTGTCCCTCTAAGTGACCTCGGTCCTCCCCTTACATAGGCCTGGGGGCACCATAGTGGTCGTTTAGCGTGTGTGAATGGGTGTACAAGATGATACGTGCTGTGTGCAACTTGTTCTATAGGAGTAGATAACTTAACACCACGGCATGTCAGACACCCGAGTGCTTCCGTGGTGTAGCTCAGTTCGATGTGATGTGGTGCACCGCCCATCTTTGGTCAAGGGACGGGTCAATGCTCTGTCATTGATAGCCTAAAGGTGCACATGGTTTAGTTGTAGCCTTTTTGAAGTAAGAGTATCGACCCCACAGGGAGCACGGGAATCAGTCTTTAGCCCTTTGTAAGGTGTAAGTGATTTAGAATAGTAACAGTATTAAGGTTCCAAGTGTAAAGGCGGGTAAATAAGCTGAAATAAATAACAAGTGAAATGACTAGACTTGAGAAAAATGATTAAGAGAGTTCCCAGGGGTCCAGAATCCCCACTAGTGCTTCTACAGCGGTGCCTAAACACAAAGTTATTTCGGATTCCTAAACCACATTATATGTTTCTCTTTGTGGGTAGAGCCCATACAAATACGTTTATACTCGTGGTATATCTGTATCCCATACGCCACCATTGTTCTTCCCCACTCCGGTTATCAAAAAGCGATTAAGGGGGGAAAAGGTCCCTGTGGACACAGCCAAAGTGGTCTCCGTTATACCCCCTATTGCAACTATCGAAGGGAGAAGGGGCATGTCACGTCACCCAACTCCACAACCACACAATTAGCCAACAGTAATAACCTTCAGTTCAGATTCAGCATATGTTGGATGGCCGAGTTCACCCAACATCAAGAAGATTATTAACATAAACATGCAAAGAGGATATTAAATCCTAATATCAAACATCCTATTACACACTAGGATTCATCCATACCCTGGCAACAAAGGGTCTACTCACATATGGGAACAACAATCATCACAGTAATGGTAAATGAATACATGGATGAATAGATCAACCGAGACACTGAAGGATCCACTAGGGTTCTTGGTGTTGCAGATGATAAGGATGTGGATGATGATGATGATGATGATGAAAACAGTGATGAGGAAGATGATGCTGATGACTTCTTTCCCCTCGCGATGAGAGGAATCCCCTCCTTCTCCTTGTTGATCCTCCCACCAGATGGGCTCTGATGGCTAGGGTTCTATGTTCTGGATGTGTTTCTAGAGTCTCTGTACGTTTGATCCTCGACCCGCTTCGATGGGGTGAAAGTAGTTGATCTCCTAGAGGCAACGGTCGCAAAGGCTTCGATGGGGTGAAAGTAGTTGCGAGCGCGCGCGGTCGTATGGAACGCTTTCGTTCACTCTGGAAACGCGGCGACGACGGTTTCTTCAGCCTTCTTGCTTCATTCTTTTATGGAAATTATTTATCACCCTTAATACATGATTCCATTGCCATCTTTAGAAATTTTCTCAAATAAATGAATATTGCTCCCAAAAATCTTTACCTAAGAGAATATGAACAAATATAAGTGTGCGAATGCGGTAAAATTCCACAAAGCCTAGCTAGTAGGCACAAAAATAATGGTAAAAAGGCCTCATATGTGGACACATCAGTCACGTCCATCTGGCTGATAAGGCCTATGCCTGATTGGCCCGAGATGCCTGTCTAGCTCAATCTTTGTGATGATGGGCTATTCTCATAGGCGTATAGTGGGCTATGTTCCATAGCCTGGGTGAGCATTAAATGCCTGCATAGTGGAGTGCACTGCAAGGGCTTCCTAGACTTGTGACATGTGCATCGGATGCTCGGGCCTCCAGCTTCCGATGTCCTCATTGATGGTGTCACTTCCTTACCTGATGATCTTCTCTGGTTGATAGCGTCATGGTAGTCGTGTATCTGTGCATGTCTTCGAGTGGTAAATAATAGTCAGTACCTAATAAATTTCTTCCCAAGTTTTATCCTAATACGGTTTTTTCTAAATGATCCCATTTGTCAGGTATTAGGGGTACCCCTGTTTCCAATATTCTGTCAGTAGCCCCCAGGCCCGCCCGTAGCAATTATGATAGTGACAAAAGAGGCGCCTCATTTTTTCTGTTGCGGGTAGGGACACAATAGTAAATGGGTTAGTTTGGAAACAGGGTTGTCTTCTCTCCTTTGGGAACGCGAAGTGGTTCTGTATGAACATGGGGAAATGATTTTTCGAACTCCGCGTGGGGCAAGGCATTAACCCATCTGCTCCTTCTTCATCCTGAGTCAAAAAGGAGACACTCCACTATTTCTCTTTCCTTGCATTCCACCGCAATCCCTTCTCTGCTCTCCTCTAAACCCCAGTCCATCCTTCTGTCGTCTTCCACTATCACCTCCATGTGCACCAAGAAGAGTGTCAGGAAGAGGGCGGCAAACGCCACCCCATGTCGTCCCGTCCGCTGAAGCTGGCAGCAGGGCGCAACACTCGTCCGGTGTCGGTGGCCACCGCCAATGATGTGACAACCATAGTGGTGCACCCTGGTGCCACAGTGTCCTCTATGGCACTGGCACCTGCTTTTGTTCTTCCTTCGCCAACCCGTAAGATAAAGCAGCAGTTGGCGAACCGGATCCTGGTCCATGATGTTCCCTGGAGCAGCGACTATTTCCTGCCATCAAAGCTCGTCTAGGTGACGATTTTCCCCACACTCAGCAGGGAAAGACGATATTTTTCTCCAGTGTTGTCTTGGTGGGGCTTTTGGCCCTTTCTCCAAATTCCTCCTCGCTTCTCCCAATTCAAGACAAGATTAGTTTGTTCCCATCTCTACAAAACTCGATCAAGGTTGCTTAAGCAATCATCAAAAGAAGTTCCATAAACGGAAAAATCATCCATGAAAACCTCAACAATCTTTTCATGAAAATTAGAGAATATAGCAGTCATACATCTTTGAAAGGTAGCAGGTGCATTACATAAATCAAAAGGCATACGTCTATAAGCATAAGTTCCAAAAGGACAAGTAAAGGTGGTTTTCTCTTGATCAGGTTGCGATACATGTATTTGAGAGAAACTAGAATATCCATCAAGAAACAAAAGTATGTGTGTGCTTTGACAATCTTTCTAACATTTGATCAATGAAAGGCAGAGGGTAATGATATTTTCTAGTAGATTTATTTAATTTTCTAAAATCAATTACCATTCTATAGCCAGTCACTATTATGTGTGTTATAAGTTCATTTTTATCATTAGGAACAACAGTAATACCTCCTTTCTTAGGGACACAATGAACATGACTTACCCATCTACTATCAGCTATGGGATAGATTATACCTGCTTCCAGAAGTTTTAGTACTTTAGTTCTTACCACTTCCTTCCTCTTAGAATTCAATCGTCGTTGATGATCAACAATGGGTTTAGCATTAGGTTCCATATTAATCTTGTGCTGACAGAGAGTGGGACTAATGCCCTTAAGATCATCAAGAGTATATCCAATAGAAGCAGGGTGCTTCTTCAGAATTGTAAATAATCTCTCTTCTTCGTGTAATAAAAGGTTAGCACTAATAATAACAGGATATATCTTTTTCTCATCAAGATAAGCATACTTCAGAGCGTCAGGCAATTGCTTTAATTCAAACACAGGATCACCTTTAGGTGGAGGAGGACCTCCTAGAGTTTCAATAGGAAAATTGTGTTTAACGAGAGGTTGCACTACAAAAAAAAGACACATCCGTGACATTTTGGGCCGAACGATATTTTTTCTGTCATGCTTATGACACTTCTATGATGATAATTATGACAAAATCCTGTATCATCATAGATGTGGTGGGCTCCTACTTCTATGACAGAAAATGGGCTTTTTGTCCCAGGCGGGCAGGACATGCAGCTGCATGACATTATTTGGGCTGTCGATGACGGAAAAACCGTGGTAGAAGTGAGGGCGAGGAAAATATTGAGGAGTTCCCGGTTATGGTGGGTGGTCGGGGCCGAGCGATGCATGGAGGTTTCCGCGTTTCTCTCATGTACGCACGTATATGCGAGGCGTTGGCTAACTGAACCCGAGCGATCGCACGTTACTAAACCCGAGCAATCGATCCCTTGGCTGTTAACTGAACCCGAGCGATTCATTCACTGCTCACTAAACCTGAGCGATTCATTCGCTGCTGCTGCAAACTGAACCCGAGCGATCAATCAATACCACTGCTTACTGAAACCGATCGAGCCCTCGTGCGAGACGTGATAGCCGGTGTTGGGTTGCCTCTCGATGAACAATGGCCATTGCTACTGTAACATCCCAAATTTCCAATTTGGAATGTTATAGATAGATCATTCATGCATATCATATTTTTTGCTGCATTTCGTTTCGCGATCCTCGAAATCCTAAGCAACTAAAGGACCCTCGGAGAGAGTTGGGGATTTCCCTGTTTTCATATTTGAATTTTATCAAATATTGATACCAGGATTATTTGTTTTAATTATTTTTCTCTCCAAAAATATTTCGTATTCAAATATATGAGAGGAGATAATATGACTTCTCCAAAATAAATGAAATATTGGAGGAAAAATATTAAAATCAAATATTGGATTTTATTCGGAGTTTTGTCGCTATTTTATTTGAATTAGGAAAAATAAACGTTTTTCAAAATTGCATTTAGACCCCAAATAAATGTTCATCTTGTCCGGCTAGATTTTAGAGGACGGGGAAAATTTATTTCAGGATTTTTGGAGTCGGTTTATTATTTCCTTTATTTGTTTTTCTACGCGAAGTTATTTAAAAAAACGCGAACCGACCTCGGGCCGTATTCGGCCAGGACTCCGCCCGGCCGGCCCTTTATATAGCGCGCCCCCGAGCCGCCCCAGCCCAGCCCACCCAACCGCCCAAACCCTAGCCCCACTGCTGCCGTCGCCGCCGCCGCCGCTGCCGACCCCGCCGCCCTCCGTCGGTGCCGACCGCCGCCACCCACCGGACCCCGCCGACCGCCCCGCCCTCGCCAGAGTCCGCCGCCGCCGGAGGTTGCCACCGGATCCGCCGCCGGTTTTCGCCGGTTAACCGCCCGGTTTTTTTTTATAAAACCGTGGTTGTTTTTTTATTAGATCGGTTTTTATTTTTGTTCGGTTTAGTTATATAGCGAACGCTCGTTCGTTCATTCGTTTTAACGAACGATTTTCACCGTTTAACCGCAGACAGCGAACGTTTGTTCGTTAGCTTGTTCGTCAATTTTCTTTTTCTCGGATTTTTCCGCGATTATTTCTGATCGCGATTTCTGATCCGATTTTCGTTCTAGTATAACTTTTCGCTCGTTTATCGGAATCAGGCGATTCAAGCGCCTAGAGTTTCGTCTCGAAACCCTCTTTCCGTTTAACCAACTCAAACAAGTTTTTGTTACTGTAAAATTTGACTTAGGTCCAGATTAGTAAACAAAGCTTGTTTCTTTCGCCGTTTGATTTTCGTTGCTTCGTTTGATTTGATTCTTTTTGCAAACCGGAGTTCTTAAGTTGAACTTTTTGGTTAGATCTCTTATTTGAGATTTAACTATGCATTAGATGAGTGCTTATTGTATGCTTGTTTGTTTGCGATAGAGTACCCGGAGTGCGCCGCTTACTACTTCGAATCTCTAGGTTTCACGGATCATCAGCAAGGCAAGTTCACACTTTGATCATACCTCTCTACTACCCAGTTTTATTGCATTAGATCAATCCTCAAACAATTGCATGGTTAGGATCTAAATTAAATTGTGGGTTGGGAAGTAGTTGAGGTAGTACCTATTCACCTGTTTATTATCAAACCCTGGGAGTTACTTCGACGTTATGATTATATTGCTATGCTATGCTCGTAGACGTGGATTGAGTTTGAGTGTATTCATGACAGATGTGAGATTGTTAATTAATGGTTAAACCTAAGGTGGCAACTTAAATACACATCTGGGTGGATTGAGGCACCTGGGGTACCCAGTGATTGCCTGCATTTTTTGGAAATCCCGGGGTACCGTGTGATTCTCCTATGGACCGCCACCCAGACTCAAAGGGATCATGAGATTATTCATACTAGAAACTTCCGTGTGCAGCCACAAGCTATTATGGGCTCTAGCATAGTTGATTAAGTTGTGTGAACTCTTACAGTGGTAGACTAGCAGATGTAGGGGATGTAGGTGGTACGGTCTACCCATCGTAAGGTGCTAACGCTTCTGAAAGACTGTGTCTCGGTCATCCGTTTCTCAAACACCATGTAGTGCGAGAAATCCAACGGAGGAGATCGAGTCTTGTGGGCAAAAGTGCGCAAACCTCTGCAGAGTGTACAAACTAATCATGGTTAGCCGTGTCCCCGGTTATGGACATCTTGAGTATCTGGTTCTTGGATTATCATGTTGATCTCATCACTACTTAAATAATTTGTTGGGTTGTTAATGATCACTTTTAATTGGGATTGAGAGGGGGTTTACCTTCTCAATATTTTCAACAAACTTTGTAGTTAAATAAAACTTATTCCTTTGCAGTAGGGAAAAATTGGCTTTTCGCAAAAACATATTAACCCTACAGCCTCCACCACCCATATATGCATGTAGTGATAGCATTATTCTGTTCATTATCCTTTTGTGTTACATTGCCAGCATATTCCATGTGCTGACCCATTTTCGGGCTGCAACGTATCATGTTGCAGACTTTTCAGACGACGAGTAAGGAGCCTTAGGTCGTGGTCTTTCACTCAGTGATGCCGTTGGAGTTGATGGACTCACTTTATCTTCCAAGCCTTCCGCTGTTATCGTTGTAGATGGCCTTAAGCCATATTTATTGTAATAAGTTCTCTTTTGAGACATTCGATGTAATAAGTGTGTGATTGCTACTCTGTTATAAATCCTTCAAGTACTGTGCGTGTCAGCATTACCGATCCAGGGATGACACTGATGCACAGAGATCAGACTGTTTGAGGTCTGGTCGCTACAAAGATGGTATCAGAGCACACGCTGACTGTAGGACACGACCACTAAGCTAAAGCCCTAGATCACTACTCTCTTCTCATTTCTGACTCCTCATCTTTTCTACTCTTTTAGGATGGCGGATGCAGGAACAAGTTCATGCAACCGGACGAAGATACCCCCTTTGGACGCCACTTGAAGGAAGTCACTAGATACCTGAACATTGGAATACCAAGCTTCACCGGGACCTACAATGCCACTTTACCAGAAGAGGAGCGCTGGATGATTCAAGTTCAAGTTCCAGGAAGGACATTCACGCCAGTCACTGAGCCCATAGAGTTTTCCTTTGATGCACCAACCTGGAGTCTAGGAAAGAGTATGGCAGCTCACATTACCATGGGACGCATTGGAGAATTTTACCACAATGATCTCAAGGATACAATCTACCAGATTTGTGGGCGCCGAGATGAGCAATGGGAGATGATCAGCA
Organism: Triticum aestivum; assembly: GCF_018294505.1. Classification (NCBI taxonomy): domain Eukaryota; kingdom Viridiplantae; phylum Streptophyta; class Magnoliopsida; order Poales; family Poaceae; genus Triticum; species Triticum aestivum. The sequence continues at coordinate 269,326,548 of NC_057811.1, forward strand.
CCAGGAAGGATAGATCGATTGCCTCTTTCATTCAGGAGTTAAACCAGCACATTCGACGCCAGGAGAACCAGATGTGCGCAGGCATGGCGGATTTGAAGAAAGCAATGACAAATATCATGGAACTGGAGGAAGAACTCAAGGCTACACGCGAAGATTATGAGGAGGAAATTGTCGTACTAGTGGAGAAGAATGACGACCTGATGAGGAAGATCGGAGTTTTCATGGGAGACCCTGCGCCAGGAGGAGAAGATGACAGTTCCACTTGCCCGGAGAACTACATCATCATCGACGACACGGACTCGGACCCTGACGATAGCGATGATGACTATGTTGATGAAGCTGGAGCAGATATCATGGAGTCTTCGACCGATCAATTTTTCTAGTAGACCACCAAATCAGTAGTAGTATTCCACCATGTATATAGTATAGTCCAAACACTTTTGTAACGATAGTTCTAGACCGATTGTATGCCTTTGTTTGATTGATTGAGTGATATGTTTGTGTTTGTCTCATGTGCATATGGGTAGTGTTTCCCCTCTAGACCTCATTCTATTCTATTTTCTCATCTTTTCTAAACCCGACAGATGCCTCCGAGACGTGACAATGGATTTGCTTTCCCACCGGAGCTCACTCAGTTGATCCAGCAGCAGAATGCATTGATGCAGATACTAGTCCAGAATCAGAACCAGGGAAACAACAACAACAACAACCCACCACCACCCCCACCAGTTGACCACTTAGCCCGTTTTCTTAGGCTGAACCCGCCGGTATTCTCCAGTAGCACCGAGCCGATTGTTGCAGATGATTGGCTTCGCAAGATTGATAGGGAGTTGACCACTGCAGGATGCACAGATGCGGAGAGAGTGCATTTTGCCGCACATCAGCTTGATGGACCCGCAACATCTTGGTGGGAGAATTTCATAGTCACTTACCCTATTGACACTGTGACATGGGACCAGTTCCAGCAGGCTTTTCGCACTGCCCATGTTTCAGCAGGAGCTATGGCCATGAAGAAGCGTGAGTTTCGCAACTTACGCCAAGGAGGGCGCACTGTTGGCCAATATGTGGATGAGTTTAGTAAGTTAGCACGTTATGCCCCAGATGACGTCGCTACAGATGCAGCTAAGAAGGAGAAGTTTCTGGAAGGACTAAATGATGAGCTGAGCATGCAGTTGATGGTGGCAAATTTCAATAACTATCAGGAGTTGGTGGATAGAGCTCTCATGCTCGAAGGGAAGCAGCAGCAGATTGACAGCCGCAAGAGGAAGTATGGACAAGGGAAGTATAATTCTGGAGCCCAGCAGAGACCCCGTTACACCCCGAACTCGGGAGGACTTGTTCATAACCATGGAGGCCACACTCATAATGGAGGAAGTTCGCACAATCATGGTGGCCCCAAGAATGGTAATGGTAATGGAGGAAGTAGCGGACAGAACCGTTCCAACCCGGCAACACCCGCCAAGAAGGATCTAAGCCACGTGACGTGCTACAAATGCCAGAAGACCGGACATTACGCCAATGAATGTCCTGAAGCCAAGAATGGGAATGGCAATGGAAGCTCTGGAAGAAGCCCAACCCTTTCACCAGGGGACAAGTGAACCACGTTAACGTGGAGGAGGTTGAAGCCCAGCCAGATGCAGTAATAGGTAAGTTTTTGGTTAAGTCATTTACTGCAGTCGTACTTTTTGATACTGGTGCATCGCATTCATACATATCAAGGGGATTCGTGGATAAGTTTAAACTGCCAACCCAAGCCCTTAGGTCACCCATGTTAGTAACCTCGCCAGGAGCAGAGTATATGGCTAGCCTATGGTGTGATCGGTTACCGTTAAGGATTGGTAACTACTCGTTCCCCTCAGACCTAATAGTATTGGAGTCACAAGGATTGGATGTGATATTAGGCATGGATTGGTTATCGAAGTATGGAGGGAACATTGACTGCGCCAGTAAGTCGATTTTGCTTACCACCCCAGAAGGAAGAAGGATCAAGTATGTATCCCGACATGTGCCGAAGAGAACTCAAGTAAATTCCTTATCAGGAGTTGTACAGGAGGAAGTACCAGTGGTGAAGGATTTTCCGGATGTATTTCCAGAAGAGTTGCCAGGCATGCCACCAGATAGAGACATTGAGTTTTTGATTGAACTTTTGCCAGGCACAGGGCCAATATCTAAGAGACCGTACAGAATGCCCGCAAAGGATTTGGAGGAAATTAAGAAGCAGATTAAGGAGTTACTGGATAAGGGATATATTCGCCCAAGTTCATCACCTTGGGGATCACCAGTACTTCTAGTGGAGAAGAAGGATGGATCGTTAAGGATGGTTGTTGATTATCGTGGATTGAATGAGGTGACGATCAAGAACAAGTACCCACTGCCGATGATCAATGATTTGTTTGACCAGTTGCAAGGAGCTAAAGTGTTTTCTAAGATCGATCTACGATCAGGGTACCACCAGCTGAAGATTCAAGAGCAGGATATACCCAAGACAACTTTTACAACGAGGTACGGGCTGTATGAGTACACCGTTATGTCATTTGGTCTGACTAATGCACCTGCCTATTTTATGAACATGATGAACAAGGTGTTTATGGAGTTTTTGGATAAGTTCGTCGTGGTGTTCATTGATGATATTTTGGTCTACTCTAAGAACGAAGAGGAACATAAAGAGCATTTGCGTTTGGTACTTGGGAAGCTCAGGGAACATCAGCTATACGCCAAGTTCAGCAAGTGTGAGTTTTGGCTGAAGGAAGTCGGATTCCTTGGACATGTTATATCCGGGGAAGGAATAGCAGTAGACCCCACCAAAGTTGTCACTGTGACAAATTGGGAGTCACCCACGACAGTTGGAGAGATCCGGAGTTTTCTTGGACTCGCAGGATACTACCGGAGGTTCATTGAGAATTTCTCAAAGATTGCAAAGCCTATGACGGAATTGTTGAAGAAGGACACCAAATTCAATTGGACTGAGGAATGTGAGGCCAGTTTTCAGGAGTTGAAGAGACGCTTGGTTACATCACCAGTGTTGATTCTACCAGATCAACGCAAAGATTATGAAGTATATTGCGACGCTTCACGTCGAGGGCTTGGAGCCGTACTTATGCAGGAGGGAAGAGTTGTTTCATATGCCTCACGACAGCTTAAACCCCATGAGTTAAATTATGCTACGCATGATTTGGAGTTAGCAGCCGTAGTGCATGCGTTGAAAACATGGAGACATTTTCTCATCGGAAACCATTGTGAGGTATACACGGATCACAAGAGTTTGAAGTATATCTTCACGCAGAAGGAGCTGAATCTCAGACAGAGGAGATGGCTAGAGCTCATTAAGGATTATGATATGAGATTGCATTATCATCCAGGAAAGGCTAACGTAGTAGCTGATGCGTTGAGCCGCAAGAGTCATGTAAATACCCTCATGACCGGAGAGTTACCCAAGGAGTTAGCAGAAGACCTTTGCGAGCTGTGTTTGGAGATAGTTCCAAGAGGTTATGTAGCAGCCTTGGAAATTCAGTCTACCTTGATGGATAAGATCAGAGAAGCTCAGAAGACGGACAAGGAGATTGCTGAGATAAAGGAAAGGATGAGTAAAGGAAAGGCTAAAGGATTTCGTGAGGATGAGCACGATACCTTATGGTTTGAGGACCGCGTATATGTGCCCAATGATCAGGAGATCAGGAAGCTGATTCTGCAAGAGGCCCATGATTCACCATATTCGATTCACCCAGGAAATACCAAGATGTATCTGGATTTGAAGGATAGTTTCTGGTGGACCGGAATGAAGAAGGATATTGCGGAGTATGTAGCAGTTTGTGATGTATGTCAGAGAGTGAAGGCAGAACATCAGAAGCCAGCAGGATTGCTACAGCCATTGCCTATACCCGAATGGAAGTGGGATAAACTAGGCATGGATTTTATCACGGGATTACCCAGGACTCGTTCAGGCTATGACTCGATATGGGTTGTAGTCGATCGTTTGACGAAAGTAGCTCATTTCATCCCAGTGAAGACCACTTACACCAGTGCTAAGTTGGCAAAGATATACATGACCAGGATCGTATGTCTGCATGGAGTTCCGAGGACCATTGTATCAGATAGAGGAACCCAGTTTACTTCAAAGTTTTGGAATCAGTTGCATGAAACTTTGGGAACCAGACTAGAGTTCAGTACAACTTTTCACCCGCAAACAGATGGACAGACTGAAAGAGTAAATCAGATTCTAGAGGACATGTTGAGAGCTTGTGCGCTAGACTATGGATCTAGTTGGGACGATAATTTGCCTTATGCAGAGTTCTCTTATAACAACAGTTATCAAGCCAGTTTGAAGATGGCCCCTTTCGAAGCACTGTATGGAAGGAGGTGCAGAACACCGTTGTTGTGGGATGAAGTTGGAGACCGACAGTTGTTTGGACCAGATTTGATTAAAGAGTCTGAAGAGAAGGTTAAGCTGATTCGCGATAGACTCAAGGTAGCCCAATCCAGGCAGAAGAGTTACACGGATTCTGAATTCAAGGAGACAGTCTACAAAGTCGGAGACAGAGTGCATCTTCGAGTGTCGCCACTTCGAGGAGTGAAGCGCATTGGAGTTAAAGGAAAGTTAGCGCCACGTTTTGTAGGACCATACAAAGTTTTGGAACGTATGGGAGAAGTTGCCTACAAGTTGGAATTACCCGAAGGTTTGTCCGGAGTTCATGATGTCTTCCACGTTTCTCAGTTGAAGAAGTGCCACGCGGAGATGACTGATATTCCTCTAAGAGATACAGTGCCGCTAGAAGCGATACGTTTGGATAGTGATTTGACATATGAGGAGAAACCAGTCAAGATACTCGAGTTTGCCAGCCGAGTTACACGCAACAAAGTAATCAAGTTCTGCAAAGTTCAGTGGAGTCACCATACCGAGGATGAAGCCACTTGGGAACGAGAGGAAGACCTACGGAAAGACCACCCACACCTATTTTCTAGCCAACCCGAATCTCGAGGGCGAGATTCATCTTAAGGGGGGTAGGTTTGTAACATCCCAAATTTCCAATTTGGAATGTTATACATAGATCATTCATGCATATCATATTTTTTGCTGCATTTCGTTTCGCGATCCTCGAAATCCTAAGCAACTCAAGGACCCTCGGAGAGAGTTGGGGATTTCCCTGTTTTCATATTTGAATTTTATCAAATATTGAAACGAGGATTATTTGTTTTAATTATTTTTCTCTCCGAAAATATTTCGTATTCAAATATATGAGAGGAGATAATATGACTTCTCCAAAATAAATGAAATATTGGAGGAAAAATATTAAAATCAAATATTGGATTTTATTCGGAGTTTTGCCGCTATTTTATTTGAATTAGGAAAAATAAAGGTTTTTCAAAATTGCATTTACACCGCAAATAAATGTTCATCTTGTCCGAATAGAATTTAGAGGACGGGGAAAATTTATTTCGGGATTTTTGGAGTCCGTTTAGTATTTCTTTTATTTGTTTTTCTGTGCGCAATTATTAAAAAAAACGCGAACCGACCTCGGGCCGTATTCGGCCAGGACTCCGCCCGGCCGGCACCTTTATATAGCGCGCCCCCGAGCCGCCCCAGCCCAGCCCAGCCCGCCGCCCAAACCCTAGCCCCGCCCCAGCCGCCGCCGCCGCCACTGCCGACCCCGCCGCCCGCCGTCGCCGTCGACCGCCGCCACCCGCCGGACCCCCGCCGACTGCCGCCGCCCTCGCCGGCGTCCGCCGCCGCCGGAGGTAGCCACCAGATCCGCCGCCGGTTTTCGCCGGTTAACCGCCCAGTTTTTTTATAAAACCGCGGTTGTTTTTTTATTAGATCGGTTTTTATTTTTGTTCGGTTTAGTTATATAGCGAACGCTCGTTCGTTCGTTCGTTTTAACGAACGATTTTCACCGTTTAACCGCAGACATCGAACGTTCGTTCGTTAGCCTATTCGTCGGTTTTCTTTTTCTCGGATTTTTCCGCGATTATTTCTGATCGCGATTTCTGATCCGATTTTCGTTCTAGTATAACTTTTCGCTCGTTTATCGGAATCAGGCGATTCAAGCGCCTAGAGTTTCGTCTCGAAACCCTCTTTCCGTTTCACCAACTCAAACAAGTTTTTGTTACTGTAAAATTTGACTTAGGTCCAGATTAGTAAACAAAGCTTGTTTCTTTCGCCGTTTGATTTTCGTTGCTTCATTTGATTTGATTCTTTTTGCAAACCGGAGTTCTTAAGTTGAACTTTATGGTTAGATCACTTATTTGAGTTTTACCTATGCATTAGATGAGTGCTTATTGTATGCTTGTTTGTTTGCGATAGAGTACCCGGAGTGCGCCGCTTGCTACTTCGAATCTCTAGGTTTCACGGATCATCAGCAAGGCAAGTAACACTTTGATCATACCTCTTTACTACCCAGTTTTACTGCATTAGATCAATCCTCAAACAATTGCATGGTTAGGATCTGAATTAAATTGTGGGATGGGAAGTAGTTGAGGTAGTACCTATTCACCTGTTTATTGTCAAACCCTGGGAGTTACTTCTACGTTATGCTTATATTGCTATGCTATGCTCGTAGACGTGGATTGGGTTTGAGAGTATTCATGACAGATGTGAGATTGTTAATTAATGGTTCAACTTAAGGTGGCAACTTAAATACACATCTGGGTGGATTGAGGCACCTGGGGTACCCAGTGATTGCCTGTATTTTTTGGAAATCCCGGGGTACCGTGTGATTCTCCTATGGACTGCCACTCAGGCTCAAAGGGATCATGAGATTATTCATACTAGAAACTTCCGTGTGCAGCCACAAGCTATTATGGGCTCTAGCATAGTTGATTAAGTCGTGTGAACTCTTACAGTGGTAGACTAGCAGATGTAGGGGATGTAGGTGGTACGGTCTACCCATCGTAAGGTGCTAACGCTTCTGAAAGACTATGTCTCGGTCATCCGTTTCTCAAACATCATGTAGTGCGAGAAATCAAACGGAGGAGATCGAGTCTTGTGGGGAAAAGTGCACAAACCTCTGCAGAGTGTACAAACTAATCATGGTTAGCCGTGTCCCCGGTTATGGACATCTTGAGTATCTGGTTCTTGGATTATCATGTTGATCTCATCACTACTTAAATAATTTGTTGGGTTGTTAATGATCACTTTTAATTGGGATTGAGAGGGGGTTTACCTTCTCAATATTTTCAACAAACTTTGTAGTTAAATAAAACTTATTCCTTTGCAGTAGGGAAAAATTGGCTTTTCGCAAAAACATATTAACCCTACAGCCTCCACCAGCCATATATGCATGTAGTGATAGCATTATTCTGTTCATTATCCTTTTGTGTTACATTGCCAGCATATTCCATGTGCTGACCCGTTTTCGGGCTGCAACGTATCATGTTGCAGACTTTTCAGACGACGAGTAAGGAGCCTTAGGTCGTGGTCTTCCACTCAGTGATGCCGTTGGAGTTGATGGACTCACTTTATCTTCCAAGCCTTCCGCTGTTATCGTTGTAGATGGCCTTAAGCCATATTTATTGTAATAAGTTCTCTTTTGAGACATTCGATGTAATAAGTGTGTGATTGCTACTCTGTTATAAATCCTTCAAGTACTATGCGTGTCAGCATTACTGATCCAGGGATGACACTGATGCACAGAGATCAGACTGTTTGAGGTCTGGTCGCTACTGCTACTGTGCGCGCGGTACGTAGAACGAGTCAAGACGTGGTGAGTCGAGTCGGTTGGTTGGCTGTGGATGAACAGTTCCCGGTGGGGGTTGGGTGAATAGGACCCCGTGGTAGTAGGCCGTTGCCGCTAGATGAACAGGACCCCGAGGAGGCTGCCACACCCCAGCCGGTTGGGGGGTGGATGAACAGGACCCCGTGGAGGCTCTATGAACAGCGGCTGATGGAGGCTGGATGAATAGTAGTCGTGGATGAACAGTTGCCCGTGGAGGCTGGAGGTGGTCGACGGTGGATGAATAGTAGCACGTGGAGGCTAGAGCGAGGCAGTAGACGGTGGATGAACAGGGCCCCGTTTCAACCGTAGGCGCTCCAACACAAGTCCGTTTCCTCCGTTTTGCGGTACGCCACACCCCTCCCGATCAACGGTACCCCGTTTCGACCGTAGGCACTCCAACACAAGTCTGTTTCGTCCTTTTTGCAGTACGCCATACCCTTCCCGATGAACAGGACCCCGTTTCAACCGTACGCGGTCGAACAGAAGGCCTGTTTCCTCCGTTCTGTGGTACGCTAGACCTCGTTTCGGCTGTTCCATCCAAGCCGGTTGGCTCCCGATGAACACAACGCATTTGCTGCCATTCGCTGCCTCTCCATGTACACAAGTCCTGGCAGTACATATGCGCGAGTAGGCATTCGATACCCCGCCCGTATGTACGTACGTGGCCGTATTTACTTTCTTGCACCCGGGTTGTATGTACGTGTACACGATATAGACGGGACTGCTTGACATGCTACGTCTGTGCCTCTACTGCAACACGTGCCCTTCCTTACTTGGCCACGGTTCATCATTGCAGCCTGCAGACAGACTGATCGACCATTATGTACATACACGTTCGTGACAACGCTACGTACGCTTCGACCGGGTGGGTCCCAGCTGTCAGGGAGGATAAGGATGCACTTCCTTGTGTGCGAAAATATAGCTAGTGGGTCCCGGCTGTCAGGGAGAGGAATCATTTTTATTTGGCGAGTAAAAAGGAGGCACTTCCTTGGTTTCAAAGATGTAGCTGGTGGGTTCAGTTGTCAGCCTCACAGCCTAAAGTCCACTTCCGATGGCTTTCGTTCGTTGACCTCGTTGACCACGAGGCGCCAAGAGCATCAAGGCGGTGGATGACGGCGAGGCCTAGGAAAGGAATGATGAGGAGCCAGAGAAGACGGTGCGGGTGGATGCCCCCGCGGATGGGAGTACGAGGGTTCACTGGTTCGGCTGCAGCGTAATTCCACTGTCGCCGAAGAATAACAGGGGGTGTGGGTGAATAGAGAGAAGGTCTGGCCAGTCATAGTAAGGTCGGTCCGTGAGGCCTGCGCGGCAGCACAGCCGACCACGGGAGGCTGGAGCAGGTGGTACGGCGGGCCTGGTTTGGGTGGCTGGAGCAAGAAGACCAGAAGTTCAAGACGCGGCACGGCCGTTGATTTAACATCCAATGGTCAGTTCAACTAGAATCGTTTTGACTAAGTTGACAAAGCACGTACGCGTCAACTTAGTTGGCCCACAAATGAGCCTCCAAATCTGGTGGGTCCCAACTAGCAGGGGGGAATCATTTTTTGTCTCGTAATAAGGTGGCACTTCCTTGCGTGCGAACATGTTTTCCGGGTTTTTTAATTTCTTCTTTTTCGAGTTAGAATAAAAAGAAAACAATTTAGCATCTTTGGTACAATCTATATGGGTCCCAGCTATCAGGGAGAGGTAACTTTTTTCCACGTAATAAAGGAAACACTTCCCTGCGTGCGAAGATGTAGCTGGTGGCTCAAACCTGTCAGGGGAGAAATCATTTGTTTTCGCATAATAAGGAGGGACTTGCTCGCGTGCGGCCATGGGCCATGCGGGTCCCTACTGTCACCCACTCCATGTTCATGCCTCTTCCGATGGTTGTCGTTTGTTGACAAAGTTGACCACGCCGCGCCGAGAGAACCAACGCGATGGACGATGGCGAGGCCTAGGAAGGGAATGACCCAGAGCCGGCGAAGACACAACAGTGGATGCCCACGCGGAGGGAGTACGAGGGTTCACTGGTTCGCTGCGGTGTGAGGCTGTCGTCGCCGGAGAATAACAGGAGGTGTTGGTGAGTAGAGGAATGGCCTGGACGGCGATGGGAGTAGGGTGGGCCGGTGAGGCCTGCGCGGCAGCACAGCCGGCCATGGGAGGCGGTAGCAGGCGGTACCGCCGGCGGTGGTTTGGGCGGCTGAAGCATGAATATCCGAGATTGAAGAAGCACCACAGCCGTTAGATGGACATCCAATGGCCACTTCTAATAGAATCGTGTGTTGACTATAAGTTGACAAAGCCTTGCGTATGCGTCAACTTAGTAGGCCCATAAGTGACCATCACGTTTGTGGCAGAGAACATATAGCCCATTTGTGATTTGTAGTTTTAATTATAATGGAATTTACTCATCCCATTTACTATTTGTTAAAATTGCAGCCCATTTTCTAGCCAGGACTTTGTTAATAATTTCAGCCAACCGCTCAAAAAAATCGACAAAATTTCCAACATTTTGATGGGATCGAAATATTTTTTAACCCAAAATTTAGAGTCGGATTAAATGAAATTTCAAAATAAATTTGTATTAGGTAAAAATCCAACGAAATTTTGCACGCGCAACAAGTAATGAAATTAAAAAATTTACCTTTTTGAGAAGAATAAAAAGTGTACCTGTTCGGTGTGTTTTTTATATTTACAGCCATTTTTTTAATTACAAGCCCATTTATTATTTCTTAAAGCCCATTTTCTTTGGCAAGTCTAATGCGGCCCGGAGAATAACAAGTTGACCTGGGTTGGGTATTCCGCAAAAAAGAATAGCTGGGCTAGCCATTTTCACATTTAAATTTTAATATCTGGGTTGGATATTTGGTCGAAATAAAATAATAGCCTGGGCCAGACGGGCCACGACCCGCCCAGTTGATATCCTGCTCCTCTGAACAACAACAAAAACATCGCTCAAGAAAAACTCTGCTCACACTTCAAAAGAACAAATACTGCTCGAGATGTTGGGTCCCAACTATCGGTCGCTCCTTCTGTAATTCTCTCGTTTATTGACTATATAGGTTGACAACGGTGTGGGCCCGTGATGTCAGGAAACCAGGAGGAAGCAAAAAAATTATAGTTGTATGTACTAATAAGGAGGCACTTGCGTACGTGCGGCTATGGCCCTGATGGGATCCACTGTCATCCTCTCCAATTAAAGTCATCTCTTGATTCCTCATGTTCGTTGACCATGTTGACAACACGAGACGGTGGCGCCATGGCGAGCGCAACAACTCGAAGGACGACAGAGAGGGCCTCGCGGGCACTACAGATGGTCTGATACAGCGCCCGCTGCTCATTTAGGAAGTCATGATCATAGGGCCACATGTCCGCGACGGCATTGTCGTTCGCTTGTACGCCGGTGATTCGTCCTTCCGCGAGCCGGTGCTCGTAGAGGAGACGGAGGCTGCAACACAGGTCCTCCTGTGCTTGTAGCTCTTCTGCCATTAGGGCGTCAAAGTGCGGCCGCACCTGCTCTATGGTGAACACGGCATGAACCGGCTTGGGCGGTGGCGCCGGGTCCTGGTCAAAAGCCACGTCCATCGTCTGATTGTCGTCGCTTAGCTCGGCGAGCTCGCTCGCGAGCCAGCATGTCCGGCTGCTGAACCAGACCGGTGCCAAGCACGAGTCTGACCGCCCTGGCCCACCCAGACTGCCTCCCTTGCCCGCGCGCGCTTTCCGCCCGAAACGGCCAGCGCCGCTTCCCGGTGCAGGTGATTGCTCCACGTTCAAACGACACAAGTGTCATCTATCCGTCCGTCTGCCACCCACATTGTGATACGCAGTTGTCGAGGTGGATACTCCGGTGCCACCCGTCCGTTCCTCTGCCGCCCACCATTGCTATATAAATGCTGCGCCGGCCGTAGCCGCAGTCATCTGCCTCCGTTCCCTTTCTCATGTCCACACCACTACTGCCCACCTTGGCTTCCTCATGCTCCACTCTTCGGTACGGGTGGAGACGACCACAAGGAGATGGCAGCCATTGCTGCCAAGTGGCTGGCCGGCAGGCAGGCGGAGGACGACGACGTCCCAATGAAGAACATGGTAGTCGATGATCCGCGCCAACCCCTCCTCCGTGCCATCCTTGCCGGTGCATTCCACCATGACCATCGGCGAGGCACGTGCCCAATACATGTTCACGGTGAGGCAGAAGCGTCAAGAGTAGTTCCGGGAGCGCAGGCCGACGCCGCCTACAAACCACCATCTCCTCCAGGAGCACCTGCAGGCGGAGGAGCAGATCATGCGGAGCGGGTGAGCGGAGGTGCTGCTCGAGTCGTACCACTCCGCTCGCGAGAGCCGCCTCATGCGCTGGCAGTACCGCATGTGGGTGGTGGAGGTTGTGGCACCTACGAAGAGCACGATGAAGCGGGCGAGGCGCTGTTTGGCGAGACCGACGACGAGGCGGAGGACAATGCCGGCTCTGCCGAGGCCCCGCCCCGCCTTCGCCGGCTTCGGCAAGGCCCTGCTCCACCGAGGCCTTGCCCCGCCAACAACAAGGGAGAGGACACTGCCGACTCCGCCGAGGCCCCACCTCGCCGGCACCGAGGCAGAGCACTTTGCCGGCTTCGGCGAGGCCCTGCTTCGCCGAGGCCCCGCCCCGCCAACAACGAGGCAGAGGACATCGCCGGCTCCGCCGAGGCCCCGCCCTACCGGCAACAAGGGGGAGGATTTCCCCCGCTCTGCCGAGGCGCCGCCCCGCCGGCAACGAGAAAGAGGACATCACCGGCTCCATTGTGGCCCCACCCCACTGCCAACGAGGCTGCGCCACACAGAAACAGGAAGAGTAGAACACGGTAGGTCGCCGCCGCTCGGGTCCAAGTAAGGGCCACGCTGCTACCCTCACTGGTTGAAGCCAAGCTAGGCGGGGTTGACCATTGACGGCCAATTAGCTTCTTGGCCGGACGTGGAGTCGGAGAGCTGTGTTGGAGAAGGACGCTGCTTCAGTTACTTAACTGCAGGTGCAGTTGGGTCACTGACACGTGGGCCCAACTAGCATCTAGGGCCACATGTCAGTTACGCACTGCACCTGCAGTTAAGTCACTGAAGCTCAGTCCGCTGGAGAAGAAGCTTCTGTTCGGCTCAGCCCGGACACGGGTGGTGCTCTTAATTAATTATGCTCCAATGCACCTTTTTAGTTGAAGAATGTATGAAATGTAATGAAATCCAGGCATGTTTATATGAAATCGACTGTGTATGAATGAATTTATTCGATTAGTTGAATCTTGTATCACTGCATTGATGAACATGCAAAACAATACGTACTAGCATTATCCCAGGGTGATCACCTCGTTTGCAGCAGTTTCACACGTACTCCCTCCGGTCCTTTTTAGTCTGCATATAAGTTTTGTCTGAAGTCAAAGTATCTCTACTTTGACCAATCTTATAGAAAAAAGTATCAACATTCACAATGTAAAATCAACTGACTTGAAAGAAATCTAATATGCGAAGTAAAAAGGAACAGAGGGAGTACAAAAAGTTTGAGCAGCTTTTTAGCATTCCTGTACATTGCAATCAAACACACAGGCCTGGCAATTCATAGAGAACATTCAAAACAATCGATGATTATGCATCTCAGCGATTCACATGTCAGAGCCAATATTTACTTCACAACTAAAGAATAAAGAAAAATCGATCGATGCTGCTGACAGCAAAGGGCGTCCCATTCGAAAATATCAAACGCATGTCTTCTTGCTAACATCAATGAGCAAAATTTGACAAGGTTGTCCCATTCCAAAATGTCAAATGTGTGTTGTTTTGCGTACATCAATGAGCAAACTTTGACAAGGTTTTCCCATTCCAAAATATCAAATGCCTACGATTGTGGAATGGGCAGGGTTTGCCATCAGTTCGGACATTGACATGGCACCTCGTGCTAAATACACCAGTTGTTCTTTTTGTGCAGTTCCACCAAAATCAACCAAATTCGCGCGTAGCTTGTATGATTTCGCCTTTATATGTTGCAACGCCTTGAACATATCGGCACCTCCTTTCTTGTGGTGGAAATGAATGATTCGAGAATATTCGATGTATTCGTGAACATTTGTGCAGTTCCCATTGAAATCAAGCTGAGCACCCTGTTTGCATAAATACAAAAAAGTGACTAGTATAAAGCAAATTGTACTATGAATTGACAGTTTAAACAGGCAACCTACATGATCCATGCAGAGCACACATTTAAAAAATGGAACTCACCGGAAGGAATCCTAAAACAACATTGTATTGGCCATCACAGCAACAAAGATGGAGATCCGTGAGTCCTTCTGAGCTGAAGTTAGTTTGTTCTTGTGGGCAATAATGTAACCATCCTTCAACTGCCCTTAAGGGGCTTGGCTTCTGATATGAAAGGATGATCCTGTTGTGCAAAGGCAAGAGAACAACTAAATGCTGCATCCCTGTTTGCTCGAAAAAAAGGAAAGGAAATAATTAAAACAACACAGATGAAGCACTTCTCAGGACAAATACCACTTTCTCATGACAGTATCTAAACAGTAGCACAACACCAATAGAGATGACAAAGCTCAATCATATGGATGAAATCCGTGGGCCAGTACCAACCTTTGTCAGGAGGCTTATTGTGTAGAGCATACAGATGAAGCACTTCTCCGGAACCATCTGTTGTTATCTACTATGGTTGCCATGCTTACTATATACTCCTCGATTAGTTTAATGTTTCCAACATCTTCTTGTGCAGTTCCACTAAAATATATGTTATCTTCAAAGACGATCCATGTTTGCAAAAGTAGAGATAATTACATATTACATTAAGAGTGGCATCAAATCAGTGGCAAAACAATTGCTCGTTCCAGCCATAGCAATAAATTAAGATGCAAAACTATATCATTACTTGTGTCATCTCATTACAGCACCGGGAGTTGATTTTTGTTTTTCTTCCGCTTGTTCTTCCCCTTCATCACTTGGTTCAATAACAGACAAGCTTCGCCTTCAATGTAAGATTTGGCATGTCAATTAGGGAGCACAAGTATAGCACTAAACAACGACATTAATTTTCTGATGACAGTGGCAAAATACAGGCCAACAGTTGTGAAATATCATTATCTTACCTCAATGGGATATTACGGTGCACATACAGATTGGAAGTCTTGTCTCCATTTGTGCAGTTCACTAAAATCAAGCAACATTACCGTATAAGTAGCACAACCTCTGATAGCGCAGTGCACAATCATGTGAAAGAAGGCTAGTACTGACCTCTCATGATGCGGAATTCAAACAACTCACAAGAAGAAGATCTGAAACAAATTTGCCAACATGGATAGGAAGTCAGATCTCCTCTTGTGCAGTTCCACTAAGATCAAGCAATCAAGCAACGTTGTCGGTGTGACATTTTGGTTGAACTGCACAAAACACTCTTAAAACAAAAGTGTTTTGTGCAGTGCAACAAAAGGTCGCAATAGCAACGAGGTGAAGTAGATAACCCTATTTACAAAGAGGTGCAAAGGAAACAACTACTGGTCAATAACGGTGGATGACACAGAAGCCCAAAAAAGCATCTAACTTATCTAAATGGAAAGAAAGCAAGACAGTAGCATTTCTCAAACAGTGGCATTGATTCATATTAACAGAGAGATTATATTAACAATAAAATTCGTTAAACATGTAATTTGCTTTTAACTGTGGCATTGCTTCAATTTTCCAGCGGCATTATTAGAGGGTGTTTGTTTACAGGACTTTTTGGTGTAGGGACTAAAAAAGTCCCTTTTAGTCCCATCTAAACCAAACAGGAGGGAATTTTAGGGACTAAAAGTGGGCATTTGGGACTAAAGAAAGAAGACCCCGAGGGAGAGTCTTTTTGGGACTTTTTCCAACAGTTGCCCCTGCCCCGCATCGCACCTTATCTCTATTAGTTCATTACTAGGGGTAACATGGTCTTTTAGCATGTCATTTAATAACCTCTAGTCCATGTTTAGTCCCTGGAACCAAACAGGTAGGGACTAGGGACTTTTTAGTTGGGACTAAAAAAGTCCTAGGACTTTTTAACCAAACAGGGCCTTAGATTAACAACAGCTAAAGAGTTGTACGGGACAGTGGACGCACCAGCACCATGTGCATCTACCGATGTATAAAGGGGTGATGCACAGTCTGTTGCAACAAAGAACAAACAACCAAGGAGCATATTTGTGTTGGTCCCGGTTTTGTTATCTTTAGACACCTTTCCCTATGTGAGGGCAGCAAATCTAGTCCTGCTCAAACTCTACAGCCTTGTCCCCCAAAACAGAAAGATCAGTTCGTTACAGATGTGCGTACTGCGTTTGTCATTGTTTTCCCTTTTCGACCAACGTAGGTGCTGGATAGCCAGTCTGTACTACTTTCCCCCCTTCCTTTCCTCTTTGAACCACGTCCTAGATTCATGCTATACAACTTTCCCCACTACTTTCCTGTTTGATCCAACACCTAGATTGAGTGTAGAAGCGAAAAAAGCCCACATGCAGCTAGAGCAATGCATGTGGAATAAGTAAATTATACCTTAAGGTTCTTGGGGTGTGCCTCAATGGGGCCGGAGGCCGATCTGACTGACACTATGTACGCAGGCAAGGAAGAAGGGTCGGAGGCCCCTCCCGCGCCGCCGCTGGGTGAAAGAGAATAGTTGTGGGTAGTGGATTCCCTCCCTCGCCGACGGTGATAGCGTTAAGCCTCCTTCCCTTCCCGGCGGACGGTCCTGCCGGCTCTTTGACCAGCAGTGAGGGGGAGAGAGAGAGAGGCCAACGAAGTCTTGTTTAGATCTGGAGAGGGTGAGAGAGTGTAAAGAGAGCAACTACAAGCGTTGAGGCTCCGGCGTGTATATATATAGTGGAGAGAGAGTGTGAAGAGAGCAAACCCTAGAAAACAAGCGCCAAGGCTGCAGCGTATATAGATGGAGTGGTTTTCTTTTTCTCTCCATAAAAATGTTTTAAATCATGCACGAAACGGAACTCTTTATTTAACATAGTGAAGAAAAATACTAGGGGCAATGCTAATACGTGAAGAAAATTTAACGCTCGAAGGAGTCAACTCGCAATTAACGCTGCACCCTCCCGGTCGCCCTTACTAACATTCACGTGTGGTACACGACCCTCCGAAGTGAACAACAACTGAACCACACACGGTCAAAATATCGGAAAGGTGGGCTGCACCATCCTCCAATTTTAAATATTTTGGGCACTTGTATTCGGCCTAAGTCAGTGTGCCACCGTATGTACTAAGGGTTACAGCGGGTGCTAAGAAACTAGGGCGTATTGAGAGTAATTGCCATGGCGTTTATTTGTAGGGTCACTTGCAAATAGTGAAACTCTATTCTCCTCTTATTTAGTGATGAGGCAAATCTTTTGCCTCCGTTTCAGAAAAATAAATGAGAAATTCAATTTTAATTATTTAGTTTGTACACTTTGCTCTCTTCCAATAATTTGGGCACTTGTATTCGACCTAAGTCAGTGTGCCACTGTATCTCATAATACTCCCTCCGTCTAGGTGTAAGTCACGTTAGAAGGTGCAGCGAGACCAAGGTGCAAGCAGATTGGAGGAGAAGGAGAAACTTGATCGGTCCTTCCTCCAATCAAAGCCCTGATTTCTGTCACTAAAGCACAACAATTAAGAGATGTTGTTTTAGCTACCATGCAGGGCCACATATTAACTCGCATGCAAGTCGACTTTGATTCCTTGACTGATCAATGTGTAGTTGCGCTCCATGCATTGGGTTTCCGGGGAGATAAAAAGGCAGAGTAAGTAACAACGCTCGTTAGCAACGAGGCTAGGAGGGGATTGAGATGCGAAGTTAATGGACGACGCCTAAATTTTTGGGAATATTGATTTTCGTAAGATGACTTAACACCTAGACGGAGGGTGTACTACTCCTCAGTCCAGGTTGATGGAATATTCCTCACCTCTTCTCTTCTTGTACGTACTCCATTTATATCACTTCCTGTGGCTTCCCACTCGCACGATATTCCTATTCTATGAACTTGTGTGTGTGTGTGTGTTTTAACGCGTGTGTGTGTTATAGAGAGTGACACATCGACCTACTCCTACAGAGAGATGGTGTGTAGTGTACGATTTATCCACAAGAGTCGGTGCATCCTCTCGTTTCCGGGCGTCCGATCGGGACAGCTGCCAGGCCCGCTCCTGGCCAGCCTGGCCTACCCAAAGCCCCTCCATCACCCGCGTGCACTTCCCGTCTAAAACGGTTAGCGCCGCTCCAGAGAATCGGTGTCGCATTCATTCCCGGGCAGAGCGGATGCGACCCCTCACTGGCGCCTGCATTGAATGGAGAAGCGGATTCAAGAGTGATGGTTGCTTCGTCCATCCAACTTACTGCTGGGTCTATGTGATTTGATGGCTCATTGGTCATTATTACTGAGGTGGTACAACTGCTGGATGTCCTACGCTTCGGCGAACAGAGGTACTAGATTACGATTTTCTCCATTCTTACGGCGGAGGAGTGCTAAAGCAGTGAAAACACGCAAGCTCAGTGATTACATGGCCCACCTCACACTATCACCATATTTTCTGGACACCGTGCGACACCTAACTCTTTACATAGTAGTATAGTACGTACTGTAATTTCTCAGCGAGATAAATTTGTACAATGCTATGAAGCTTCCAGCTTCTGTTTCATGTATCTTGCGTCCAAGGTTGCCCCGTTGCAACATTTCATCAAATACAAAGGAGACTAACATGCATGCTATTGCATCTCAATGATTGACAGATCATAGCCAATATGTACTCCCTCCGTTCCAAAATAAGTGTCTCAACTTTATGCAAACTTTAGTACAAAGTTGTACTACTACTAAAGTTGACACTTATTTTGGAACAGAGACAACTAAAGAAAAAAACGATCCATGCAGTCCCTAGCCCTTGAACCCTAAACTTTGCTGGCGATGTTGAACCTTCCGAAGGAATGAAGTTTGCAACCCTTTGACCATCGGATCATTTTGTGCAATTTCATTAAAATCAAGATGAGCATCCCCATGGCAAAGAAATTGAAGAAGCGTGATTAGAATAAGATTACTGGGACTAGTTGATGAGACATAAACTCATCACAAATACAGTAGAAGCCAGTAGAGGTACGTGCGGGGCAAAGAAGTAGAGAAATATCCACATGGAGCGATGTGGGCAGCTAGGGCAGTGGTGCGAGCCGGCTATAAAGGAAGTTGTACCTGAGGGATGTCGGGACGTAGCTCAACCTAGAGGAGGGCGACGGGAGGCGGCAACTGCCCACGTCGCAGCAGTGAGCAAGGGACGAAGGAAACCATATCGGCTTTGTGAGAGAGAACGGCGGGACCCCTGATCGGGAAGTGCCGACAGTGGGTTTTCGCCGTTGGCGACGGCGACCGCATCTACACAAAGCATCCACCCCTTCCCCCGTCGGACATGATCCGCCCAGATGTTAGAGATGTGGCCACACTCGTTTTGTGCGAGAGAGTGTGAAGAGAGCAACCCCAACAAGCAATCATGTAGGCTCGTCCTGGCTACGTATATAGTGGAGCGGTTTCTTTTCTCTCCATATGAACCTTTTTATATTGAGAATGTGCCACTGAAGGAAAAAAATTTATTTATAAATGACCCTCCATTATTCCCGACCCTCCATTATTTATAAGTGAGTAACTACTACTAGACGCGTCAAATTATCACAAGGGTTGCATCATCATACAGAAATGAGCTCCACCGTGTCACGTGTGTGGTTGGGGAAGACGCAAAAGACACAAAGAGTACACGTGTGTGGGTGCGTGCACCTCTTCTCTTCGGGCATGGTTATTAAAAGTATAACCCACTACTCTACCACGCGGTTATTATATGGGCAAAGAGTATAGGAAGTAATAATGACTAATAAGCCGTCAAATCACGAGGCCCGCCTTTCTCTATGTTTGACCGAGGAAGCATCCATCATTTCACTCCTTGTTGAATATCCATCCACTGCTACCTCCGCAAATAAATAAAAATCCGCTTCTACCTCCGTAACATGGTTAATAATATAAGCCATGTCAATCACGACATAGAAATATCATTCACTGATACAATAGGGCTGGCTCTAAGGCTGGTGTTTTTTTTTACTTTGTCTCTTTCTCTTTTTGTCACATTTACTCATTTTACATAGGAGCACATGTAGAGGATGGCTATTCCTTTCGATGGGACTTCTTCATGGGGTTTAAGACTAAGCAGCTCCGAATTATGCTCGCCGCCCCACCACTCTGAATCATGCCATCTATGATAGTACTCCCATTGCAACAATGAGGTCCACTAGGTCTAGCACGTCCTATAAGAAGAGACTGTCATGCAAAACATACATCTTGTTGCCTTCTTCCTCATAAAGTATGTACCACTAGTACATACTACTAGTACTACTACTACTCGTTCTCCTATAAACCTTGCGCTTGGCTCTTCGCCTCTTCGGGAAGTCGAGCAATAATGGTAGTACAGTATATCATTTTGGCTATCTGAGACGAATGAATTGCTGCACGTCCATCACGTGGGTGAGGGTCGAGGGGCAAGGGAGAGTGCGTACTAGTACGTTTGTTTCAATATGGACTACATACGGAGCAAAATGAGTGAATCTACACTCTAAAATACGTCTATATACATCAGTGTTTGGAGTATGTACTAGTAGTTCATACTGAAATCTACTAAAAGACATATTTTCAAACAATATGATAATCACTCTAACCAAGGTAGGGACGAGGAGTAATGGAGGGAGTAGTAAAATTTTCTCCTCGCCATGCGAGCCACCGCACGCGTGGGCGAGGGGGTGGGTGTAGGCGTAGTAAGCAAGCTTCTCCTCGTCCTGCGACTTTGCGAGCCACCACACCTATGGGCGGGGTAGACGGCGTACTAAGCAAGCTTCTCCTTGTTTTGCGAGCTGACATGACACATCAAAAGTAATACGTATAGAGCATCTCCAGTGTATAGAGTGTTGCTTATAAGGTAGGCCCCACATGGTTTGCCTCTTTTTTAACATAACGCGTCAAGTCGCAATTTGTTTGTTCACCCGTGGTACACGATCCTCCATAAAGTGGACAACCAGCACACGTGTCAAATTACCACGTGGGCTGCCTTTTTGTACAGAAATGAGCTCCACCTTGTACCCGCGCGGGTGTGGTTGGGAAAGAGACGGGAGTACGTGCACCGTGCGTCCACCTCTTCTCTTCGTGCACGTCCCCCACCTACGTGGGTGTGTGTGAGAGAGATACAAACCTAGAAGGATGGCGTGTGCGTTCGTGAGTGTTTTTTTATTGGGGGGGGGGGTGATTTCGTTAATGTATTTATGTTAATATGTGTCGATGATATCTCAAACAAAAATTTGACACATGCAATGTGTGTGAAATAGAGGCCTATCTATATCATATATAGAGGGGGCGATCCATGAGAAGAGAGGGAGGGGTCCCAGATATTGATAGTCGAAGAGAGGATCAAGTGGGGGTGCGAGATCGATGAAGAGACCCATCGAAATTGTGTGTGTGCAAGTCAAAGATATAGGGCGACTGACCTACCGGAGAGTCAGAGGGCACATGGCAAGTTTGTGTGTGGCAGGGAGACATGAGTAGAGTGCTCGATGTATCAGTGTGTGTGGGGGGAGGGGAGGGGGAGGCAGAGACCTAACTAGAGAGGTAGATTGACTCGTATATGTGTTGAGAAGGAGAGACCCAGCTATGTCTTGAGGGAGATCGGTCGACATCCATACATAAGTGAAGGACGGGAAATAGGTTGGGACAAAGAGAGAGAGAGAGAGAGATGGAGAGAGAGGGGTAGAGTGCTGGATGGGTGGTGGAGTTGCTTCTCGAAGATGGTGGGAGAGGCCTACTAGACAAACTGAGGGTAGAACTGCAATATTATCAATAAGAGTGGGGATGTGTTTCTGTGTGTGTGTGTGCGTGTGCGTGATAGATGTGTCGGGAGGCATGCATGGATGGTGAAGGGCGACCATGTGTTTGGTAAGCACCCCTAACTAGATTGGTAGATCAATTGTTGTGTGTCGGAGGAAGGGAGAGACATAACTAATGAGGTAGATCGATCGGCGCGTGGGGAAAATGAGTTATACCGACCTAGCTAGCTATATGTATAGCAGGAGATCGGTCGGTGTACATCCATGAGTTAGAGGCAAATAAGGCCCAACGAGACGTATAGACAGAGAGAATGGAGCTAGGAGGTGGTGCGAGAGGCCTACTAGCAAGATAGGCGGAGGAGTGTGTGATTGTGAGATCGATGAAAAGAGGGGCGAGAGTTTACACGTGTGTGGGACCGTATGAGAGACATGAGGCATGGACACAGGAAGGAGGAGATGGAAGGTGCGTGTGTATGTGGTAAGCAGACATCGCTGCAGAGGTTTATCGATCGGTGTTATCGGAAAGGAGTTGTGGAGACCGTGGGAGAATGACCTAAAGAAAAAAATGAATGTGCGTGATGGATAGAATGATGAGGGAGGGGGAGAGCAAGGAGGGCGTGTGCATGCACGAGAGAAAGTTAGTGCTAGCTACAAAGGTTAGAGGATTGTCTGGGTGTAAGAGACTAACAAAGATCATAATTCAATATGAAAGTGGATTCATATATTTGAATAGGAGATCATAGTGTTATAAACATCTGCATCATGAATATAGCGGTGATATGCGTGGTGTGGTTTTGGACATGTTATACCGTAATGTGATAATGTGTGGCGTTTGCAACTCACAGCTAAATAGCGAACAATATAAACCATACTATACATCGAACAATGTCACATTTTATTTGAACTTGTGATAATGTGTGGTGTTTGCAGCTCACAACTAAATATCAAACAATCTAAAGCATACTATATATCGAACAATCTCTTATTTTATTTGAATTTGTGGAAATGTGTGGCTTTTGCAACTCTACTTGTAGGCGTAGGGGGCGGGGCACCATACATTATGTGATAAACACATTATACATATGAGACCTGGTTTAGATTATGAAGATCTAGCTAGAGCTTGAAATGTACTGTGATTTGAAATCAACATAAAGTGCATTCAAAAAATCGAGTTCGAGTTCATATAGTACACATACTTCATATCTAACTCGATAGTAATCATGTGGTGTGCTGTGAAGATAATATACGAACGATGGTTTAACTTGACAATAATGATGATTGTAGATCTTATTAAAATAGAGAAACGAATTCAAATGGTTTAACTTGACAACAATCATGATTGTAGATCTTATTCAAATAGATAAATGACTTCAAATTTAGTTCATATTGAATCGGTAGTATATACGTTCGGAATGCACTAAAACGTTCATTTGAGTAGCAGGTTTCATGCCTTATACACGTAGTGAAATATTTTAATTGAACATAACATGAATTCAAAGTTTTGAATGGCATTTGTAGTGCGAATTGATTTGGTACAGTACACGGGACTAGACTCTCTTATGTGGTGTGAATTGGTACAGTACACGTTAGGCTTGTCCGGAAATTTCAACCCGTGCCTTGTTACCCCGAAATATTTAAGATATATCTTTGTCTCATTGTGCTCCGAAAACTCCCTCCGTCTCAACCCGCACCTTGCTATCCAAAAATTACAACACGCGTGAAAACTCACACCTCCTACGAAATCCCGGCACGCGAAATGCCCGTGATACCCCTGAACCGAAAGAACCGCCTAGCTCAAATCAGTGGGGGTACTTTCATAACTTACCCCACATTTCGGACAAGCGTGTCCGTAAGCCATGGTTCCCCCTCCCATCCCATCCGCCTACCCATTCGTATACCCAGGCCGTGAAAACCAATGAAGCCCCACACCCTCCTCCGTCTGCCACCCAGCCGGAGCCTCTTCCCCGATGACATCGTCCACAACAACACCTCGACGTCCCTCATCCACCGTGCCGGATGAGGATCCGTCATAGATCTGGTCGTCCCGCCGGTTCAGCCACCCCGTCCTCCACCTCCAATGAGCTGCCCCAACATTCCCCTCGTCTTTCGCGCCACCTCCATTCCCACACCGCAGTCTTCACCTGCACCACCAGAAGAGCAGCATCATCACCGATTCCTCGGATGAAGCTGAGGCCTAATCGGCGCCACCAAAGAGGTTCTACACTAATCGTCGCATTTTCTTCTTGATTCGGTCTCATGGTGTTGACGACGCTCGGTCCCGAGCCAACATGGCATGGCTCCATCCATGGCGGCGTCGCCGGCCACTTCCTCCACGGCGTCGCCCCCTCGGCGGCGACTTCCACATCAGTAGGAGATGTTGCTTCTTTGGATCTTGCTCGCGCTGCTGCTCTGCTCTTGCTCTCGTTCCCCTGCCTGGTCTGCACTTGCTATTGCTCTTGCTCTTGCTCTTGCTCATGCTGCTGCTCTCTCTCTTGCTCTTGCTTGCGCTGCTACTCTCACTCTTGCTCTTGCTTGCGCTGTTGCTCTACTCTTGCGCGCGCTGCTGCTGCACGAGTAGCGGATCCTGCTCTCCCTCGAGCCCCTGCAGCTGCTACCTGAGATGCTGCTACACGACCAGCTGCCCCGGCTCTCGCACGCGCTGCTGCTGGTGCTACTGCTTTTCTGCTACTAATGCGTTCCGTTTCGACAGTAAAATTCAGTTTCGATAGCAAAATTCAATTTCAACAGTTAAATTCAGTTTCAACAGTTAAGTTCAGAGATGAGCGGCTGATGTATTTTACATATAGCACTTTGTGGTTATGTATTTTATGTCATCTATTGGAGATGCTATTAGAATTCCACTTAGGTTAACGTTGTCTCTCTTGTCCTGCTTCAGCCTCGTCCTCGTACAACTCACCGGAGTTGCTCCAACGACGAAACCCTCCATCATAGCGGAGCAGTACCCCGGGCTCCATCTCCAGACGCCTAAAATCTTCTTCCCCTCCTCCGACAACCAAATCAGCTGAAGCATCCTCACCGACCAACCCAATCACACTGAGATCGACTTGGCTTCGCCAAAGAGGTTGTACACTTGTTGCATCTCTTTTTTACTCTACATGTTATATATATTGTCCACTGAGCACACGTAGTAACGTGAAATACGATTAGTTTCTCCTACTATATGACAAGTAGTGAGGTACCAGGCAACTTAGCTATCCGTGATGGACTCTCTTGAACGCCATCATTATTTATCTCTGCGCGTTTGAGCTGTGCATTTGTAGATGGGCCTGGGAGTTGAGCTAGTAGGGCAGTGGCCTAGGTCCAAAGTAGTAGAGGTAGCACAAAAACATTTTTTGAGTGTAGGCTTATCCCTACTCAAGCCTGCCTACTAGAATCACCAGTGATTGAAAGGAAAAGTGAAGGAAAAACATAGGAATTGGAAAGTTTCCTACGGTACTACTATTCATGCATTTGGTTCAAAGGAATGGAGCAAAGGAAAACTGTAGGATTTGTTCCTTTAGTGTCTCCTTGAAAGAAAAACTGTAGGGATTTTAATATCCACTTGTCCTCCTTTTCAAATTCCTATTCATGAAGCACAAGACTAAGAGATAGTAGCATAATAGCATTATAACCGTTCATTTTCTTGTGGTTTGACTTAATCTCACCATGCTTCTTTGCATCATGTGATCTTCCAATTCTTGTGAACCAAACACCCAGATTGGCAGAAATCCTATGTTTTTAAATTCTCTGTTTTGCACGTGAATTCCTATCCTATTACTGTGTATTTCCTATCACTGCGTTGTTAGAATCCTCCAATTCAAACGAGCCCTTACAGAATTACTTCTCTTACAGATTAGACTCTGAGTTGTCAAAGAAAACCTTGTGTGGTTTGTCCCGCTCCTGCTGCGCCGTCACCCACCCCAGCTCAGCGGCTCCAACGACAGAAGGGTCCACCACAGCAGGGATCCGGCCTCCAGACTATCTTTCGCCGCCTCAGATCTTCTTCCCCGCCGCCGGCAGCTACGACAACTTCATTACCATCATCAACCGAGCAGATGACCTCAAGGACTACATGGGTCCGCAAGAGAGGTCTCACTCTTTTGGTTCTGCTTACATTATGCATCACTTAATATTACATGCTACTTTATCGTCCTATTCACCGATTAGACTCTGAGTCAGCTCCAAACTAATGCTCAAACTTTTGTTTTTAAATGGTTGTGGGGTACATATCGGGGCCGCAATCAATAGTATCTATCTACTATCTAGTTAATCTCTGGTGTCTACTATGAGTTTCATGTTGGGTGGGAAACAAACAATGAAGAAGCCATTATCTGTATTTTTTAACTGAAGCCATTATCTACCTGCTATCATTGGTTTTGGGTCTATCCACAGGTTGCTACCATCACTCTGGATTTCTGCATGCACCCCTTACATAATCTCACTATGTTTTATTACTATGCATGTCAGTTATTGTACACAATGGAACTGAACATGTAGAGCAAAAGAGACGAGCCTTGCATGGAAATAAAATTTCTTGTAGACGTCGCTCCATGGTGGGCGCAAAGGCAGCCCCCTCCACCCATTTTGGATTGTAATCAAGAGGAAGATAACTGTTCTGAGGGGGATTCAGAAGGAGAAGACCACTCCTATTTACCCCCTGAGGTCTTCGCTCTAACTTGGCATGCTGATGTTGGTAATATCATGCATATGGTGCCTTGCATTGCTTACTTTATACATCAAATATGTCATTTGCTTAGTTTACACATGCTTTGTGTGAATGCCACCTGTTTAGTGTCTAATTACCATATATGTGAATTATGCAATGCCATCTTGTTGCAAGACATTATATATGTGAATTATGCAATGCCATGTTGTTTAGCCGATCATCATATATGTGAATTATATCATGCTATCCTTTTTTGTATTACGTGTTCCATTTGTGGACAACGTTTGTATATTCAACCACTCTTCCTGTGCATCGGCCATTTGAAGCGGTGATGGAAGTATCTGGAGTGAAAACAAGGTATTCAGAGCAGACAATGCTACCTGCTGAAGCAGACATCTTGCTGGTTACAGATAGCTCCTCAGAGGAGGATTCAGAGACAAATGACCAGTCCTTTTCCCCCCTGAGGTCTATGCTCAAACTTGCTAGGGTTATATTACTCATGTCATGCATGTTGTCTTGCATTGCTTAGTTTTTACATCATATATGCGATTTCCACTTGGTTACTTGCTTAGTATATAAATCATTGTTGAGGAAATCGTTAACTGGTAGCTGCTCGGTTGACTGGCGAGTAGGGGATTAATAGGCTAATCAGCAAGTAAATCGGCCATTTAATCAATTAATCCGATGATTTATCAGTTTATCGGCTACTCGGTGACCCTATGAGTAGGGATTAACCGGCAAGTTAACTGGTTAATTGGACGAATTCTTGAACAGGGATATAAATCATATATTTGAATTATATCATGCCATCATGTTTACATAGACAACATCTATCTGAATTATGGCATGCCAACCCATTTAATAAAGACATCATATAGTTATATCATCTCATCATGTTTAGTGTTTACAGTCATCATAGTTTTAATTATGTCATTCTATCTGTGAATTATATCATGCTATCATGTTTCCATAGGCGGCATGTATGTGAATTATGGCATGCCAACCTATTTAATAAATACATTATATAGTTATATCATGTCATCCTATTTACGTAGTCATCATATTTTGAACTATGTCTTTCCATCCTTTTTATTTAGCCATCATATATATGAAATTGTGTCATGCTATCATGTTTAGTTAGCCATCATATATGTGAAATTGTGTCATGCTATCCTGTTTGGTTAGACAACATAAATGTGAGTTATTTCATGACCTCTTTTATTCCCCACTATCCATTGCACATGTCTATCATACAATGTCTGTACATTCAATTACTTTTCTTGTTTATCAGCCATTTGAATTGGAGAGGGTGATGGCAGTATCTAAGGGAGTAACAACACGGTCTTTAGAAAAGATAGTGCTACTAGTCGATGCAGATAGAACCATGGTTGTAATTGCCCGAGAGCCAGCCCCACCACACGTAACCCAGACTCTCGCAGATTGTACCTGTACCTAGTTGGACAGAGAACCAACTACACCCCTTCTAACCCCAACCCCAGCAGATAGTAACCCAGTTCCAGTTGACATAGCACTGTCTCCACCACAGAGCACCCAAACACGAGCAGTTAGTAAGGGAACTGCAGTGTCCAAAGCATGAGGACCACCACTCTGAATCCTAACTCAGTGCTTAAAGCAGAAGAAGAATTGTTCTCAGGTCAGGTTCTCTAGCTATGGTTCATACTCCTTTGCTCTTGCATCACTGTATTTACTTATAGCAACTATTTTCAGATTTGAAGGATGGAATTGAAACTCCAATGGCGCAACCGGTATGTTTTAAACCTGCTTCTTTATCTGGTTTGCTGTTGTAACTTGCTCTATGTTGATTTTAGTTTCAATTGAATAAACAGTTATGTTCTCATGTCATGCACATTACAAGTGTTGTTATTATTGTGTAGTTTCCCACACTTATATTATGTCTATTCTGCTTTGTCTTAAATAGATATTATTTGAACTGTGTCTCTAACTTGATTTGGCAACAAAAAATAGAATGATATAGACCATACAGTGACCATGGTACATATATATATATGTTTGTTTCATGCTGTTATCCTATTCACTTTACTGCTGAACTAATTTACCAAAATGAGATTCATATACCACATGGTAAACATGTGATGTGTCTGCTTGTTTCTCTTTTAGAATGCGGACAAAATATTGGAGAAGAGTACCCGGTTATGGAACGGTAAAGGAAATAATGCAGATAAGGTTCAAGATAGTGAGACATCCCTGTTGGCCTCCAAGAAAGCTGATAAAAACTATCTTGACAACAGTGAGACAACCCAAAAGTCATGTCTTGATGTAGTGTTTGAGTTACTCGCCACTACTGCTGGCACAAGCTCTTCGAACTTGCTGCCTGAATCAGTTCGTCTTCTTGAGTCTCAACTTCAAGTTGAAAGACATCGATCAGATGTGCTGTGACATGAAGCCGAAGGATTGAGGAAGTCCCTGCAGAATTAAGATGCATACTTTCTGGTTCAACAGCAAGCGCTGGAGGATTTAAGCGCCAAACAAGAGAAAGTTAATAAGCTTCCTAACCATCTTGCCAGCATTATGGGTACCCAGGATATTGTTTCTTGAGCTCTTATGAAGTGGTTTCAGTTCTAGACTTGTTTTGCTGCTGTGTTTATTTGCACTGGTCACCAACTTCGACAACCAGTGTATGTGATATGCTCCTTTGTTCCCTATATTTGCACTCGTGGCGAACTTTGATGCCCAGTGGATGTAATATGTGTAATAGCCGTGATAGCCTAGCATAAGTTGCTTGCTTATTTATTTCCTTGTTGTCTTGTTTATTTGTTTGCTTGTAGTCAGTGCAGTTCTTTTTCCGCGGTTTGCTAGTGGCCACAATAACCTATTTTTTAAAACTAGGCCACAATAACCATGGGCTACATATTTACTGTAGTGACCATGGGCCTCCTACGGGCCCTAGAAACAATGGGCCTTCTACGGGCCGTAGAAACAATGGGCCTTCTACGGGCCTTAGAAACAATGGGCCTTCTACGGGTCGTAGCATCAAAGGGCCTTCTATGGGTCGTATGATTGATTGGCCAAACATGGGCCAATAACAGACGCATTATGGGCCGTAAACGGGCTAGAGTTGGAATCATCCGTTCATGCGCTGACCATAACGGGCCTTCGTTAATCGGCTGTATTTGATGATGCTATGAAAACGGCCCAACGGATTAACGGGCCACAAACGGGCCGACTGTAACCACGAGCTAAATTTGGCCCATAAGCAGAAAAGGCCAGTAACAGGTAATAAGTAACTGAATGCGGGAAATAAGCCCTAGAATAAATGGGCCACGAGAAGGCCGAAAGATAACACAGGTTGGAAATGGCCCAATGGAATAACGGGTTGTTAATGTGTATAAAGTGGTACACTGTTCATTATGGGCCAGTTTCACCACGGGTCGTTAATGGGCCAAGAGTTACAAAGGGCCTCATATGGGCCGAAAAACGTCATGGGCCATACATGGGCCAGAAGATACAACGGGCTGGAATCATATTGGACGGCCCAGATGAAGCTACTGGGCTTAATTCGGATAGGCCGTAACGGGCCCGAATGCTGGAAATGAGCCCAAGAATAAATGGGCCATGAGAAGGCCGAAAGATAACATGGGTTGGAAACGGCCCAATGGAATGATGGTCCATTAATGGGTATAAAGCGGTACACTGTTCATTACGGGCCAGTTTCACCACGGGCTGTTAATGGGCCAAGAGTTACAAAGGGCCTCATATGGGCCGAAAGACATCATGGGCCATACATGGGCCGAAAGTTACAACGGGCTGGAATCATATTGGACGGCCCAAATGAAGCTACTGGGATTAATTTAGATAGACCATAATGGGCCATGTGTTAGCGGGCTGTAAATGGGTTATATATGAATAGGCCGTTAACAGGCTTTCCGTGGGCCGGCCCGCTACCTTTTGACCAAGTCAAACGGGCCGGCCTTTTCACCGAAATGGGCCTCTATTGGGTCATGCCACGTGTCGACGTATCATAGTCGCCTCCTGTCCAATGAGTGGATGACATCTGTCCCAATAGTGAGCCGACACGTGGTTCCTTTGGCCATTGAGAGTTTTACACGTGGAAAATCCCCATTGGTCTGGGCTGTTAACGGGTTATCGGATCCAAAACCGGACCCGATAGCTTAACGGTGACCCGTTATGGTGGATGCCATGTGTCGGTTACCCTTGAAAAAAGCACTTCCATGACGCGCCATTTATCATCATGGAAGTCGACACTTCCGTGATGATAATTTTGGTAATGTCATGGAACACTTCTACGACAGCACAGGTATGACTATCTTGATTCTGTCATAAAATCGTCATGGATGTACATGCATGACAGAAAACGCGACCAACTGTGACAAACATGTATGATCACAGAAGTGTATTTTTTTCTAGTGTGGTCGTTCAAAGAATATTTTATCTATTTCATTTCTTTCATGCAAGTGCACATCATTTTCATGGTCTAGCAAATATTGCTTTAATGGATCAGTAGGAGGTACGACGATAGAAGCAAGACCAATTATTTCATCCTTACTAGGTAATTCTTTATCATGAGGTTATCTACAAAACTTAGAGAAATTAAACTCATGAGAAACATCACCAAAACTAACACTGACAGTTTCTTTCTCACAATCTATCTTAGAATTGACAGTGTTCAAGAAAGCTCTACCAAAAATGATGGGACAAAAATCATCTTGTGGGGAACCAAGAACAAGGAAATCAGTAGGATATTTTATTTTCCCACACAAGACTTCGACATCTCTAACAATCCCAATTGGTGTGATGGTATCTCTATTAGCAAGTCTAATAGTAGCATCTATGTCTTCTATTTCAGCGAGTGCTATATCATTCATAATTTATTGGTATAAAGTAAAAGGGATATCACTCACACTAGCACCTAAATCACATAAACCACGATAGCAATGATCTCCTATTTTAACTGAGACGACAGGCGTGCCAACAACATGCTTGTTCTTATCTTTACTATCGGGTTTGGCAATTCTAGCAGCTTCATCATAGAAATAAATAACATGCCCATCCATATTATTGACCAAGAGATATTTGACCATAGCAACACTAGTTTCTACTTTAATTTTTTCAGAGGGTTTAGGTGCTTTAATGTTACTTTTGCGAACCACTGTTGATACCTTGGCATGTTCCTTTATCCTAACAGGGAAAGGTGGTTTTTCAATATAAGCAGTAGGCACAACTCGATCAACATTATAAATGATAGTTTCATCTTTAACTATTACCAGTTCTTTAATTTCTTCTTTGATAGGGGGATGCTATTTAAACCACTTCTCCTTAGGGGGATCAACATGAGTAGCAAATGATTCACAAAAGGAGGCTACTATCTCATAGTCAAGTCCATATTTAGTGCTAAACTTTTGAAAAGGATCGGTATTCATAAAAGATTTAACACAATCAAACTCAAGCTTAATACCTGACTCTTTACCTTCATCGAGTTCCCAATCTTCAGAGTTGCATTTAATTCTTTCTAAAAGATCCCACCTGAATTGAATAGTCTTCTTCATAAAAGAACCAGCACAAGAAGTATTGAGCATGGATTGATCATTACGAGAAAGCCGAGCATAAATATTCCGAATGATAATTTCTCTTGAGAGCTCATGATTGGGGCATGAATACAACATTGACTTAAGCCTCCCCCAAGCTAGAGCGATACTTTCTCCTTCACAAGGCCAAAAATTATATATATCGTTCCGATCACGATGAACTAGATGCATAGGATAATTTTTTTGGTGAAATTCCAATTTCAATTGATTCCAATTCCAAGATCCAATATCATCACATAGCCTATACCACATCAATCCTTTTACCTTCAAAAATAAAGGAAAAACCTTCTTCTTAACTTCGTCTCCATGTAAACCTGCAAGCTTAAACAATCCACATTTATCAGATGCATATCATGATGTTCTGTTCCATCTCCTGCATAGGGATTAGCTAGCAGTTGCTCTATCATACCCGAAGGAATTCCATAACTAATATTTTCAGTAGGTGCAGTAGGTTGAGGGGCAACTCTTTGTGTTTCTGGTCAAGGTGAAGATACCCCAAACAAACCCCTCAAAGGATTGTTTTCCATAGTAACAAGTGACAATAAATTTCAGCACGTAGTATAATTTTTTCCTTACCGATTTCCACCTACCAAGAGCACTTCACTCCCTGGCAACAGTGCCAGAAAAGAGTCTTGATGACCATCAAGTTTAGGGGATCAATCGTAGTCCTTTCGATAAGTAAGAATGTCGAACCCAATGAGGAGTAGAAGGAACTTTCAAGTGGTTTTCAGCAAGGTAATTCTGCAAGCACTGAAATAGTCGGTAACAGGTAGTTTGATGGCAAGATAATTTGTAACAAGTAACAATACTAACAATAACTGCAGCAAGGTAGACCAATCCTTTTGATGGCAAAGGACAGGTAGGAACGGTCTCGAATAATAAGCAAAGCGTTCTTGAGGGCACACGGGAATTTCATCTAGTCACTTTCATCATGTTGGTTTGGTTTGCGTTCGCTACTTTGATAATTTGATATGAGGCTGGACCGGTGCTTGGGTGCTGTTCTTACTTAAACAAGCCTCCGACTTATGATTAACCCCTTTGCAAGCATCCGCAACTATGAAAGAAGTATTAAGATAACGATCTAACCATAACATTAAACATATGGATCCAAATTAGCCCCTTACGGAATAGCGCATAAACTAGGGTTTAAAATTTTGTCACTCTAGCAACCCATCATCTAATAACTACTCCACAATGCATTCCCTTAGGCTCAAAGATGGTGAAGTGTCATGTAGTCGACTTTCACATAACACCACTAAGGGAATCACAACATACATATCACTAAAATATCAAACGAATATCAAATTCACATGATTTCTTGCAACATGACTTCTCCCGTGGCGTCAAGAACAAAGGCAACTACTCACAAATAATATTCATGCTGAAGATCAGAGGGATATTAAATAGCATAATGGATCTGAACATATAATCTTCCACTAGATAAACCATATAGCATCAACTACAAGATGTAATCAACACTACTAGTCACCCACAGGTACCAATATGAGGTTTTGATAGAAAGATTGAACACAAGAGATGAACTAGGGTTGGAGATGAGATGGTGTTGTTAAAGATGTTAATGAAAATTGGCCTCCCAAAGAAGAGAGGGTTGTTGGTGATGACGATGGCTTCGATTTCCCCCTCCGGGAGGGAAGTTCCCCCGGCGGAATCGCTCCGCCGGAGAGCAAAAGTGATCATGTCCAAGTTCCGCCTCGAGACGGCGGCGCTCCATCCCGAAAGTCCTCTCCTTATTTTTTTCTAGGTCAATAGACCTTATGTACCAGAAGATGGGCACCGGAGGTGGGCCGAGCCGCCGAGGCAGCCCACTACCCACCAGGGCGCGCCTGGAGGGGCTGGCGCGCCCTGGTGTCTTGTGGCCACGTGGCAGCCCCCCTCTGGTAGTTCTTTTCTCTAGTATTTAATATATATTTCAAAATAATTCTACGTAAAATTTCAACTCATTTGGAGATGTGCAGAATAGGTATCTCTGACATAGCTTTTTTAGGTCTAGAATTCCAGCTACCGGTATTCTCCCTCTTTGTGTAAACCTTGCATATTATGACAGAAAAAGAACTAGAATTACTCCATAAAGTGTTATAAAGCATAAAAACACTATAAATAACAGTAGGAAAACATAATACAAAATGGACGTATCAAACCCACAACCGACTAGCTACGCTACAGAGGTATCATCAGCAGTGGGGTAGGAGGTTTCACCCTGACAGTCGATAGTAGCTCTACAGAGTCGTACAACTAAGGAGGATGAGTGGTGATGTGTCGGTCTCTGCACATCGATCACGTTGATCGAATCACCGGTAACTGATATGTCTCCAACGTATCTATAATTTTTGATTGTTCCATGCTATTATATTATCTGTTTTGGATGTTTAATGGGCTTTAATATGCTCTTTTATATTATTTTTGGGACTAACCTATTAACCAGAGGCCCGGTGCCATTTTTTGTGCCTATTTTAGAGTTTTGCAGAAAAGGAATACCAAACGGAATGAAACCTTTGCGATGATCTTTCTTGGATCGAAAGCAATCCAGAAGACTTGGAGTTGAAGTCTGGAACACCACGAGGCAGGAGGGCGCGCCCGGAGGGGTAGGCGCGCCCCCACCCTCGTGGGTCCCTCGTAGCTCCACCGGCGTACTTCTTTCGCCTATATATAATCTTATACCCTAGAAACATCAGGGGGAGCCACGAAACCACTTTTCCACCGCCGCAACCTTCTGTACCCGTGAGATCCCATCTTGGGGCCTTTTCCGGCGATCTACCGGAGGGGGATCGATCACGGAGGGCTTCTACATCAACACCGTTGCCTCTCCGATGAAGCGTTAGTAGTTTACCACAGACCTTCGGGTCCATAGTTATTAGCTAGATGGCTTCTTCTCTCTCTTTGATTCTCAATACAAAGTTCTCCTCGATGTTCTTGGAGATCTATTCGATGTAATACTCTTTTGCGATGTGTTTGCCGAGATCCGATGAATTGTGGATTTATTAACAAGATTATCTATGAATATTATTTGGTTCTTCTCTGAATTCTTATATGCATGATTTGATATCTTTGCAAGTCACTTCGAATTATCGGTTTAGTTTGGCCTACTAGATTGATCTTTCTTGCAATGGGAGAAGTGCTTAGCTTTGGGTTCAATCTTGTGGTGTCCTTTCCCAGTGATAGTAGGGGAAGCGAGGCACGTATTGTATTGTTGCCATCGAGGATAAAAAGATGGGGTTTATATCATATTGCTTGAGTTTATCCCTCTACATCATGTCATCTTGCTTAATGCGTTACTCTGTTCTTATGAACTTAATGCTCTAGATGCATGCTGGATAGCGGTCGATGTGTGGAGTAATAGTAGTAGATGCAGAATCATTTCGATCTACTTGACACGTATGTGATGCCTATGTTCATTATCATTGCCTTATATATCTTCATAACTATGCGGTTTTCTATCAATTGCTCGGCAGTAATTTGTTCACCCACCGTAATACATGCTATCTTGAGAGAAGCCACTAGTGAAACCTATGGCCCCCGGGTCTCATCTTATTATATTGCATCTCTTTTATTTACATCGCATATCGTTTACTATTTGGCAATCTTTACTTTCTAATCTGTGCAACAAAAATACCAAAAATATTTACTTTACTATCTTTATTAGATCTCACTTTTGCGAGTGACCGTGAAGGGATTGACAACCCCTTTATCGCGTTGTTTGCAAGGTTCTTGATTGTTTGCGCAGGTACTAGGTGACTTGTGTGTTGTCTTCTACTGGATTGATACCTTGGTTGTCAAAACTGAGGGAAATACTTATGCTACTTTGCTGCATCACCCTTTCCTCTTCAAGGGAAAACCAACGGATGCTCAAGAGGTAGCAAGAAGAATTTCTGGCGCCGTTGCCGGGGAGATCTACGCCAAGTCAAGAAATACGAAGTACCATCATAAACTCTTCTCCCTCGCATTACATTATTTGCCATTCGCCTCCCGTTTTCCTCTCCCCCACTTCTAAAATGATTTTCGATAACCTTTGCCTTTTCTTCGCCCCTCTTCCGTTCATCTCTTTCCGCTTGCCTCTTGTGTGTTCGTTCTTAGTGTGGTTTGTTGCCATCATGTCTGAAACTGGGGAGGTTATAGTTGAAAAGGGCAGTAGTAACGATGGGGGAAACTTTGATGCTTTTGATAATCCTCGTGAAGAACCTACTATTTTACATACTAAAAAGTTTCGGATTGGTAGTGGTAATATTATTGGAAAAGGAGTTATTCAAGATTTCTTTACTTGCACCGGTGCTTTGCCCACTATGGGTGGGTCTATTCTTCATAGAACTAGTAGTCTTGCTGATGCTATATCTTTGCTCGTAGTTGAACTTAAGGATTTTTCTAGAATTTTCCAATATTGAGCATTCTTCTGTTAAGCGAGCAACTACCATCTTTTTAGCTCATGAGTTCAGATTTATAATAAAAGAGGCCAACGAAATTTTTGCGCATTATAGGGTGGATGTTGGCCGTCCTCCCATAGAAGAAATCATTTTTAATCAAGAAGACATAATGCGTTTACGATCTTTAGATCATGTTGCTTATAATGAAAACCTTAGAAAAAAGGTTCCTACCGATGTCCTAGTTGATAGGATTTCTGAACTTAATGATAATTTTGCCATTTAGAACAATGGGTTGGGTTTTTCTCTTGAACAAAGGCTCATGAATTTTTGCCAAAAGAATGCTTATAATGATGAATTGGTTGTGCAATATGAGGGGCCAAAGGAAGAACCAATACCTCCCGCGCTTGATCTTGGGGACTTTTGTCCCATTAAATTTAGCCCTTTTGATTACTTTTGCCTGCCACAAAGAAAACTTTCTTCTGAACGTAGGGAGTATGAGATGAGTTTTTGCGATTTGCCTTACCATTATGGCAATACCTAGAAATATTCTTGCTTTTATGCCTAGCTAGGGGCGTTAAACGATAGCGCTTGTTGGGAGGCAACCCAATTTTATTTTTTGTTCTTTGCTTTTTGTTCTTGTTTAGTAATACATAATTCATCTAGCTTCTGTTATGATTGTGTCTTTTGTGTTTTAATTAGTGTTTGTGTCAAGTAGAACCAATAGGATCTTCTTGGGTGATAGTTGTTTGATCTTGCTGAAAAAGACAGAAACTTTGTGCTCAAGAAAATAATTGTTAAAATTCACCAGAACGTGATAAATTGCTAATTCGTTTTGCAGTAGATTAATATACAAATTATCATGGTTTTCCTAGTTTATCAGAATTTTTGGGGTTCCAGAAGTATTCGAACAAATCAGATTTCTACAGACTGTTCTGTTTTGACAGATTCTGTTTTTCGTGTGTTGTTTGCTTATTTTGATGAATCTATGAGTAGTATCGGGGGGTATGAACCATAGAGAAGTTGGAATACAGTAGGTTTAACACCAATATAAATAAAGCATGATTTCATTATAGTACCTTAAAGTGGTGGTTTATTTTCTTATACTAACGGAGCTCATGAGATTTTCTGTTGAAGTTTTGTGTTGTGAAGTTTTCAAGTTTTTGGGTAAAGATTTGATGGATTTTGGAATAAGGAGTAGCAAGAGCCTAAGCTTGGGGATTCCCAAGGCACACCAAGGTAAAATTCAAGGACAACCAAAAGCCTAAGCTTGCGGATGCCCCGGAAGGCATCCCCTCTTTCGTCTTCGTCTATCGGTAACTTTACTTGAGGCTATATTTTTATTCACCACATGATATGTGTTTTGCTTGGAGCGTCTTGTATGATTTGAGTCTTTACTTTTTAGTTTACCACAATTATCCTTTCTGTACACACCTTTTTGGAGAGACATGCATGAATTGGAATTTATTAGAATACTCTATGTGCTTCACTTATATCTTTTGAGCTAGATAATTTTGCTCTAGTGCTTCACTTATATCTTTTTAGAGCACGGTGGTGGTTTTATTTTATAGAAATTATTGATCTCTCATGCTTCACTTATATTATTTTGAGAGTCTTTTAGAACAGCATGGTAATTTGCTTTGGTTATCAAATTAGTCCTAATATGATGGGCATCCAAGATGGGTATAATAAAAACTTTCAAATAAAGTGCATTGAATACTATGAGAAGTTTGATTCCTTATGATTGTTTTGAGATGTGAAGATGGTGATATTAGAGTCATGCTAGTGAGTAATTGTGAATTTGAGAAACAATTGTGTTACATTTTGTGATTCCCGTAGCATGCATGTATGGTGAACCGTTATGTGATGAAGTCGGAGCATGCTTTATTTATTGATTGTCTTCCTTATGAGTGGCGGTAAGGGACCAGCGATGGTCTTTTCCTACCAATCTATCCCCCTAGGAGCATGTGCGTAGTACTTCGTTTCGATAACTAGTATATTTTTGCAATAAGTATGTGAGTTCTTTATAACTAATGTTGAGTCCATGGATTATACACACTCACCCTTCCACCATTGCTAGCCTCTCTAGTGCCACGCAACTTTCGCCGGTACCATAAACCCACCATATACCTTCCTCAAAACAGCCACCATACCTACCTATTATGGCATTTCCATAGCCATTCCGAGATATATTGCCATGCAACTTTCCACCATTCCGTTTATTACGACACGCTTTATCATTGTCATATTGCTTTGCATGATCATGTAGTTGACATCGTACTTGTGGAAAAGCCACTTCCATAATTCTTTCATACATGTCACTCTTGATTCATTGCACATCCATGTACACCGCCGGAGGCATTCACATAGAGTCATATTTTGTTCTAAGTATTGAGTTGTAATTCTTGAGTTGTAAGTAAATAAAAGTGTGATGATCTTCATTATTAGAGCATTGTCCCAGTGAGGAAAGGATGATGGATACTATGATTCCCCCACAAGTCGGGGTGAGACTCCGGACAAAAAATAAAAAATAGAAAAAAGAGGCCATAAAAAAGAGAAAGGCCCAAAAAATGAGAGAAAAAGAGAGAAGGGGCAATGCTACTATCCTTTTTCCACAGTTGTGCTTCAAAATAGCACCATGATCTTCATAATAGAGAGTCTCTTATGTTGTCACTTTCATATACTAGTGGGAATCTTTCATTATAGAACTTGGCTTGTATATTCCAATGATGGGCTTCCTCAAAATGCCCTAGGTCTTCGTGAGCAAGCGACTTGGATGCACACCCACTTAATTTCTTGTTGAGCTTTCATACACTTATAGATCTAGTGCATCCGTTGCATGGCAATCCCTACTCAGTCACATTGATATATATTGATGGGCATCTCCATATCCCGTTGATACGCCTAGTTGATGTGAGACTATCTTCTCCTTTTTGTCTTCTCCATAACCACCATTCTATTCCACATATAGTGCTATGTCCATGGCTCATGCTCATGTATTGTGTGAAGATTGAAAAAGTTTGAGAACATCAAAAGTATGAAACAATTGTTGGCTTGTCATCGGGGTTGTGCATGATTTAAATATTTTGTGTGATGAAGATAGAGCATAGCCAGACTATATGATTTTGTAGGGATAGCTTTCTTTGGCCATGTTATTTTGAGAAGACATGATTTAAGTATTATTATTTTTATGTCAATATTAAACTTTTGTTTTGAATCTTTCAGATCTGAACATTCATGCCACAATAAAGAAAATTACATTGATAATTATGATAGGTAGCATTCCACATCGAAAATTCTGTTTTTATCATTTACCTACTCGAGAACGAGCAGGAATTAAGCTTGGGGATGCTTGATACATCTCCAACGTATCTATAATTTTTGATTGTTCCATGCTATTATATTATCTGTTTTGGATGTTTACTGGGCTTTAATATGCTCTTTTATATTATTTTTGGGACAAACCTATTAACCGGAGGCCCAGTGTCAGTTTCTGTTTTTTTGCCTATTTTACAGTTTCGCAGAAAAGGAATACCAAACGGAGTCCAAACGGAATGAAACCTTCGCGATGATCTTTATTGAACCAAAAGCAATCCAGAAGACTTGGAGTTGAAGTATGGAACGCCACGAGGCCGCCACAAGGCAGGAGGGCGCGCCCATGGGGGTAGACGCGCCCCCACCCTCGTGGGCCCCTCGTAGCTCCACCGACGTACTTCTTTCGCCTATATATACTCTTATACCCTAGAAACATGAGGGGGAGCCACGAAACCACTTCTCCACCACCGCAACCTTCTGTACCCGTGAGATCCCATCTTGGGGCCTTTTCCGGCGATTTGCCGTAGGGGGAATCGATCACGGAGGGCTTGTACATCAACACCATTGCCTCTCCGATGAAGCGTGAGTAGTTTACCACAAACCTTTGGGTCCGTAGTTATTAGCTAGATGGCTTCTTCTCTCTCTTTGATTCTCAATAGAAAGTTCTCCTCGATGTTCTTGGAGATCTATTCGATGTAATACTCTTTTGCGGTGTGTTTGCCGAGATCCGATGAATTGTGGATTTATGAACAAGATTATCTATGAATATTATTTGGTTCTTCTCTGAATTCTTATATGCATGATTTGATATCTTTGCAAGTCTCTTCGAATTATCGGTTTAGTTTGGCCTACTAGATTGATCTTTCTTGCAATGGGAGAAGTGCTTAGCTTTGGGTTCAATCTTGCGGTGTCCTTTCCCAGTGACAGTAGGGGCAGCAAGGCACGTATTGTATTGTTGCCATCGAGGATAAAAATATGGGGTTTATATCATATTGCTTGAGTTTATCCCTCTACATCATGTCATCTTGCTTAATGCATTACTCTATTCCTATGAACTTAATACTCTAGATGCATGCTGGATAGCGGTTGATGTCTGTAGTAATAGTAGTAGATTCAAAATC
Source organism: Triticum aestivum (assembly GCF_018294505.1). Lineage (NCBI taxonomy): Eukaryota > Viridiplantae > Streptophyta > Magnoliopsida > Poales > Poaceae > Triticum > Triticum aestivum. The sequence goes on from NC_057811.1 coordinate 269,367,148, forward strand.
GTTTCGATCTACTTGACATGGACGTGATGCCTATGTTCATTATCATTGCCTTAGATATCTTCATAACTATGCGCTTTTCTATCAATTGCTTGGCAGTATTTTGTTCACCCACCGTAATACATGTTATCTTGAGAGAAGCCACTAGTGAAACCTATGGCCCTCGGGTCTCTTTCTTATTATATTGCATCTCTTTTATTTACATCGCATCTCATTTACTATTTTGCAATCTTTACTTTCCAATCTATACAACAAAAATACCAAAAATATTTACGTTACTATCCTTATTAGATCTCACTTTTGCGAGTGACCGTGAAGAGATTGACAACCCCTTTATTGCGTTGGTTGCAAGGTTCTTGATTGTTTGTGCATGTACTAGGTGACTTGTGTGTTGTCTCCTACTGGATTGATACCTTGGTTCTCAAAACTGAGGGAAATATTTATGCTACTTTGCTGCATCACCCTTTCCTCTTCAAGGGAAAACGAATACATGCTCAAGAGGTAGCAGTAACAAAGTGGGACAACAAGGACAAGGATGAGGGCTCACTGATGGATCACTAACCAACATATGCTTAGCATATAGGACAACAGGTAAAGCAACAATAGCAGCTTACAAAAGCAGGCTATGCATCAGAATAGGAGCTATTGAACAACAATAGAAAAATCTAATGCAAGCATGAGAAAGAAGGAATGGGCGATATAGGAATGATCAAGGGGATTTTGCTTGCGTGGAAGCTCTGTAGACGAAATCGGATCCTCGGCGGTGAACTAGTAGATCACCAGAGCATGAGCGATCTCAGGGTCTAGTGGAAAGGATGTAACAGAGGGGGAAACAATAAATAACAAAGCAAACAAATGCAACACAAAGCATGGCATGGCAGTATGCTATGTTAGGGGTGACATATTGTAGTGCTACGCAATACAGACGGAGCGGGAAAATATCTAGGGATGTTTTCCCGGCTTTGGGCATTCATCGGTCTGAGGATCCGGAGGGAAAGGTTCCATGTGTGCAGTGTTAGAGGAATGTAACAAGTATGTGGATTGCATAAATGGGTTCGTCATATTTTTCTAAGCAACTTTCATATATAAATTATTTTCATGTGAGCTACGGATTATTACATATGATTTTTCAAAGTTTTAAACATTTTCTGGAAATTAATGGGACTATTTAATTCTAAACTAAATGTGAAAATGCTAGGTGCACTTGGTGCAGTGCACCCAACTGTGCACACAAAGCTTGACAGTGGGCCCTGTTGACTGCCTAGTCAGTAGTCAACGTTGACCCGTTGACTGGTCAACATGGCCGAGGGGGCCGCACACGTCAGTGACTGGGGGAGCCCAATCAGCATGGTTGACTCGGTAAATGGAGTCATGGGACCCGCTGGCAGCAACACAAGGGAGGACCACGTGGCGGCCAGGTCAGGACGAGCGACCGGAGTAACGCCGGTGACTGTTTCCGCGGCTGATCCGTGTCGAATGTTGCCGGAATTTGGCTACGTGCACCGGATCGGGGCGTGCTTGGGCTTGTACGAACACGCACGGCGCAGAGTGGCAAACAGTGGCAGCGGCTCATCCAGGGGCAGCCGAAATCGGCGTCGGCGGCGGCGAGCGGAGGCGGTGACAGTGGTAGCGTCCGGAGGCAGGCGCGACAGCGGCAGATGCAGCAATGGCTAGCAGGGCAGGAGCGTAGCAGTGCAGTAGCAGGAGGCCGCAATAGGGAGTGCATGCGTGGAGAGCGGGGCAACGGGTGGACGCAGGTCGCGACCAGGGGTGCGGGCGCGCTCGCGACGCGCACTGCCAGGGGAAGGCAGCACAGGCGCGGGGCGAGCGAGCGGGATGCTGGCGGTGCGAGTGGACGAGGCCAGGGCGCGGCCAGGGAGCCAGAGGCCGGCGGGAGTGTGGCCATGGGCGCGGCAACCGCGAGCTCGCTCAGAGCTTGGCAGTGGCAGCTACGGCGATGATTTAAAGCAGAAATGGGGAGGAACCGGAGGGAGAGCTCACCGGGGAGGCACACGACGGTCCGGTGTTAGTTTAGGAGCTGTAGGGTGCCGGAATCGAGGACGAACGCCGGCGGGTGTCAAGGAAGAACACGATGGTAACGTCGCATTGCAGGGGGGCCCAAACCGATCTGGTTGGTGTAGGCGACGTAGTGGTCAGCAGCGAAGCGGCTAGTCACCTCCTTAGGGCGTGGGGCGATGGTGGCCGTGAGCTCGACAGAGGCCATGGTGATGGGGGTCGTCGGGTGCGGGCGAGTTTGGCGAGGGGAGAGCGAGGGGGGAGGAGACGACGGCTAGGGTTGCCACGGGGTGCGGGGAGGCCATATAGAGTGTCGGGGGTTGCCGGATGGCCGCCACGTGGTGGATCTGTGCCATGTACGGGCACACGGCGTCCAACGCCATGGTGAACAGGGGAGAAAGGGGAAGATAGAGGAGAGGGCTGCGTCGTGTGCACAATGTCGGTTTTCCTTTTCTTCTTTTATTTTATTTTCTCTTTTATTTGTTCTGTTTGTATTTATTTTAAGTAGCAAAAGATTTTTATAAAATATGAAACTTAGTCCGTGATTAGTGTTGTAATACTAGGTGCTGCCACAAAAATTTGGGAGACAATTAAAATAGTTTGGTTTTTCCATAAAATAGAAAGGCATTTAAAAATGCTCATTTAGCACTGTTTTAAATGCTAGAGTTGTAACATCCTAAAATTCTAAATTTTGGAATGTTATACTAAATTAGTAATTATGATTGTTTGTGTGATTGATTGTGTGAAATTGAGTGAAAATTGAAACCTTTTAGAAGGTAAATGAGAGGGAACAAAAGGACTTTCCCAAAATTTTCATCTTTCATTTTGATCTCCATGAATTCGAATTCATTTCAAGTTATTATTCAAATTATTTATCCAAGGCCCACTACTGCAGGATGCTGCTAACGCGACACTACGATCAGAGACCCTTCGACGAAACTGTGTGCGATGCAATAATCACAAACGGTGGTGTAAAAGAACCGTCAGAAAAGGTGCAAAACGTTTGCAATGGCAGAGCCATCAAACACGGTTCAGATTTCAGTTGCATGTGCGATCCATGGCATACGGTTCAGTCCAATGAATTGTTTGCGATGAGGCGGAACAAAAGAAACGGGCAGCCTGATGAAGGCGTGTGCGATATAGAGCATACGATTCACTCAGATGAACTGTTTGTGATTAGGAACCACACAAAAGGAACGGTCAGCTAGATCAAGGTGTGTGTGATTGAGGGCATACACTTCAGAAGGATTAACTGTTTGCGATTAGGCAACAGAACAGAAACCGGTCAGCTAGATCAAAGTGTCTCCGATTGATGGCATACACTTTACATGGATGAACTGTTTGCAATTAGCCACAACAACTGAAACAGTTAGATAGATCAATGTGTGTGCGCTAGACGGGCACACACATCTATTATATATAAAAAGTATTTGACGGGTTAACCAATAAAAAGAGAAATAAGCTAGAAATTACCACAATAATTAGAATGGCTCCGGTTTGTAAGAAGATTGTACCTAAACTTGACCCAAATTGGACTAGTTTTTTACCACAACATGTTGGTGCTATGACATAACACCATGCCAAGTTTCATGATTTTGAGGCGAGTTTTGGATTTACAGTAATTTTAAAACAAGGTTTCTCAATGTTTACTGTCGAGTTGGCACCGCCCAGGATAGGCTTTTTCCTCGTGGGTCCCAAATGATAAATCCAAATATGTGACTACCATGCAACTTTTCTTATTAAGAATTACAGCCCTTGGTGTGCAAGCTGAAAATAAGTTTGTGGGTGCTGGTGGGCACTAAAAACTTGTGATTTTGTAATGAACAAATATCTCAAGGATCCCGCAAGAGTGATGTTCTTTGCCTATGTTGTGAATGCTTATAATATTTATGTCTTAATTAAAGAAATGGCAAGCCATTGGCCCAGTATGAAAGAAAATATGGGTCAAAGCTGAGTTGAAAAGGGCAACAATATCTAACTCCAGCTAACAAACAATACAAAATCACGAGGATTAATTGCTCATCAGGTTTAGACATAATCTAGATTGAACAGGACAATGACATCTAACTCAACCAAAGTTTTCGGCAGTCACAATCAAATGGATCGGTCTGATCCATAAAATCAAGATCAACGGCCAGAAATTCTACTGGTCCATGATGACAAGTTGTTGTAAATAGAAGCCGAGCACAATCAGAAGCCCTTAGGTCTCAACACCTGCAGCCGTAAGAAATTTCTTGTTGAAAAACTTAATCCTCACGGACAATAGTGCCCTCGCATTCAACATGAAGAATGTGACAAAGCTAGTGTTTGCATTGTTGGATGCATATCTTTCAGTGTTACTGTCTTCAAACGAATGTCGTGAGATCTGAGAAAATCCCGGTGCTTCTTGAAACGCCTCCCCGTAGATACACACACCTGCGCACACGCCTCTTGGTATGCCTACGCGGCGGACTGCTCGCATGCATCCCGTCAACTCACGCCTGCTCGCACGACACACGGGGCGTGTGGCAGCACATATATTTTTTTGGTTTATTTTCTGCCGCTTTACTACTTCACTGAACCGTTTGTGTTGAAGAGATGCACAAATCCTGCGTTGAACATCTCGCACGCTTCCTGGTGAACCTGCGCACTGGACGAGTTTTGGATTTACTAGAATTTAAAAACCAGGCATCTAAATGTTTTGCCGGCAATCAACAGTGCCCTGGTGTTTGAAATTCATTCTCATTTATTGCATGGGACCTAAGCACGCACATAAGGACACAGATTTGATTTTTCAACCAATTTATAGTCACTGGAGGACGCGCATGTAGTTCAAATTCAAATTATGCACATAAATGCATTGAAAACTCAGTTAATGCATAAAAATGTCCAAACGAACCCCGAAATATCACAAAAATTGACACAACACTCCTGTTGTTCTATGTTGATACGAGATTTTTTTTTGAAAGCAATAAGAGGCAATGGATATTGTTTCGTCCCCAAAGGTGGGACGTTCCCTACCGAAAACCATCATGCTTGTTGTGTGAAGCTCCGGTTTGTGAGAAACATATACCCAAACTTGCCCCAAATGGGACAAAATTTGTACCACGACATGTTGATGCCACTCCATGATAGCATGCCAAGTTTCATGAATTTCAGACGAGTTTTGGATTTACTAGAATTTAAAAACCAGGCATCTCACTGTTTTGCCGGCAATCAACGGTGCCCTGGTGTTTGAAATTCATTCCCATTTCTTGCAAGGGACCTAAGCATACACCCAAGGACATATATTTGATTTTTCAACCAATTTATATGTACTGGAGCATGCGCATGTAGTTCAAACTTGAATTATGCACATAAATGCATTGAAAACTCAGGTAATGCATAAAAATGTTCAAACGAACCCCAAAAAATCACAAAAAATTGACACAACACTCCTGTTGTTCTATGTTGGCACGAGAAAAAAATTTGAAAGCAATAAGATGCAATGGATATCGTTTCGTCCCCAAAGGTGGGACGTTCCCTACAGAAAACCATCATGCTTGTTGTGAGAACCTCCGGTTTGTGAGAAGCATATACCCAAACCTGCCCCAAATGGCACAAAATTTGTACCACAACATGTTGATGCCGCTCCATGATAGCATGCCAAGTTTCATGAATTCCAGACGAGTTTTGGATTTACTAGAATTTAAAAGCCAGGCATCTCAATGTTTTGCCGGCAATCAACGGTGCCCTGGTGTTTGAAATTCATTCCCGTTTCTTGCATGGGACCTAAGCAAGCACCCAAGGACACAGGTTTGATTTTTCAACCTATTTATATGCACTGGAGCGTGCGCATGTAGTTCAAATTTAATTATGCACATAAATGCATTGAAAACTCACTTAATGCATAAAAATGTCCAAATGATGCCCGAAAAATCACAAAAATTCACACAACACTCCTGTTGTTCTATGTTGACATGAGAAAAAAACTTGAAAGCAATAAGAGGCAATGGATATCATTTCGTCCCCAAAGGTGGGACGTTCCCTACCGAAAGCCATCATGCATGTTGTGAGTAGCTCCGGTTTGTGAGAAGCATATACCCAAACCTGCCTCAAATGGGACAAAATTTGTACCACGGCATGTTGATGCCGCTCCATGATAGCATGCCAAGTTTCATGAATTACAGGCGAGTTTTGGATTTAATAGAATTTAAAAACCAGGCATCTCAATGTTTCGCCGGCAATCAACGGTGCCCTGGTGTTTGAAATTCATTCCCATTTCTTGCATGGGACCTAAGCATGCACCCAAGGACACGGATTTGATTTTTCAACCAATTTATATGCACTGGAGCATGCACATGTAGTCAAATTTGAATTATGCACATAAATGCATTGAAAACTCACTTAATGCATAAAAATGTCCAAACGAACCCTGAAAAATCACAAAAAATCACACAACACTCCTGTTGTTTATGTTGGCACGCGAAAAAAACTTGAAAGCAATAAGAGGCAATGGATATTGTTTCGTCCCCAAAGGTGGGACATTCCCTACCGAAAACCATCATGCTTGTTGTGAGAAGCTCTGGTTTGTGAGAAGCATATACCCAAACCTGCCCCAAATGGGACAAAATTTGTACCACGGCATGTTGATGCCGCTCCATGATAGCATGCCAAGTTTCATGAATTTCAGACAAGTTTTGGATTTACTAGAATTTAAAAACTAGGCATCTCAATGTTTTGCCGGCAATCAACGGTGCCCTGGTGTTTGAAATTCATTTCTGTTTCTTGCATGGGACCTAAGCATGCACCTAAGGATACAGATTTTTTTTCAACCAATTTAAATGCGCTGGATCATGCGCATCTAGTTCAAATTCGAATTATACACAGAAATGCATTGAAAACTCAGTTAATGCATAAAAATGTCCAAACGAACCCCGAAAAATCACAAAAATTCACACAACACTCCTATTGTTCTATGTTGGCACGAAAAATATATATAAGTAATAAGAGGCAATGGATATTGTTTCGTCCCCAAAGGTGGGACATTCCCTACCGAAAACCATCATGCTTGTTGTGAGAAGCTCTGGTTTGTGAGAAGCATATACCCAAACCTACCCCAAATAGGACAAAATTTGTACCACGGCATGTTGATGCCGCTCCATGATAGCATGCCAAGTTTCATGAATTCCAGATGAGTTTTGGATTTACTAGAATTTAAAAACCAGGCGTCTCAATGTTTTGCCGGCAATCAACGGTGCTATGGTGTTTGAAATTCATTCCTATTTCTTGCATGGGACCTAAGCATGCACCCAAGGACCAAGATTTGATTTTTCAACGAATTTATATGCACTAGAGCATGTGCATGTAGTTCAAATTTGAATTATGCACATAAATGCATTGAAAACTCACTTAATGCATAAAAATGTCCAAACGAACCCTGAATAAGTCCAATTCTTTTATGATCACTGCAGATAAAAGGTCTAGCAATTCAAACACCGTCCATGGCCGTTGTGACCCCATTATGTAATTCAAATCAAGAACAAAAATCAAGTAGATCCCACACAGTTAATTATAACCAACCGTGTGAGATGCAGCACAAAATATCTTTGGACCGTGTCTGAATAAGGGAGCGTGTCTGATGACACTTTGCGCGCCAGTTTTTAGCTGAAGTGATTCCAAATTTTCGGCTTCCGCGAAAATATCTACCTCCCCGCCCCCTCCCCCTTACCAAAAGCCACATTTCCCTCCTTTCCGCCTTCCTTTCCAAGTTGAAACCTTCACTCCTTGCTTGTAGCGTCGCCGCCTCCTCGCCGGCGACCCTCCTTCACGATGATCGGCCTCGCCTATCCAGGCAGGTAATCTACACCCGACCCCCATCCTCGTCCTCCTTCCACATCCCACATGCCCCGACCGCCGGCGCGAGCGCGACACCTTCCACCCAAATCACCGACCCCTCCACCAAATAAGCGCCGGCCTAAGACATGGTGCACGCAGTATAGCCAGGACCTCAAGGAGCATTTGGCAGCGGACAAGCAAATCGCGGCCGCACGCGCGGATGAGGTTGCGATGGCTGCCATTCGTGCCAACCCTCAGATCTTGGAGGAGCACCTCGCCGTCGAGGCCACTGTTAACGCCTTGCGCGCCGATGCCGCGACGCGGTTGGCTGCTTTAAACGATAGTTCGTGGCGTTTTCTCGAGGCCACTGTCGGTGCCTTCGACGAAGAATACGAGGTGTTTTCTCAGCATGCATGTGCTTACCTCATCTCGAGAGCCAGCAGGTTGGTGCCCGGAGCGGCTCAGGCAACTCACCACTACAACGAGGGCACCCACGATGCGAAGGCCTCGCCCTCTTCCATGTCCAAGGAGCCAATCGTCATCGATATCTCCGACAATGAGGAGTAGCTTGTCTTATTAGCTCACTATAAGGACCCATGTTCAGTTTGCTAGCTACTGCCTTTCCTTAACAAATTCTAGTGAATTGTGCTATCTACTTTCACCATGCAATCTTCTGCTATAGTGTATATGTTCTATATGTCGTGCAATGTGGTGTTCAATTAACTGCTTGGTTCACTTCTGCAAATGTGATGTTCAATTCTTCAGGGTGCAATATTTCCAAGTTGTTAAGCATGCTTGGTTTGGTTAACTGCCTGATCTTCTATTAGGAGTATGTTATATTGTTCAATTGGTGTTTAGTTAACTGCTTGGTTCAGTTGTTGTGGCTTGGTTCACTTGTTGTGGTGTTTAGTTAACTGCTTGGTTCAATTCTGCAATGCGATGTTCAATTGTTGTGGCTGCATTCTATTATTGTATACCATGTGAGGAATAAATCGAATTTGGCTATACTAAATACATGAGAAACAAATATAATTGCTATATTTCCAAGTTGTTAAGAATGCTTGGTTTGGTTAAATATCTGATCTTCTATTAGGAGTATGTTATATTGTGCAATGTGGTGCTCAGTTAACGTTTGGTTCATTTGTTGTGGTGTTTAGTTAACTGCTTGCTTCAATTATGCAATGCGATGTTCAATTTCTGTGTCTGCATTCTCTTATTGTATACCATGTGAGGAATAAATCGAATTTGGCTGTACTAAATACATGAGAAACAAATACAATTGCTATATTTCCAAGTTGTTAAGCATGCTTGGTTTGGTTAAATGTGTGATCTTCTATTAGGAGTATGTTATATTGTGCAATGTGGTGCTAAGTTAACGTTTGGTTCATTTGTTGTGGTGTTTAGTTAACTGCTTGGTTCAATTCTGCAATGTGATGTTCAATTGTTGTGGCTGCATTCTGTTATTGTATACCATGTGAGAAATAAATCGAATTTGGCTGCACTTAATACATGAGAAACATATACAAGTGCTATATTTCCTAGTTCCTAATCATGCTTGGTTTGGATAAATGGGTTTTCCATGTGGCTTGAATTAATCTGATGAATCTGCAATGTGCTTGTTTATCATCAACATATTTTACTGATAGCATGCGAACCCTTACTTAACCTGATGACTAACTACCTTATATGTGTTGCAGGGAAACAATGGGAAGCACTGAGGTTTACAAGATGGTACTAACTATTATACCTTGCCTTTTTGTATTCCTTTGCCCCATTTCCAATATAGAGAAGATATTTATGCACATCCTTGTTTTCAGGCTTCACTGATGATTACCTCTCAAACCACCTCTGTGGTCAGGAGGCGAGGAAAGTTTTCATAAAACACCCACGGTTCAATATTGAAGTGTTCCTGAAGAGGTCGAAGGATGGACTGTCAATCATCCACAGGCATTGGCCTAAAGTTGCAAAGACCTTCAACATGAATGAAGGCTCAATATTCGCCTTCCGCTTCAGCAGTTTTCCAGATGAGATGCATCTCTCCATGTACCGTCTATGATGCTAATTTCGAAAGGTTCTAGACGTTGCATGTGAAACTTGCTGCTGGTGCAGTTGTGAATGGGGTAGCTGAGTGCTGAAGCTATATCATGTTGTACTCCGATGTATTTGAATTATGAAATCCTGCTTCCTTAATATTGAAATGGAATATATTATGTGCTTAATATGAATGTCAATTAGATTAGTAAATGGATTATTAATAATATGCCAATTAGCCCGCTAAGTGGCCAATTAGCTAGCTAATTGGGTTTTCCTATTACAAACGGTTAATGAGAAAAAACTGTGGGCGATGACCTAAGGCAATGCACACAGTTTCTATGAATAAACCGTGTTGGATCAATGAACAATCACACACGACATTCTCTTCAAAACAGTTTGCGTTACGCCACCTTGCGCAAATGTTTTCCTTGTAGTGACTATGTGGGATGTATATACGAACGGAAACGTTTACTGGTGACTGCTGTGTGGGATGTACTTATGACCAGAAATTATTTTGCCTATATAATTGTATTTTTTGAGCACTACTGTATGTATTTCTGTATTTGAGTGCTCGCCGGTCGCACACGACCTCATTTTGCTGAGCGTGTGTGCCAGGAGGGCATATCCCCAACGGTTTCTGGGTCGTGTGGGAAGGACCCCCTATCGCCCACACTCACTTGGCGACGGTTCCAAATGCCGTCGCGGAAAGGGGTAAAAAATCGTTTGTTTAGGACCGACGCGTACCGGTGGCCATATATGGAAATGAGGGTAAAATGATTCCCTCCAAGAGTATGGAGAAAATAAATTTGAAGTCATTTTGATATCTAAAATAAATGTTTTCTATTGATTTTTAATGTAATAGTAGAATTATTTGAATTTTGAGATTTTATAGTGACTTTATTTGAACTTAAAAAATAGTTCATCTTTTTCTTTGTAAAGTTGTGAGAATTTTTATATATAATATGTCTATGGAAATATTTTATTTTATTTTCCTTATTCTGTTTTTATTTTTTATTTTTACTTAAACAAAAAACTATACGCGCGGCCCATAACTAACTGTCGCCTGCATGCGCAGCATAATAGCAGTAGAGCGCCCCATCATTTTTTTCTCCTACATGGGCGAGGCCCAGCCGGCCATATTCCTTCCCCGGATATTTTTCAAAACTATTTTTTTTCTTTTCAATTGGCTGAATAAAAAAACTGCAGCGCGTACACACGGCCGGCAGAAGTCTTTTAGGCCCATGTGAGACGCCTCTTTTCTCCCTCGGTTTCTCTTTTTCTCTACGTTTTAGTCTCACGTTATCTAGCCTTTGACCTTCAAGCATCTACAAATATAGACCCAATAAGCACCAAAAAATCATCCAACTCGGGTTAAATCAATATTATGGTTTGACTAGCTTCACCAAAAAAAATCTTCTCTCGTGGGAATTCTGGAAGTCATCTCCTCTCTGAAGTTGTATCTTTCTCTGTGTTCTCAAGGTACTCTCTTCATATTTTCCTTTACTCCCGTAGTTTACTATTCCTAAATAAATTAGTATATGCCAAAAATCTAGTCTAAGTCAAAATAACTAGATTATCAACTAGTCTGTGTATTTACACATTAGCCCTATAATTCTTTTAGCTGTAGCTCTTTTTCTTTCGTAAAACAACTTGGACCTGATTTTCCAAATAGCCATAACTTTTTACTCGTTTATCTAAATTAGATGAAACCGACACCTATGTTTTCATCTTGATCCCACCTATCAAGTGAAGTTATCAAATAAAAAAAATCACAACTTCCAAAATTTCAAAATTTGTTCAGATTCATATTCAAACTTCTTTTGATCATATCTTTTTATCCGTAGCTCCGTTTTCGATGAATCCAGTTGCTCGTATTTGTATTGAATAGAACTTTTCGTTCGTACAATTAGCGTTATGTTTTGAACATATAATTTTGATTATAGTCAGATCTACTAATCTATAAAAGAGTTGTGACACGACATTCTAAGCAGATTAAATGCCATGTTGAATTACTTGTATCTTTCGATCCGTTATTTCCAATCTAGTAATTATTTTTCCTACATGTTTCTATTGACTTCCTACATCGAGTAGCATCATTAGTTTCAACTTTTAAACCTTTCAAATTTGAATTCAGACCTTCATTTGATCATATCTTGTAAATTGTACTGCATTTTCTATTGATTTCTTTTGCAAATTGAATACCTAGGCGTAATCTACCATCTTGAGCCATCACCACACTTTTTCAACAAAATTAGGATCTGATCTTGCAAACTAATTTGATTTGGTTCTTTTGGAGTTTTTGCAATCTTTCTTTGCCTTTTCTTTTGGATCTGTGAGTGATCGCTTATGTGTGGCTATAATTGCTTGCTTACGATAGATTGATCGGAGTGTGACGAGTAGAACTATCAAGAATTATGAGTGCGAAGAATCTTCATCAACAGTACAAGGCAAGTTCACACTTTGATCATACTTTTACTATTTATGTTTTACTATGCGTTAGTTCGAACCAAATATTTGCATGAGTAGGATTTGAGTTTGTGGTTATGGTTGTAGTTCATTGAGGTAGGAACCCATGATCCTTGACAACACCCCGGGATTTATCGTTGTTTGTTAAGTTAGTTTTGCTTAGCCATGCTTTTGTAGATGGGGTGGTATGTGTGATACATGCAAGTTGTGAGAGAGAATTAATAATTCTAGGTTAACCTTAAGGTGGCAACAATAACACAACTCTTGGTGCAATGGTAGGGGCACCCTGGAGAAACGAGTGGTTTGCCCGAGCACCTGGAGAAACCAGTGCTTGCCCAAGGGGATCCCGGAGGACTCATGAGATCACCCCATGGAATACCACCCAGGCTCAAAGGGATCATATGTTATTTCATTCCTAGATGCTTCCGTGTAAAGCCACAAGCTAATATGCGTTGTGGCGTAGTTGAGGAAGTTGTGGGAAACCTTTCCATGATAGGCTAGCAGATGTAGGGGAATTGTAGGTGTACCAGTCTATCTACGGTTAAGGGGTCCTCTTCGGAAAGACTATGTCTCGATCATCTGGTTCTCAAACATCAGGCAATGCGAGGAATTCGACGGAGAAGATTGAGTCTTGTGGGGAAAAGTGCGCAATCCTCTGCAAAGTGTAAAACTAACCGATTAGTTGTGTCCCCGGTTATGGACAATTTGAGTATCTAGAAATGATTTATTGAGTGATCTCATCACTTTTACTTAATTAATGAATTAGGTTATTGATAACTTTGGAATTTTGGGATTGAGTTGGAGGAATCTTCTCAATAATGGCATAAACTTGGTAGAAATTAAAATTAATTCCTTTGTCATAGGAAAAAATTAGCTTTATGCAAAAAATAAAACTTAGAGCCTCCACCAGCCAAATATACATGTAGTGATAGACATTTTCATTATTATTCTATGGTGTGTCATTGCCAGCATATTCCTTGTGCTGACCTACACGGCTGCAACGTCTTATGTTGCAGAGTTTTCCGACGAGGATTAAGGTGAGATAGGTCGTTGTTCTGCACTCAGTTTTTCCGTGGAGTTGGATGGACTCATTTACCTACGAAGCTTCCACGGTTATTTTATTTAGATGGCATTCAACCATATTTATGTAATAAGTACTCTTCCGAGGACCACGGTGTAATAAAGTGTGTGATTGAACTCTGTTGTAATTCCTCGAGTACTGTGTGTGTCAGCATGCCGATCCAGGGATGACACTTAAGCACAGAGACTTTGTTCCATTGGGATCGGGTCACTACAAGAGTAGAACCCAAATGAGCAACCCCTGGTGGATCGTATGGTCAAGAAGTTATCTACCTGGCGTGCTTCCATGCTCTCTCGGGGTGAGCGTCACGCCCTTGTCAGGCATGTGCTCTCCGCAATGCCGATCCATCTCCTCATGGCCATGGTAATCTGTCAACCCGTCCTCAAGTGTATCAACTGCATTATTCGAGACTTCCTCTGGCACAGCCGACGTGACGCCAATGGTGGCCACTGCTTGGTCAATTGCCAATGCATTTGTCGCTCGCTTGAGTACGTTGGCCTCGGGATCCTGGGTTTGTGCTGATTTGGGCTTGCGCTGCGCATGCGATGGCTTTGGCTGGAACGTATGGACCTTTCCCGCCCCTGGATTCACCTTCAGCTGCCGGACGATGCGGAAGCCCGCACCATTTTCTGGGCATCCACATCATGGTACATTGGGGACGGGAGATCCTGCCGTTTCAGGATAGACAGCTGGCTGGATGGGTGAAAGGATCGAGATGGACCTAGAGGGGGTGAATAGGTACAATTACAAATTTTAATTGTTACTTAGCAATTTTAGGCAATAATGTGGAATATGAAAGTAAGCCTAACAATTGCAAGTAAGATGTGAAGAGCTAAGCAAGGTAAGCAAGTAACACAAGTAAGTGAGTAAGCAAGTACAATATGATAAAAGTAAAGACTAAGAGACAAGTAACCACAAGTAGGAAGTTAGGGTTAGGAATAACCGCAACTCTAAGAGACGAGGATGTATGCCGATGTTCACTTCCTTGGAGGGAAGCTACATCACCGTTGGAGAGGTGGATGTTACCACGAAGGCACACTAATGCCACGGAGTCTCACCCTATTCTCCCTTTGAGACAACACCATGAAGGCGTTTCTCAACCACTAGTGGTAGACCTTGGGGTGGTCTCCAAACCCTCACAAACTTTCCGGGGGTAATCACAAAGGTCGATTCCTCTCCAAATGACTCCTACCACCTAGGAGTCTCCAACCTCCAAGAGTAACAAGAACGATGGGGAAAAGCTCAAGACTTACTCAAAACACGAATTCCTTTGGTGCAAAGATGGGGAAGGAGTGGATCTATCACTTGAGTGGACAACTTCTCTCAAATGCTCCCAAATTCCTTAGGGATCTAAGACTTGGTGTAGGAGTGTGAGAGAGATAGAGTAAAAAATGTTCTTGAGAGTGTTCAAAGTGAATGGTCAACCCTCTCCCGTGGAGGAAGAGGGCTATATATAGTGTTGGTGCAAATATGGCCGTTGTAGTGTAAGTGATAGGGCAGGCCGGACATCCGGGTCAGGGGCAAGACATCCGGCCTGGCATAGCACTTGTGAAATGAACCAGAAAGCAGAGGATAAAACAGAGGGGCCGGACATCCAGGGCAAAGACCGGACCTCCGGCGAATTCATACACTCCGGATGCTCTCTGGGTAGTTGTGGCTGGACATCCGGCTTGGGCAACCCGGATATCTGGGGAACACGAAGAGCCCGTACATCCGACATGGAAGGTCAGACATCCGGAATAAAAGCCAGCACACGGTGCTCTCTGGACAGCAGGGTGCCGATATTCAGTGTGCGGGCCGGATATCTGGCGTGCGGCCCGGACATCCGCCTTGGGAGCAGAGGCAGAACTTTAGCACCAGAATATTTTGTGTGACCCTAAGATTTTGAAGCTAGGAATTCAGTGGCATGAGCAAGTCCTTCACTAACCCTACTGATCCCCTCATAATAGCGTGGGGTCCTATACTCAAGAACAACAAATATACAATCTTTTTTATTCTTCTTCCTTGAGTAAAATCAACTCCGTATGTTCATGATCCACACACCTTTGATGATCCGGGGACTAACCCCTGAGATTCACTTGATGAACATAGTTAGTCCCCTACATGTATACTGTCATCAACATCAAAATTTGATGTAAGGGCACGATTGCATTCTCAATCTCCCCTTTTTGTTTGTTGATGACAATCATACATGTAGTATCATAGATAAAATAAATATATTTAGCAGTGTAATTCATGAGAGCATAATACAATATATGTTCCTATTTGCTTTAGCTCCCCCTCATTGTGTGCATAAGATAATTATTTTAGAATGCAATGCACCTTTTTCCATGGTAGCATATGTAGCCCAAAAAGATAGAAACGTAGGACAAGCACACATGAAACACAACATCAACCCATAGCATCATGACTCATAGCCACAAAGATAATAAGATAGTCTCATACGATTAAGTACCATATGTAGTACATAGAGAGTTTGAATAATAGCGAACACAAATAGCAACATATAGCACCACAACTAGTCATCTAAGGTACTACTTCTCCCCCTTTGACAGCAACATGCAAAAAGGGGCGAACATAACGAGAAGAGCAACACTGAAATCACTCCTGGCGGATGTCAACATCATCAGCGATCCCCTCAAAGAACTCGGCGTACTCGTCACGAGTCGGGAACCCGAAGGTGGAAGAGGACGATGTCGCAGGAATAGGATCATCATCACTCACGGGACTCCCACGGTCGCGAAGGCGCTGCTTGAGCTGGTTCTTGGAGATGATGAGGCGCTTCTGAACATCATGATTTTGCTGACAGTTAAAGGTGATAGCCTTCATAATAGCAGACTGAGCCTTGCCCAAGAACGAGGCAAGACGTCCACGAGGCGCGGTCGAGGAGGAAGGCACGGTCGAGGAGGAAGGCACGGAGGACTTCTTGGGCTGAGTCTGAATAGCAGACCTCCGGGGCTGACTAGGTGCAGCAGACGGTGCAGGAGCTAACATGCGCATATGAGTCGGAGGTTTCCAAATGGAATGCACAACTGTCTTGGCAACCTCAAAAGGGGTAGTGTGATCAATCAGCGACTGAATGAATGGAGCATGAGGGAATTGGCGCGTTTGAAGAAAGCTAGAGACACGGATCTCATGCCAAATGTAATGGGCTGTGTCAAGTGGCTCTGTAGGCTTGTCATGCATACATACCATCAAATCAATGCAGTAGTTGCGAGCCCTCGAGCAATCTCCCTTCTTAGGATAAAGCGTGCGAAGCACAACCTGATAGAGAATGTAGTATGGATACCAGAAGATGGGTACTTCATTGGGTGGGTACTCGCATTCCTCCGGGGTGAGGCGAGAGGTAGGCTTAACAAGAGCCATGCAATCATCAATCCCTTTGGGCCTATGCAATGGATCCAGACTGTGGATCTTATGGCCAGCACCAGAGAAGCCCAAAATCTGAACAGAACGGTCATAGGTGATGCTCAGCACAGTATCGCCGGTCATCCAGGTGAGAGTGTTGTTGGGGCCAAAGAAGCAGGTAGCATAGAACTTAAGGATGGCAGCTTCATTCCAATCACACTTGAAGGTCATTGCTGGACCGAGAGTCATATCATCAATGATCTTGACCGTGTTGTCAGGAAACATGGCAGGATGATCACGCATGAATTGAAGATCCAAGTATTTATGAGGAGCAAGTCCACGACCGCGAACGAAGCTAGAGTAGAGATCCTGCTACATGCGAGTACGGAACCGAGGATCCTCTGCATCAGCAACGATCTCATACAGGTTAGTATCCCTTCGGAACTCAAGATATGGACCAACCCCCACGGTCTTGAAGTCGTGAGTGGGGCGAGCCCTGTTGAAAGGGATCTCCATGGAGATGTGACGACCATGGACAACAGGCATCGCAGAGCCCCTGACCGGAGGCACAGGCGCCCTCTGGGTGCTCGGTTTTGACAGTCCAACAGAGCTTCTAGGAGCAATGTACTCCTCTTCCTCCCCAACATAGTGTACATCATCCGGATCAAAGGCCGACAGAGTGGGTGAGGGAGCCCGACGCTTCTTCTTAGGACCGGTGGTGGTCTTCTTGGGTCCGGTGTTGGTCTGCTTCTTCTTAGGTCGAACATTTTCCTCAGAGTCGGTGGAACTTTGTCGGCGATCGACCCGGGATGAAGGAGGAGGACCTCATTGCTTGGTATGCACCATGAGGAACTCCGGCGGCCGACCCTCGAGTCGACGCCCTAACCGCCCCTTCCCGAGTGATTCACACCGCAACCCAGGAAATGGATTCGATGGGAGAGTAGACAGGGAAGAGGCGAGGGCGTGGAGAATTGATCGGCTCCAGAGGAGGGAGGAGATGGCCGTGCAGGCCGGAGCACAGTCCGGCGGCGGCGACGACGTGAGATAGGTGGGGGAGCAAGAAGGGAAGAAAGGGGGAACTGCCCCAAATCCCGAGCCCCCTCCCCCGTTTTACGTGTCTGTGCGCGTATGAGCCGGACATCCGGGGGCCAAGCCTTGATATCCGGCGACAGGAGGTGAGAGAACTGAATACCAGGGCCCAGATGTCCGGCGACAGCCCTAATGTCCGGCTACTGGAGGCGCCCGAAGTAGTTTTGAGCAGTTGAAAACTGCCAGGGCCCGGATGTCCGACCACTTGACAGAGATACCAACTGGGAGTAAGGTATTCTATGGGCCATATAATGATATTTTGGTATAGACTCCGCCAAGGAGATTTAGAGATTTTAGAGATGAGGTACTAAGAAATTTAGGGCTATAGTATGATACAAAAGTTACCCAACAACATTAAGCGTAGAAAGATCCAAATAGGCAATGCATGAACGGTGACCGAAGTCACCATGTTTGAGCCTCTGAGACATATTACCGCAAAGATTTGAACTTTCGGTACCTAGTCATGACTGCATCATTTAAAGCACCATAGTTTGGAAAAACATGATAACTTTGAGAGTGTTTGTTCTATTTGTGCATTATATAGGGTGAGAGTACTCATGAGTTGAATGTCTCCCCCTAAATATATGCCTACATCAAGACAAGACATTAAGTAAATGCACGCATGGGTACTAGTTTTCACATAATGTTGTCAAGCTCCAAGATACCAAGTTCACGCCTAAGTTGACAAAACCTTGCTTCATCCAATGTCTTGGTGAAAATGTCCGCAAGTTTCATATCTGTACCAACATGAGCAATATAAATGTCACCCTTTTCCACATGATCTCTCAAGAAATGATACCTAATATCAATGTGCTTGGTGCGAAGATGATCTTTGGGATTCTCAACAATACTGATGGCACTTCCATTATCACATAGAAGAGGCACATGTCTATAGGTGATACTGTAATCCTTCAAAGTTTGCCTCATCCATAGTAATTGAGTTGCACAACTGGGCGGTTGCAATGTATTCGGATTCGGCGGTGGAGAGGGCGACATAACTTTTCTTTTTCGAGGACCAACTTACCAAGGAGCGTCCAAGAAATTGACATGCACCGGAGGTGGACTTCCGTCCCACTTTGTCTCCAGCCCAATCTGCATCCGTGTACCCAATGAGATCAAACTTAGCATCCTTGGGGTACTATAGAGCGTGGGGTACTTTAGGGTACTATATCATCCTTTTTCCACCATACTTTCACTTTCCATGGCTAACCATATCCATGGGTGCCTTCCATACCAACACTTTCCAAGGAATTTATTATTTGACAACATAAAGTAAATTCATTTTTCATTTCGGGACTGGGCATCCCTAATACCTTTGCCTTACTCTCGTGCAATGACAAGTGAATAAACACTCATCATGAAAATAACACATCTAGCATGGAACATATCGGCCACCCCTCACCGCCTCGTGAGCGGTACAAGCACACAAAAGAGAAATTTATTTTGAAAATTAGAGATGGCACATACAAATTTGCTTAGAACGGCAAAAGAATACCGCATATAGGTAGGTATAGTGGACTCATGTGGCAAAACTAGTTTAAAGGATTTTGGATGCACAAGTAGTGATCATAATTAGTGCATAATGAAGGCTAGAAAAAGATTGAGAAGCGACCAACCAAGAAACTAATAATATCATAAGCGAGCATTGAGCATAATTAACACCGAATAATGCACCACAAGTAGGATGCAATTTCATTGCACAACTATTGACTTTCATGCTTGCATAGGGAATCGTAAACATTAACACCAATATTCTTACTAAAGCATAATCCCGCATCAACATGACTCACGTATCACATCATCATATCTCAAAACAATTACAAGGAATCAAGTTTATTTTGTCCAATGATCTTCATGAAAGTTTTTATTATATCCTTCTTGGATATCTATCACTTTGGAACTAATTTTCATATGTTGCTTTTGATAAGCTCAAACAAATATAAGTGAAGATCATGAGCACAATATTTCTTCCTATCAAATTAATTGAAGTGAAGCAAGAGAGAATTTCTTAAAAAATACTAAAGCACACCGTGCTCAAAAAGATATAAGTGAAGCACTAGAGCAAATGACAAACTACTCCAAAGAAGATATAAGTAAAGGTCATGCGAGTAGTTAAGTAAATGGGTAGCTAATTGAGGACTCTCTCTTATTAAAAAATTTCTGATCTAAGTATTTTATTAAAACAGCATGCAAAAACAAAATAAAATGACATTCCAAGAATAGCACACATCATGTGAAGAAGCAAAAACTTAGGATCAACCGATACTAACCGATAATTGTTGGTGAAGAAAGGTGGGATGCCTACCGGGGCATCCCCAAGCTTAGATGCTTGAGACTTCTTGAAATATTATCTTGAGATGCCTTGGGCATCCCCAAGCTTGAGCTTTTGTGTATCCTTAATTCCTTTTGTTTCACGGTTTCCCTAAATCTTAAAAACTTTATCCACACAAAACTCAACAAGAACTCGTGAGATAAGTTAGTATAAACCAATGCAAAAACCTTATCATTCTTTACTGTAGCAAATCAGTAAAATTATTATTCAACATTGCATACTAAATTCCTCTACATATTTAATACTCCTATCCTCAAATAGAATCATTAAACAAAGAAACATATGCAAACATAACAGCAATCTGCCAAAACTGTATAGTCTGTAAAGAATGCAAGAGTATCAATGCTTCTTAAACTCCAAAAATTATGAAAATTTACCACACTGTAGAAAATTTAGTAGATCTTATTTTCCAAAATGTTTCAACGTTTTATCACATTCTGACTTTTCTAGGGAATTTTTGCAACAACGGTAAACTTCCTGTTTTGAAACATCAACATGTAGACTTGTAAAACAAGCATAGTAAAGGCTACCAATGCCACTTTTATTGAAATAAAAGATTCAAAACATTATTCTAAATAACAGCAAGCAAATCCTAAAAAAATAAATTGACGCTCCAAGCAAAACACATATCATGTGACGAATAAAAATATAGCCTCAAGTGAGGTTACCGATAATGTTGGTGACGAAAGAGGGGATGTCTTCCGGGGCATCCCCAAGCTTAGTTGCTTGTATCTTCCTTGAATATTACCTTGGGGTGCCTTGGGAATCCCCAATCTTAGGGTCTTATCACTCCTTATTCTCCTTATATCGACATCTCACCCAAAACTGGAAAACTTCAATCACACAAAACTTAACGGAACTTTGTGAGATAGGTTAGTATGATAAAGAGAAAACCATTTCACTTTGGTACTGTCAAAGACAAGATTCATAATTGTTTACACACAATGCCTACTGTAGCATACCATTTCCACAATTTATATTGAGCAATATAAGCCATAGAAACTAGAAAACAAGCAAAGTATGCATTGAAAACAGAATCTGTCAAAAACAGAACAGTCTGTAGTAATCTGTACTCCAACCATATTTCTGCTACTCCAAAAATTCTGAAAAATTAGGACAACGCAGAGAATTTGCATATCTATCACCTGTAAAAATTTCAAAAAATTTCCACGTTCCAGTAAAATATAGGAATTTCTGCACTGGACGCAAAAGTTTCTATTTTTGTACAGAATCAAGTCAACTATCATCCACACTATCCCAAAGACTTTACTTGGCACTCTATTGAAACAAAACCTATGAAACATGGTTACTACAGTAGCTTAATCATGTGAACACATAAAAACAGTAGGTAAAAGTGTTGGGTTGTCTTCCAACAAGCGTTTTTCTTCTGTGCCTTTTAAGCTAGGCATGATGATGTCAATGATGCTCACATAAAAGATAAGAATTGAAACACAAAGAGAGCGTCATGAAGCATATGACTAGTACATTTAAGTCTAACCCACTTCCTATGCATAGGGATTTTATGAGCAAACGATTTATGAGAACAATAATCAACTAGCATAGGAAGGCAAAACAAATGCAACTTCAAGATTTTCAACACATAGAGAGGAAACTTGATATTATTACAATATGTAAAAGTATATGTTCCTCTCTCACAATAATTTTCAGTAGCATCATGAATGAATTCAACAATATAGCTATCACATAAATAATTCTTTTCATGACACAAAAGCTGTTGGGGTACGTAGTAATTCAAAAAATTCCTACGATCACGCAAGATCTATCTAGGAGAAGCATAGCAACGAGACGGGAGAGTGTGTCCACGTACCCTCGTAGACCGAAAGTGGAAGCATTATGTAACGCGGTTGATGTAGTCGAACGTACGGCACCTCCGTGTTCAGCACACGTTCAGCACGATGATGTCCCTCGAGCTCTTGATCCGGTAGAGGGTCGAGGGAGAGTTCCGTCAGCACGACGGCGTGGCGACGGTGTTGGTGATGTGATCCGCGCAGAGCTTCGCCTAAGAACTACGACAATATGACCGAGGTGGTCAACTATGGAGGGGCGCACCGCACACGGCTAAGACAAATCTTGGAGTGCCTTTGGGGTGCCCCCCGCCCTCGTATATAAAGGATGAGGGGCGGAGGCGGCTGGCCTAGGGGGCGTGCCAAAGGGGGGAGTCCAACTAGGACTCCCAATCCTAGTTGGACTCCCTTTCCTTTTCCGGAGGGGGGAAAGAGTTAAGGGAGAGCAAGAGGAGAAGGAAAGGGGGGGCGCCCCCTCCCTAGTCCAATTCCGACTCCCTATAGGGAGGGGGCACGACCACCCCTTGTGGGCTGCCTCCCCTCTCCCCTATGGCCCATGTAGGCCCAATATTCCCCTGGGGGGTTCCGGTAACCCCTCGGTACTCCGGTAAAATACCTGAATCACTCGGAACCATTCCGTCTGAATACAACCTTCCAATATATGAATCTTTACCTCTCGAGCATTCCTAGACTCCTCGTCATGTCTGTGATCTCATCCGGGACTCCGAACAAACTTCGGTCATCAAAACACATAACTCATAATACTAATCGTCATTGAACGTTAAGCGTGCGGAACCTACGGGTTCGAGAACTTGTAGACATGACCCGGACACATTCTGGTCAATAACCAATAACGCAACCTAGATGCTCATATTGGCTCCTACATATTCTACGAAGATCTTTATCGGTCAAACCGCATAACAACATACGTTATTCCCTTTGTCATCGATATGTTACTTGCCCGAGATTCAATCATCGGTATCATCATACCTAGTTCAATCTCGTTATCGGCAAGTCTCTTTACTCGTTTCGTAATACATCATCCCGTAATTAACTCATTAGTCACATTGCTTGCAAGGCTTATAGTGATGTGCATTACCGAGAGGGCCAAAAGATACCTCTCTGATACACGGAGTGACAAATCCTAATCTTGATCTATGCCAACTTAACAAATACCTTCGGAGACACCTGTAGAGCATCTTTATAATCACCCAGTTACGTTGTGACGTTTGATAGCACACAAAGTGTTCCTCCGGTATTCGGGAGTTGCACAATATCATAGTTAGAGGAATATGTATAAGTCATGAAGAAAGCACTAGCAATAAAACTAAACGATCATAATGCTAAGCTAACGGATGGGTCTTGTCCATCACATCATTCTCCAATGATGTGATCCCGTTCATCAAATGACAACACATGTCTATGGTTAGGAAACTTAACCATCTTTGATTAACGAGCTAGTCAAGTAGAGGCATACTAGGGACACTCTATTTGTCTATGTATTCACACATGTACTAAGTTTCCGGTTAATACAATTCTAGCATGAATAATAATCATTTATCATGATATAAGGAAATATAAATAACAACTTTATTATTGCCTCTAGGACATATTTCCTTCAGTCTCCCACTTGCACTAGAATCAATAATCTAGATTACATAGTAATGATTCTAACACCCATGGAGTCTTGGTGATGATCATGTTTTGCTCATGGAAGAGGCTTAGTCAACTGGTCTGCAACATTCAGATCCGTATGTATCTTGCAAATCTCTATGTCTCCCTCCTTGACTTGATCGCGGATGGAATTGAAGCGTCTCTTGATGTGTTTGGTTCTCTTGTGAAATCTGGATTCCTTCGCCAAGGCAATTGCTCCAGTATTGTCACAAAAGATTTTCATTGGACCCGACGCTCTAGGTATTACACCTAGATTGGATATGAACTCCTTCATCCAGAATCCTTCATTTGCTGCTTCTGAAGTAGCTATGTACTCCGCTTCACACGTAGATCCCGCCACAATGCTTTGCTTGGAACCGCACCAACTTACAGCTCCACCATTAAATATATATACATATCCGGTTTGTGACTTAGAGTCATCCGGATCAGTGTCAAAGCTTGCGTCGACGTAACCATTTACGACAAGCTCTTTGTCACCTCCATAAATGAGAAACATATCCTTAGTCCTTTTCAGGTATTTCAAGATGTTCTTGGCCGCTGTCCAGTGATCCACTCCTGGATTACTTTGGTACCTCCCTGCTAAATTTATAGCAAGGCACACATCAGGTCTGGTACACAGCATTGCATACATGATAGAACCTATGGCTGAGGCATAGGGAATGACCTTCATTTTCTCTCTATCTTCTGCAGTAGTCGGGCATTGAGTCTGACTCAACTTCACACCTTGTAACACAGGCAAGAACCCTTTCTTTGACTGATCCATTTGAACTTCTTCAAAACTTTATCAAGGTATGTGCTTTGTGAAAGCCCAATTAAGCATCTTGATCTATCTCTACAGATCTTGATGCCCAATATATAAGCAGCTTCACCGAGGTCTTTCATTGAAAAATTCTTATTCAAGTATCCTTTTATGCTATCCAAAAATTCTGTATTATTTCCAATCAACAATATGTCATCCACATAAAATATTAGAAATTCTACAGAGCTCCCACTCACTTTCTTGTAA
Organism: Triticum aestivum; assembly: GCF_018294505.1. Classification (NCBI taxonomy): domain Eukaryota; kingdom Viridiplantae; phylum Streptophyta; class Magnoliopsida; order Poales; family Poaceae; genus Triticum; species Triticum aestivum. Next base: position 269,391,792 of record NC_057811.1, read on the forward strand.
ATACAGGCTTCTCCAAAAGTCTGCATAAAACCATATGCTTTGATCACACTATCAAAGCGTATATTCCAACTCCGAGAGGCTTCCACCAGTCCATAAATGGATCGCTACAGCTTGCACACTTTGTTAGCACATTTAGATCAACAAAACCTTCTGGTTGCATCATATACAACTCTTCTTTAAGATATCCATTAGGGAATGCAGTTTTGACATCCATTTGCCAAATTTCATAATCATAAAATGCGGCAATTGCTAACATGATTTGGAGAGACTTAGGCATCGCTACAGGTGAGAAGGTCTCATTGTAGTCAACTCCTTGAACTTGTCGAAAACCTTTCGCAACAAGTCGAGCTTTGTAGACAGTAACATTACCGTCGGCGTCAGTCTTCTTCTTGAAGATCCATTTATTCTCTATTGCTTACCGATCATCGGGCAAGTCAACCAAAGTCCACACTTTGTTCTCATACATGGATCCCATCTCAGATTTCATGGCCTCAAGCCATTTCGTAGAATCTGGGCTCATCATCGCTTCCTCATAGTTCGTAGGTTCGTCATGATCAAGTAACATGACCTACAGAACAGGATTATCAAACCACTCTGGTGCAGATCGCACTCTGGTTGACCTATGAGGTTCGGTAGTAACTTGATCTGAAGTTTCATGATCATCATCATTAGCTTCCTCACTAATTGTTGTAGGAATCACTGGAACAGATTTCTGTGAAGAACTACTTTCCAATTCGGGAGAAGGTACAATTACCTCATCAACTTATACTTTCCTCCCACTCACTTCTTTCGAGAGAAACTCCTTCTGTAGAAACGATCCATTCTTAGCAACAAATATCTTGCCTTCGGAGCTGTGATAGAAGGTGTACCCAACAGTCTCCTTTGGGTATCCTATGAAGACACATTTCTCCGATTTGGGTTCGAGCTTATCAGGTTGAAGTTTTTTCACATAAGCATCGCAGCCCCAAACTTTAAGAAACGACAGCTTAGGTCTCTTGCCAAACCACAGTTCATATGGTGTCGTCTCAACGGATTTAGATGGTGCCCTATTTAACGTGAATGCAGCCATCTCTAACGCATAACCCAAAACGATGGCGGTAAATCGGTAAGAGACATCATAGATTGCACCATATCTAATAACATACGGTTACGACGTTCGGACACACCATTATGTTGTGGTGTTCCAGGTGGCGTGAGTTGCGAAACTATTCCACATTGTTTCAAATGAAGACCAAACTCATAACTCAAATATTCACCTCCACGATCAGATCGAAGAAACTTTATTTTCTTGTTACGATGATTTTCCACTTCACTATGAAATTCTTTGAACTTCTCAAATGTTTCAGACTTATGTTTCATTAAGTAGATATACCCGTATCTGCTCAAATCATCTGTGAAGGTTAGAAAATAACGATACCCGCCGCGAGCCTCAACACTCATCGGACCGCATACATCAATATGTATTATTTCCAATAAGTCAGTTGCTCGCTCCATTGTTCCGGAGAACGAAGGCTTAGTCATCTTGCCCATGAGGCATGGTTCGCAAACATCAAGTGATTCATAATCAAGTGATTCCAAAAGCCCATTAGCATGGAGTTTCTTCATGCGCTTTACACCTATATGACCTAAAAGGCAGTGCCATAAATAAGTTGCACTATCATTATTAACTTTGCATCTTTTGGTTTCAATATGAATATGTGTATCACTACAATCAAGATTCAACAAAAATAGACCACTCTTCAAGGGTGCATGAATATAAAAGATATTACTCATATAAATAGAACAACCATTGTACTCTGATTTAAATGAATAACCGTCTCGCACCAAACAAGATCCAGATATAATGTTCATGCTTAACGCTGACACCAAATAACAATTATTTAGGTCTAAAACTAATCCCGACAGTAGATGTAGAGGTAGCGTGCCGAAGGCAATCACATCAACCTTGGAACCATTTCCCACGCGCATCACCACCTCATCCTTAGCCAATCTTCGTTTACTCCGTAACCCCTGTTTTGAGTTTCAAATATGAGCAACAGAACCAGTATCAAATACCCAGGCACTACTACGAGCATTAGTAATGTACACATCAATAACATGTATATCAAATATACCTTTCACTTTGCCATCCTTCTTATCCGCCAAATACTTGGGGCAGTTCCGCTTCCAGTGACCAGTCCCTTTGCAATAGAAGCACTCAGTCTCACGCTTAGGTCCAGACTTGGGTTTCTTCCCTTGAGTAGCAACTTGCTTGCTGTTCTTCTTAAAGTTCCCCTTCTTCCCTTTGCCCTTTTGCTTGAAACTAGTGGTCCTTTTAACCATCAACACGTGATGCTCCTTCTTGATTTCTACCTCCGCAGCCATTAGCATCGCGAAGAGCTCGGGAAATTGTCTTTTCCATCCCTTGCATATTATAGTTCATCACGAAGCTTTTATAGCTTGGTGGCAGTGATTGAAGAACTCTGTCAATGACACTATCATCAGGAAGATTAACTCTCAGCTGAGTCAAGTGGTTGTGGTACCCAGACATTCTGACAGAACTATTCTCCTCCATTTTGCAGCTATAGAACTTGTTGGAGACTTCATATCTCTCAACTCGGGCATTTGCTTGAAATATTAACTTCAACTCCTGGAACATCTCATATGCTCCATGACATTCAAAACGTCTTTGAAGTCTCGTAAAGCATGGCACACTGAACTATCGAGTAGTCATCAGCTTTGCTCTGCCAGACGTTCATAATGTCCGGAGTTCCTCATGCTCCTGCAGCGGGTCTTGCACCTAGCGGTGCTTCCAGGACGTAATTCTTCTGTGCAGCAATGAGGATAATCCTCAAGTTACGTACCCAGTCTGTGTAGTTGCTACCATCATCTTTCAACTTAGATTTCTCTAGGAACACATTAAAATTCAAGGGAACGGTAACACGAGCCATTGATCTACAACAACATAGATATGCAAAAACTATCAGGTACTAAGTTCATGATAAATTAAGTTCAATTAATCATATTACTAAAGAACTCCCACTTAGATAGACATCCCTCTAGTCATATAAATGATCACGTGATCCATATCAACTAAACCATGTCCGATCATCACGTGAGATGGAGTAGTTTTCAATGGTGAACATCACTATGTTGATCATATCTACTATATGATTCACGTTCGACCTTTCGGTCTCAGTGTTCCGAGGCCATATCTGCATATGCTAGGCTCGTCAAGTTTAACCCAAGTATTCCGCATGTGCAAAACTGGCTTGCACCCGTTGTATGTGAACGTAGAGCTTATCACACCCGATCATCACGTGGTGTCTCGGCACGACGAACTGCAGCAACGGTGCATACTCAGGGAGAACACTTATACCTTGACATTTAGTGAGGGATCATCTTATAATGCTACCACCGTACTAAGCAAAATAAGATGCATAAAGGATAAACATCACATGCAATCAAAATATGTGACATGATATGGCCATCATCATCTTGTTCCTTTGATCTCCATCTCCAAAGCACCGTTATGATCTCCATCCTCACCGGCTTGACACCTTGATCTCCATCGTAGCATCGTTGTCGTCTCGCCAACTATTGCTTCTACAACTATCGCTACCGCTTAGTGATAAAGTAAAGTGTAACATCCCAAAATTCTAAATTTCGGAATGTTATATTAAATAAATAGTTTTGATTGTTTGTTTGATTGTTGTGTGATTGATTGACTGAAAGTGAGTGAAATTTGAAACTTTTGAAAGTTAAATGAGAGGGAATAAAGGACTTTCTCAAACTTTCATTTTGCATTTAGGATCTCCGAGAATTCAATTTTTTTTCAAATACAAAACCCTAGAGAGAAGATGACATGACTTCTTCCATTTGAATAAATGAAAAAGGGGTTTTGGAAAATATTGAATTTTATTTGGAAACATTATAAATTTAGAAACCTTAAGCAACTCAATGATTTTCATGAGAGAAGATAAAATGACTTCTTCAAAACATATGAAATATGAGTTGGAAGTTTAAAATAATCAAATTTAACGTCCTTTTGAAATTAGTTTCAATTTGGAGTTATTTGGGTTTTATTCAAATTATTTTTCTCCAAAAATAAAATATGGAAATTAGGGTAAAATGATTCCCTATAGTAGAAAATTGGAGAGAAATAAATTTGAAATTATTTTGGTATTTTTAAAATTATTTTTGTTGGATTTTATTAGAGCTGTAGCACTCTATGCTTTATTTGAATTTTTGTAGATTTTATTTGATGCTAGAAAATGTTCATGTTGTAGAAAATCTTTTCTGAAAATTTTAATATATTATATGCCTATATGATATTTTTATTTTATTTGGTTTTTCTTTTGTTTTTATTGTCTCTTTTTGTTAAAAAAAACTTCTTTTTCCCCGACTAGGCCGGGCCAGGCCAAGCCCAGCCTAGCCGCGCCGTCCCTGACCTCGCGCTGGAGGCCGGATCCCGCACGACTTCGCCGCCGCCTCAGCGTCCGAGTCGTCCCCGCCGCGGACTCCTCCTCGCCGACTCTCCCTTGCCCCTCTCCCACGCCTCCCGAGGCCGCCCCCTCCATAAATACCGGAGCCCCGGGCCCTGTTCCTCCTCCTCGTTCCGCCCTCGTGCCGCCGCCGCACTTCTGCCGCTGTCGCGCCGCCGCCGCTGCTCCACCGTCGCGCCGCCTCTTGCCTCGCCCCGCGCTGCTCCTCGCCGCCGCCCGCACTGCCGCCTCCACTCGCCGTCGAAGCCGCCGCCCGATCCCCTCATCGCCGGAGCCAGCCATCGCTCGTTTAAACCGCCCGCCACTGGTTTTTCATCGGAAACCGCCCGACCGGTAAAACCGCTAAAACCGATAGGTTTTTGTTTTCGTTTTTTTTCAGAAAACCCAGTTTTTATTTTTAGTCTAGTTATTTAGAGAAAGTTCGTCGTTTAGACCTCTATAGAGAACGATTTTCATCGGTTAAGGTTCTGTAGCGAGCGTTCGCTCGATAGATTTTTTTTCTTTTTCTTTTTAATTTTGGCCAGGGGCCTAGACGCAATTATTTTATTTGCAGTTTAGCCCCTAATCTTCAAACCCTCACTACTTTCTACTCGTTTGTCCAAATCCAACGAAAGCAATGCGCACTTCTTCGTTATGATCCCCTCTATCCAGTAAAACAACTTAAACATGTTTTTGAAAGATTTAGAATTTGAATTCAAATAGAATTGTATTTAAACTTCGTTTGATCGTAACTTGAATTTTATAACTATGTTTGAGTTGATTCTTTTTGCTAATCGAAGCTCTTGACCTAAACTTTCTGATAAGGCCAAATTCACCCCATTTTGGTACTGTTAGAAATCGTTTTCTGTTGCAAGAGTTATTTGCTTGTTTTCGAAGTTTTCCGAGATCTTTTCGTCGATTCTTTTGCTTGATTGCTTATGTGTGGTTACTATGGCTTGCTTGTTGGAAATATGCCCTAGAGGCAATAATAAATTGGTTTTTATTATATTTCCTTGTTCATGATAATCGTTTATTATCCATGCTAGAATTGTATTGATAGGAAACTCAGATACATGTGTGGATACATAGACAACACCATGTCCCTAGTAAGCTTCTAGTTGACTAGCTCGTTGATCAATAGATGGTTACGGTTTCCTGACCATGGACATTGGATGTCGTTGATAACGGGATCACATCATTAGGAGAATGATGTGATGGACGAGACCCAATCCTAAGCCTAGCACAAGATCATGTAGTTCATTTGCTCAGAGCTTTTCTAATGTCAAGTATCATTTCCTTAGACCATGAGATTGTGCAACTCCCGGATACCGTAGGAATGCTTTGGGTGTGCCAAACGTCACAACGTAACTGGGTGGCTATAAAGGTTCACTACAGGTATCTCCGAAAGTGTCTGTTGGGTTGGCACGAATCGAGACTGGGATTTGTCACTCCGTGTAAACGGAGAGGTATCTCTGGGCCCACTCGGTAGGATATCATCATAATGTGCACAATGTGATCAAGGAGTTGATCACGGGATGATGTGAGTTACGGAACGAGTAAAGAGACTTACCGGTAACGAGATTGAACAAGGTATAGGGATACTGACGATCGAATCTCGGGCAAGTAACATATCGATAGACAAAGGGAATTGCATACGGGATTGATTGAATCCCCGACATCGTGGTTCATCCGATGAGATCATCGTGGAACATGTGGGAGCCAACATGGGTATCCAGATCCCGCTGCTGGTTATTGACCGGAGAACGTCTCGGTCATGTCTGCATGGTTCCCGAACCCGTAGGGTCTACACACTTAAGGTTCGATGACGCTAGGGTTATAGGGAATAGATATATGTGGTTACCGAATGTTGTTCGGAGTCCCGGATGAGATCCCGGATGTCACGAGGAGTTCCGGAATGGTCCGGAGGTAAAGATTTATATATGGGAAGTCCTGTTTTGGTCAGCGGAAAAGTTTCGGGTGATACCGGTAATATACCGGGACCACCGGGAGGGTCCCGGGGGTCCACCAAGTGGGGCCACCAGCCCCAGAAGGCTGTGTGGGCCAAGTGTGGGAGGGGACCAGCCCCAGGTGGGCTGGTGCGCCCCCCCCCACCAAGGCCCAAGCGCATGGGAGAGTGGGAGGGGGCAAACCCTAGGTCCAGATGGGCCTTGAGGCCCACCCTAGTGGTGCCCCCCCTCTCCTCCCCTTGGCCGCCCCCCTTGGATGGGATCTAGGGCTGGCCGCCTCCTCTTGGGGTGGGAACCCTAGAGGGGGGCGCAACCCCCTCCCCCCTATATATAGTTGAGGTTTGGGCTGCCCAACAGACATGAGAACGTCTCTCTTTCGGCGCAGCCCTACCCCTCTCCCTCCTCCTCCTCTCCTGTGGTGCTTGGCGAAGCCCTGCGGGATTGCCACGCTCCTCCATCACCACCACGCCATCGTGCTGCTTCTGGATGGAGTCTTCATCAACCTCTCCTCCCCCTTTGCTGGATCAAGAAGGAGGAGACGTCGTTGCTCCGTACGTGTGTTGAACGCGGAGGTGCCGTCCGTTCGGCGCTAGGATCATCGGTGATTTGGATCACGACGAGTACGACTCCATCAACCCCGTTCTCTTGAACGCTTCCGCTCGCGATCTACAAGGGTATGTAGATGCACTCCTTCCCTCTCGTTGCTAGTAAACTCCATAGATTGATCTTGGTGATGTGTAGAAAATTTTGTATTTCTACTACAATCTCCAACAGTGGCATCATGAGCTAGGTCTATGCGTAGTTTCTATGCACGAGTAGAACACAAAGCAGTTGTGGGCGTAGATGTTGCCAATTCTTCTTTCCGCTACTAGTCTTATCTTGTTTCGGCGGCATTGTGGGATGAAGCGGCCCGGACCGACCTTACACGTACGCTTACGTGAGACAAGTTCCACCGACTGACATGCACTAGTTGCATAAGGTGGCTAGCGGGTGTCTGTCTCTCCCACTTTAGTCGGAACGGATTCGATGAAAAGGGTCCTTATGAAGGGTAAATAGAAATTGGCATATCACGTTGTGGTCTTACGTAGGTAAGAAACGTTCTTGCTAGAAACCTATCCAAGCCACGTAAAAACTTGCAACAACAATTAGAGGACGTCTAACTTGTTTTTGCAGCATGTGCTATGTGATGTGATATGGCCAGAAGATGTGATGAATGATATATGTGATGTATGAGATTGATCATATTCTTGTAATAGGAATCACGACTTGCATGTCGATGAGCATGACAACCGGCAGGAGCCATAGGAGTTGTCTTTATTTTTTTGTATGACCTGCGTGTCATTGAATAACGCCATGTAAATTACTTTACTTTATTGCTAAGAGCGTTAGCCATAGAAGTAGAAGTAATCGTTGGCGTGACAACTTCATGAAGACACAATGATGGAGATCATGATGATGGAGATCATGGTGTCATGCCGGTGACAAAGATGATCATGGTGCCCCGAAGATGGAGATCAAAGGAGCAAGATGATATTGGCCATATCATGTCACTATTTGATTGCATGTGATGTTTATCATGTTATGCATCTTATTTGCTTAGAACGACGGTAGTAAGTAAGATGATCCCTCACTAAAATTTCAAGAGACGTGTTCCCCCTAACTGTGCACCGTTGCGAAGGTTCGTTGTTTCGAAGCACCACGTGATGATCGGGTGTGATAGATTCTAACGTTCGAATACAACGGGTGTTGACGAGCCTAGCATGTACAGACATGGCCTTGGAACACATGCAAAACACTTAGGTTGACTTGACGAGCCTAGCATGTACAGACATGGCCTCGGAACACAATAGACCGAAAGGTCGAGCATGAGTCATATAGAAGATACGATCAACATGGAGATGTTCACCGATGATGACTAGTCCGTCTCACGTGATGATCGGACACGGCCTAGTTTGTCTCGGATCATGTGTCACTTAGATGACTAGAGGGATGTCTATCTGAGTGGGAGTTCATTCAATAATCAGATGAACTTCATTATCATGAAAATAGTCAAAAGGTCTTTACAAATTATGTCATACGCTTTAGTTCTACTGTTCAAGATATGTTCCTAGAGAAAATTTAGTTGAAAGTTGGTAGTAGCAATTATGCGGACTGGGTCCGTAAACTGAGGATTGTCCTCATTGCTGCACAAGGCTTATGTCCTTAATGCACCGCTCGGTGTGCTGAACCTCAGCGTCGTCTGTAGATGTTACGAAACATCTGACATACACGTTTTGATGACTACGTGATAGTTCAGTGTGTAATGCTAACGGTTTAGAATTGTGGCACCAGAGACGTTTTTGAAACATCGCAGAACATGTGAGATGTTCCGAAGACTGAAATTGGGATTTCGGACTAGTGCCCACGTCAAGAGGTATGAGACCTCTGGCAAGTTTCTTAAGCCTGCAAACTAAGGGAGAAAAGCTCAATCGTTGAGCATGTGCTCAGATTGTCTGAGTACTACAATCACTTGAATCGAGTGGGAGTTAATCTTCCAGATGAGATAGTGATGGTTCTCCATAATCACTGCCACCAAGCTATTAGAGCTTCGTGATGAACTATAAATGTCAAGGATAGATGATGATCCTTGAGCAACTCGCAATGTTTGACACCACGAAAGTAGAAATCAAGAAGGAGCATCAATTGTTGATGGTTAGTAAAACCACTAGTTTCTAGAAGGGCAAGGGCAAAAGGGATACTTCATGAAACAGCAAATCGTTTGCTGCTCTAGTGAAGAATCCCAAGGTTGAACCCAAACCCGAGACTAAGTGCTTCTGTAATGAGGGGAACGGTCACTGAAGCTGTACTACCCTAGATACTTGGTAGATGAGAAGGCAGGCAAGGTCGACAGAAGTATATTGGATATACGTTATATGAATGTGTACTTTACTAGTACTCCTAGCAGCACCAGGGTATTAGATACCGGTTCGGTTGCTAAGTGTTAGTAACTCGAAATAAAAGCTGCGGAATAAACGGAGACTAGCTAAAGGTGAGATGACGATATGTGTTGGAAGTGTTTCCAAGGTTGATGTGATCAAGCATCGCATGCTCCCTCTGCCATCGAGATTTGGTTTTTGCGTTGAGCATGATTGGATTATGTTTATCGCAATACGGTTATTCATTTAAGGAGAATAATCGTTACTCTGTTTATTTGAATAAACACCTTCAATGGTCTTGCACCTAAAATGAATCTCGATCGCAGTGATACACATATTCATGCCAAAAGATATAAGATAGTAATGAAAGTACCACATACTTGTGGCACTGCCACTTGAGTCATATTGGTATAAAACGCATGAAGAAGCTCCATGTAGATGGATCTTTGGACTCACTCGTTTTTTGAAAAGATTGAGACATGCGAACCATGCCTATTGGTATATATGCATGAAGAAACTCCATGCAGATGGATCGTTTGGACTCACTTGATTTTGAATCACTTGAGACATGCAAATCATACCACGTGGGCAAGATGACTGAAAAGCCTCGTTTTCAGTAAGATGGAACAAGAGAGCAACTTATTGGAAGTAATACATTTTGATGTATGCAGTCCGATGAGTGCTGAGGCATGCAGTGGATATCGTTATGTTCTTACTTCACAGATGATTTGAGTAGATGCTAAGTGTATTTACTTGACGAAACACAAGTCTGAATTATTGAAAGGTTCAAGTAATTTCAGAGTGAAGTTGAAGATCGTCATGACAAGAGGATAAAATGTCTGTGATATGATCATAGAGATGAGTATCTGAGTTACGAGTTTGGCACACAATTAAGACATTGTGGAAAGTGTTTCACAATTAATACCGCCTGGAACACCATAGTGTGATGGTGTGTCCGAACATCATAACTGCACCCTATTGGATATGGTGCATGCCATGATGTCTCTTATCAAATTACCACTATCGTTTATGGGTTAGGCATTAGAGATAACCGCATTCACTTTAAAAGGGGCACCACGCAATTCCGTTGAGACGACACCGTTTAGAGAAACCTAAGTTGTCGTTTCTTAAAAGTTTGGGGCTGCGATGCTTATGTGAAAAAGTTTCAAGCTGATAAGCTCGAACCCAAAGCGGATAAATGCGTCTTCATAGAATACCCAAAAACAGTTGGGTATACCTCCTATTTCAGATCTGGAAGCAAAGGTAATTGCTTCTAGAAACAGTTCCTTTCTCGAGGAAAAGTTTCTCTCGAAAGAATTGAGTGGGAGGATGGTGGAGACTTGATAAGGTTATTGAATCGACACTTCAACTAGTGTGTAGCAGGGCACAGGAAGTTGTTCCTGTGGCACCTACACCAATTGAAGTGGAAGCTCATGATAGTGATCATGAAACTTCGGATCAAGTCACTACCAAAAATCTCGTAGGACGACGAGGATGCGTGCTACTTCAGAGTGGCACGTGATCCTGTCTTGGAAGTCATGTTGCTAGACAACAATGAACCTACGAGCTATGGAGAAGCGATGGTGGGCCCATATTCCGACAAATGGTTAGAAGCCATGAAATCCGAGATAGGATCCATGTATCAGAACAAAGCATGGACTTTGGTGAACTTGCCCGATGATCGGCAAGCCATTGAGATAAATGGATCTTTAAGAAGAAGACGGACATGGACGGTAATGTTACCGTCTATGAAGCTCGACTTGTGGCAAAGAGTATTTTCACAAGTTCAAGGAGTTGACTACGATGAGATTTTCTCATCCGTAGCGATGCTTAAGTCCGTCGGAATCATGTTAGCATTAGCTGCATTTATGAAATCTGGCAGATGGATGTCAAAACAAGTTTCCTTACCAATTTTCGTAAGGAAAGGTTGTATGTGATACAATCAGAAAGGTTTTGTCCATCCTAAGGATGCTAAAAGGTATGCTAGCTCCAGCGATCCTTCCATGGATTAGAGCAAGCATCTCGGAGTCAGAATATACGCTTTGATGGAGTGATCAAAGATTTTGTGTTTATACAAAGTTTGTTAGAAACTTGTATTTACAATAAAGTGAGTGGGAGCGCTACAACATTTCTGATAAGTATATGTGAATGACATATTGTTGATCCGAAATGATGTAAAATTTCTGGAAAGCATAAAGGGTTTTTTGAAAGGATTTTTTCAAAGGAAGACCTGGATAAAGCTGCTTACATATTGGGCATCAAGATCTATAGAGATAGATCAAGACGCCCGATGATACTTTCAAAGAACGCACACCTTGACATGATTTTGAAAGAGTTCAAAAAGGATCAGCAAAGAAGGAGTTCTTGGCTGTGTTACAAGGTGTGAGTATTGAGTAAGACTCAAGACCTGACCACAGCAGAAGAGAGAGAAAGGACGAAGGTCGTCCCCTATGCTTTAGACGTAGGCTCTATAGTATGCTATGCTGTGTACCGCACATGTAGTGTGCCTTGCCATGAGTTGGTCAAGGGGTACAATAGTGATCCGGGAATGGATCACATGACAGCGGTCGAACTTATCCTTAGTATCTAGTGCACTAAGGAATTTTCTCGATTATGGAGGTGAAAAGGAGTTCGTCGTAAAGGGTTACGTCAATGCTAACTTTGACACTAATCCGGATGGCTCTGAGTAGTAAACCGGATTCGTATAGTAGAGCAATTATTTGAAATGGCTCCAAGTAGCGCGTGGTAGCATCCACAAGATGACATAGATATTCGTAAAGCACACACGGATCTGAAAGGTTCAGACCCGTTGACTAATAACCTCTCTCACAAGCATAACATGATCAAACCAGAACTCATTGAGTGTTAATCACATGGTGATGTGAACTAGATTGTTGACTCTAGTAAACTCTTGGGTGTTGGTCACATCGTGATGTGACCTATGAGTGTTAATCACATGGTGATGTGGACTAGATTATTGACTCTAGTGCAAGTGGGAGACTGTTGGAAATATGCCCTAGAGGCAATAATAAATTGGTTATTATTATATTTCCTTGTTCATGATAATCGTTTATTATCCATGCTAGAATTGTATTGATAGCAAACTCAGATACATGTGTGGATACATAGACAACACCATGTCCCTAGTAAGCTTCTAGTTGACTAGCTCGTTGATCAATAGATGGTTACGGTTTCCTGACCATGGACATTGGATGTCGTTGATAACGGGATCACATCATTAGGAGAATGATGTGATGGACGAGACCCAATCCTAAGCCTAGCACAAGATCGTGTAGTTCGTTTGCTCAGAGCTTTTCTAATGTCAAGTATCATTTCCTTAGACCATGAGATTGTGCAACTCCCGGATACCGTAGGAATGCTTTGGGTGTGCCAAACGTCACAACGTAACTGGGTGGCTATAAAGGTGCACTACAGGTATCTCCGAAAGTGTCTGTTGGGTTGGCACGAATCGAGACTGGGATTTGTCACTCCGTGTAAACGGAGAGGTATCTCTGGGCCCACTCGGTAGGACATCATCATAATGTGCACAATGTGATCAAGGAGTTGATCACGGGATGATGTGAGTTACGGAACGAGTAAAGAGACTTACCGGTAACGAGATTGAACAAGGTATAGGGATACTGACGATCGAATCTCGGGCAAGTAACATATCGATAGACAAAGGGAATTGCATACAGGATTGATTGAATCCCCGACATCGTGGTTCATCTGATGAGATCATCGTGGAACATGTGGGAGCCAACATGGGTATCCCGAACCCGTAGGGTCTACACACTTAAGGTTCGATGACGCTAGGGTTATAGGGAATAGATATACGTGGTTACCGAATGTTGTTCGGAGTCCCGGATGAGATCCCGGACGTCACGAGGAGTTCTGAAATGGTCCGGAGGTAAAGATTTATATATGGGAAGTCCTGTTTTGGTCACCAGAAAACTTTCGGGTGATATCGGTAATATACCGGGACCACCGGGAGGGTCCTGGGGGTCCACCAAGTGGGGCCACCAGCCCCAGAAGGCTGTGTGGGCCAAGTGTGGGAGGGGACCAGCCCCAGGTGGGCTGGTGCGCCCCCCCCCCCACCAAGGCCCAAGCGCATGGGAGAGTGGGAGGGGGCAAACCCTAGGTCTAGATGGGCCTTGAGGCCCACCCTAGTGGCGCCCCCCCCCTCTCCTCCCCTTGGCCGCCCCCCTTGGATGGGATCTAGGGCTGGCCGCCTCCTCTTGGGGTGGGAACCCTAGAGGGGGGCGCAGCCCCCTCCCCCCTATATATAGTTGAGGTTTGGGCTGCCCAACAGACATGAGAACGTCTCTCTTTCGGCGCAGCCCTACCCCTCTCCGTCCTGCTCCTCTCCCGCGGTGCTTGGCGAAGCCCTGCGGGATTGCCACGCTCCTCCATCACCACCACGCCATCGTGCTTCTGCTGGATGGAGTCTTCATCAACCTCTCCTCCGCCCTTGCTGGATCAAGAAGGAGGAGACGTCGCTGCTCCGTACGTGTGTTGAACGCGGAGGTGCCGTCCGTTCGGCGCTAGGATCATCGGTGATTTGGATCACGACGAGTACGACTCCATCAACCCCGTTCTCTTGAACGCTTCCGCTCGCGATCTACAAGGGTATGTAGATGCACTCCTTCCCTCTCGTTGCTAGTAAACTCCATAGATTGATCTTGGTGATGCGTAGAAAATTTTGAATTTCTGCTACAGTCTCCAACATTGCTCACGATAGATTGACCAGAGTGTGAGGAGTAGAACTATCAGGAGTTATGAGTGTCAATCATCTTCATCAACAGTACAAGGCAAGTTCACACTTTGATCATACTTTTCATGCCCAGTTTTTATGCATTAGTTTCAACCCTCAAACATTGCATGAGTAGGATTGATAACATGTGGGTATTGGGAAGTAGTTGATGAGGTAGAACCTATTGTCTTAAATTCAAACCATGGGAGTTACTACGTTATACTTACTTCTATGCTATGCTCGTAGATGTGGTTTGGTTTTGAGAGAATTCATGACAGATGTGAGAGTTTTAATTAATGGTTAACTTAAGGTGGCTACTTTAATACACATCTGGGTGGATTGGTTGAGGCACTCTGGAGCACCCAGTGGTTGTCTGGGCAGCTGGAGAACCCAGTGCTTGCCCAAGGGGATCCCAGAGTACCCGTGTGATCACCCTATGGAATGCCACCCAGGCTCAAAGGGATCATAAGATTATTCATGCTAGAAACTTCCGTGTGCAGCCACAAGCCATTATGGGCTCTGGCATAGTTGAGTATGTTGTGTGACCTCTTTCAGTGGTAGGCTAGCAGACGTAGGGGAAAGTAGGTGGTACTGTCTACCCAGAGTGAAGAGTTAATGCTTCGGAAAGACCGTGTCTCGATCATCCGTTTCTCAAACATCATGTGGTGCGAGAAATTCAATGGAGGAGATCGAGTCTTGTGGGGAAAAGTGTGCAAACCTCTGCAGAATGTATAAACTAATCATGGTTAGCCGTGTCCCCGGTTATGGACATCTCTAGTATTTGGTTCTTGAATTATCATGTTGATGTCATCACGTTACTTAAATAGTTTGTTGGGTTATTGATGTTAATTTGGGATTGAGTTGGAGGAACCTTCTCAATGTTTTCAACAAACTTTGTAGTTAAATAAAATATACTCCTTTGTTGTAGGGGAAAATAGCTTTATGCAAAATTAAACCTAGAGCCTCCACCAGCCAAATATGCATGTAGTGATAGCCATTATTCAACATTGCTCTATAGTGTGAAATTGCCAGTACATTCAATGTACTGACCTACATGGCTGCAACGTCTCATGTTGCAGGAATCTTACGACGAGTAAGTGATACATTAGGGTTACGATTTCTACACTCAACTTTGCCGTTGGTGTTGATGGGAATCCACAACCTTGTTGTTACTTCCGCTATTTGGATTGAGGTAATAGTATTTACGTTAATTTATACATGTGATTTACCTCTTTTATAAATCCTGGAGTACTCTGTGTGTCAGCATACCGATCCAGGGATGACACTTAAGCACAGAGACTTGACCGTCTGAGGTTGGGTCGCTACAGGATGGTATCAGAGCACATGTTGACTGTAGGACGTGACCCCTAGAAACTGGCAAGCCCATAGGAAAGATTTTTCTCTACAACTTCATTTTCAAAAAGATCTTGTACCTCTCTTCTTTTCTGAGCTTTTTTCAAATATCCCCTTTTAGTTAGACTATACCCCTTTCCCCTTTTGACCACGAAGATTCGACTGATGAGACCACTCCAAGAAGTACAAGATATCAAACAACTAAGACCACATCAGAATGAAGAGGATTTTACCGTGCATTATAATAATGAAAACTACAACGGTTGAAGACTCCGAAGACTAGGAGAATTTGAAGGCTCTGTAGAATTTCCAGATTGGTATGACCTAGGAAGGTTACCCTTATGGAACTTGTCAGACTATTGAAGCTGTCAATACCCGAGGTCAAGGTGGGTCGGAGAAAGACCAGAACATGGAACATTAGAACCCAAAGTTTTGTCAAGAAAACCCTAAGGCTGAAGATATTCACTATGGAATGATAGCTCATGGCAATGACAAGGGCAGAAACACGGCTAACCATGATGTCATTGCCCGCTTATGCTATTGTCACCGTGCTGAGATAGGCATGCATTTCTTCGGAAGGATTGGATGGTAGAAAGCTGATGGAGCATATATCAACAAAGGATGCAGTTTTAACCTTAGCTGGTGTATCGCCAGGATCTGGAGTATTACATCAAGAATTTTAAGATGGACCTGCAGGAAGCCGTATTTGACGAGAACGCAGTTCGTGAAGAACTTAGGACCCAGAAGCTGGAAGTAGCCAAGCTGGAGGAGTAAGACCTCGAGACACCGGAGATTCGCCAGGAACTGAAGGACAATAGGACATGGTTCATGCCAAGGATGTTGAAACCCAGAAGTTTGGAACGCAACTCTAGAATATTAAAGGACGTCACGAGAGACTTCGCGTCAACAGAGATGATCTGGCAAAAGAGCTTGAGAAGGACAAGCACGATCGGAAGAAGCCCATTGGAGACATGAACAAGACTTGAAGAGTTTGGCGACCTTGAAGATTTATTGACCTTTATAAGACCAAACCCCTGTTATATACTTACGTTAGATGCGACGTTTGTGAGCTGTCATTTGTTTGATGATTTCCCGATAGCCACAAAATAAAAAATCTGTCTTTTCAAAACTATTGTTTGCATTGTGTGTATCCCTCTCTATCTCTCTTATCCCACCCCAAAACCCCTAGAACCAATAGAGGATGAATGGAGATGAGCTCGTATTTTATGGACTGATAAGTAAATTCAAGACAGACCGATTGATTCAGAACATGGAAGATCATATGGAGAATAACACTATAGCCGGAAAGGATATAACCCAGCATGCTCTTGAGTGCTTTGAAAGAGGTGCTGCTACTTGGTGGAGGATGTACCAAACCCTCAATGGATGGCAAGGAGTAACCACTTGGAAAGAATTTAATTTGACTTTGCCAAAGTCTCGGTTTTTTCCCAGAAATTGAAGCCTTATGGAAGGGATATGAAGAAAACTGGTGCATGCAAGCTTTGTGGAGAAATAGGACACAACCATAAAGAACAGAAGGATGAATGCCCTCATTGTGAAGAAAGTCACCCAGCTGAAGAATGCCCAAGTAGGCAGATTACTTGTTTCTTATGTGAAGGGACTACCCACTACCTGCTCAGTGTCACATTGACCCCATGGTACAAAGAACCATCCAGCAGAAGAAAGAAGCAATGAAAGGAGCCCTCATGGAAATTTTAGAAGAACCTGTGATGAAGGAAGATGTGGAGGACACACCCAAAGAAGACCCAATTAAACCCTGCACCAAGTCATGCTATTCATGTGGAGAAGAAGGACACATCTCCCAGAATTTTCTGAATGGGGACCTAGTAGAATTCCCGACAGAAAAAGTAGAGTATGACCGACAGGAAATAGAAGCACTGATTGGCACGGAAAAGTCTAGGAAGAGAAATAGATTGGACTCCAGGAAGGACCTGAGCCGTATCACCTGTTTCAGGTGCAAGGATTCAAGGCACTACTTCAGCGGATGCCCAACAAGTAAGCCGAGGACCCAAGGAGGCTATGTAATCACAAGGAAACCTCGAGACTTGTCAGAAGTAATATGGAGAAGGAGGCTTGTGCTAAATAGTTGAGTTGCAAAAGAAGTATAGTAGTAGTAGTGGGAACAAATTCTTTTGTATAAACATGTTGAGTTGACGCATGTAATGGATATGCAGGAGATGCTAATAATTTGAGAATCAATAAAGTCAGCATCGTGGGTACTGATTTGGATTTTATGAGTAGTTACTCTATGAAGAAAGATTTTGACCATTTTCGAGGATATGAGAAATATGGTCTATGGATGAATTTGTGCATTTCAAGGGTGGTAGTACCCTGTGAGGACACTTGACCTCTAGAAAGGATTATGATATTCCACGGAGTGGACGTTGGACAAGATAAGTACGAGTTTTACCTCGATATGTGGGATATCCCCAAGAATATGAAGGGATGAAGTGATATTGGGTATAAAGGAGGTATAATGTTGGTAATATGGAGCAATTTTAACTCCATGATGAGTCTGAGTAATCACGTCTTAGTTTGGTACCAATAGAAGGAAGGGAAACAGTGCAATTGGATGGATTTAAGAATGCTAGGAAGCTGGATGTTGGAACAATGATCAGTTGCCCCGATGATGAGTTCAAGGTTTACAAGTGATGAGATGGGCCATAACCCACAGGCTCCAGGACCTGCCAAGAAGCAAGCACACTCTTGCTGAAGGAAAAACCCTGGAAGAAGTTATGACTTTATCAACAGACGATCTTATAGGAGTTCATGCAAAACCTGAGAGTTGTGAAGGAACGATAGATGTTTGTTTGGCTTGCCGAATCCATGGATTTATCCGAACTTGGTTCGTCGACAAGAGAAATTCTGCAATGCTTGTGAGGATGACCGAGTGTTAGAATGCGAGATTCGCTAAACCGTATACAAGGTAATGATTTGGGTGCGGGATGGATTGATCACCATACCGACTTACTCTTATTATTTGCCTTGATATATGGGATGGTAAATCTAAGTGACCTACCTATAGTAGAGAGACGACGATATTAAACTTGTTTGAACCTTAGAATGGTAGTACAATTTTTCCCTTGTACACGGCCGTTGTTGCCAATCATAGGCCATATGGTGAGAATGAAGCTCAGACCATTTTCCTGTAGGACAAACCATAAATTGTTGACCACCATGAGATCTCGATAGTTGTTTAGCATTGGCGCCAGACCCGTCAGCTAAGAAGACCCAGTCTCGGAATAACCTTACCAAGATGAAAGGACAGAAGAATTACGGTAAAGATTATGCCACTACCGGAAGAGCCCAGAGAAGGAATTGTCCTGAAGATCTGAGAAGACTGATCCTGTCAACAATAAGGATGGAGCATATGAGTATTGATGGAACCGTAATGATGTTTCTAAGGGTGGTAGCACCCCAGACCCCCTGTGACGATCGATGGATTTTGAGGAGACCCCAAACCTAACCTATTTCTTGCCAGCCTCTACAAATCTCGAGGACGAGATTCATTTTCAGGGTGGTAGGTTTGTAACATCCCAAAATTCTAAATTTTGGAATGTTATATTAAATAAATAGTTTTGATTGTTTGTTTGATTGTTTGTTTGATTGTTGTGTGATTGATTGACTGAAAGTGAGTGAAATTTGAAACTTTTGAAAGTTAAATGAGAGGGAATAAAAGGACTTTCCCAAACTTTCATTTTGCATTTAGGATCTCCGAGAATTCAAATTCTTTTTTTAAATACAAAACCCTAGAGAGAAGATGACATGACTTCTCCCATTTGAATAAATGAAAAAGGGGTTTTGGAAAATATTTGAATTTTATTTGGAAATATTTCAAATTTAGAAACTTTAAGCAACTCAATGATTTTCATGAGAGAAGATAAAATGACTTACTTCAAAACATATGAAATATGAGTTGGAAGTTTAAAAGAATCAAATTTAAAGTCCTTTTGAAATTAGTTTCAATTTGGAGTTATTTGTGTTTTATTCAAATTATTTTTCTCCAAAAATAAAATATATGGAAATTAGGGTAAAATGATTCCCTACAGTAGAAAATTGGAGAGAAATAAATTTGAAATTATTTTGGTATTTTTAAAATGATTTTTATTGGATTTTATTAGAGTTGTAGCACTCTTTGCTTTATTTGAATTTTTGTAGATTTTATTTGATACTAGAAAAATGTTCATGTTGTAGAAAATCATTTTCTGAAAATTTTGATATATTATATGCCTATATTATATTTTTATTTTATTTGGTTTTTCTTTTGTTTTTATTGTCTCTTTTTTAAAAAAAAACTTCTTTTTCCTCGACTGGGCCGGCCCAGGTAACCGGGCCAGGCCAAGCCCAGCCCAGCCGCGCCGTCCCTGACCTCGCGCTGGAGGCCGGATCCCGCACGACTCCGTCGCCGCCTCGGCGTCCGAGCCGTCCCCGCCGCGGACTCCTCCTCGCCGTCTCTCCCTTGCCCCTCTCCCACGCCTCCCGAGGCCGCCCCCTACATAAATACCGGAGCCCCGGGCCCCGTTACTCCTCCTCGTTCCGCCCTCGTGCCGCCGCCGCACATCTGTCGCGCCGCCGTCGCACTTCTGCCGCTGTCGCGCCGCCTCTTGCCTCGCCCCGCGCCGCTCCTCGCCGCTGCCCGCGCTGCCGCCTCCGCTCACCGTCAAAGCCGCCGCCCGATCCCCTCGTCGCCGGAGCCAGCCGCCGCTCGTTTAAACCGCCCGCCACTGGTTTTTCGTCGGAAACCGCCCCGACTGGTAAAACCGCTAAAACCGATCGGTTTTTGTTTTCGTTTTTTCTTTAGAAAACCCAGTTTTTATTTTTAGTCTAGTTATTTAGAGAACGTTCGTCGTTTAGACCTCTATAGCGAACGGTTTTCGTCGGTTTAGGTTCTGTAGCGAGCGTTCGCTCGATAGATTTTTCTTTTTCTTTTTAATTTCATCCAGGGACCTAGACGCAATTATTTTATTTGAAGTTTAGCCCCTAATCTTTAAACCCTCACTACTTTTTACTCATTTGTCCAAATCCAACGAAACCAACGCCAAATTTTTCGTTATGATCTCCTCTATCCTGTAAAACAACTTAAACATGTTTTTGAAAGTTTTAAAATTTGAATTCAAACAAAATTGTATTTAAACTTTGTTTGATCGTAACTTGAGTTTTATAACTCCGTTTGAGTTCATTCTTTTTGCTAATTGAAGCCCTTGACCTAAACTTTCTGATAAGGACAAATTCACCCAATTTTGGTATTGTTAGAAATTGTTTTCTATTGCAAGAGTTATTTGCTTGTTTTCGAAGTTTTCCGAGATCTTTTCGTCGATTCTTTTGCTTGATTGCTTATGTGTGGTTACTATGGCTTGCTCACGATAGATTGACCGGAGTGTGACGAGTAGAACTGTCAGGAGTTATGAGTGCGAATCATCTTCATCAACAGTACAAGGCAAGTTCACACTTTGATCATACTTTTCATACCCAGTTTTTTTGCATTAGTTTCAACCCTCAAACATTGCATGAGTAGGATTGATAACATGTGGGTATTGGGAAGTAGTTGATGAGGTAGAACCTATTGTCTTGCATTCAAACCATGGGAGTTACTACGTTATACTTACTGCTATGCTATGCTCATAGACGTGCTTTGGTTTTGAGAGAATTCATGACAGATGTGAGAGTTTTAATTAATGGTTAACTTAAGGTGGCTACTTTAATACACATCTGGGTGGATTGGTTGAGGCACCCTGGAGCACCCGGTGGTTGTCTGGGCACCTGGAGAACCCAGTGCTTGCCCAAGGGGATCCCGGAGTACCCGTGTGATCACCCTGTGGAATGCCACCCAGGCTCAAAGGGATCATAAGATTATTCATGGTAGAAACTTTCATGTGCAGGCACAAGCCATTATGGGCTCTGGCATAGTTGAGTATGTGGTGTGACCTCTTTCAGTGGTAGGCTAGCAGATGTAGGGGAAAGTAGGTGGTACTGTCTACCCAGAGTAAAGAGTTAATGCTTCGGAAAGACTGTGTCTCGATCATCCATTTCTAAAACATCATGTAGTGCGATAAATTCAACGGAGGAGATCGAGTCTTGTGGGGAAAAGTGTGCAAACCTTTGGAGAGTTTATAAACTAATCATGGTTAGCCGTGTCCCCGGTTATGGACATCTTGAGTATCTGGTTCTTGAATTATCATGTTGATCTCATTACGTTACTTAAATAATTTCTTGGGTTATTGATGTTAATTTGGGATTGAGTTGGAGGAACCTTCTCAATGTTTTCCACAAACTTTGTAGTTAAATAAAATATATTCCTTTGTTGTAGGAAAAAATTAGCTTTATGCAAAATTAAACATAGAGCCTCCATCAGCTAAATATGCATGTAGTGATAGCCATTATTCAGCATTGCTCTACAGTGTGAAATTGCCAGTACATTCAATGTACTGACCTACATGGCTGCAACGTCTCATGTTGCAGGAATCTTACGACGAGTAAGTGATACATTAGGGTTACGATTTCTACACTCAACTTTGCCGTTGGTGTTGATGGGAATCCACAACCTTGTTGTTACTTCCGCTATTTGGATTGAGGTAATAGTATTTACGTTAATTTATACATGTGATTTACCTCTGTTATAAATCCTGGAGTACTCTGTGTGTCAGCATACCGATCCAGGGATGACACTTAAGCACAGCCATCTGAGGTCGGGTCGCTACATAAAGCAATTACATGGCGATTGCATTTCATACAATAAAGCGACAACCGTAAGGCTCCTGCCAGTTGTCGATAACTTCTACAAAACATGATCATCTCATATAAGAATTTATATCTCATTAGGTCTTGACCATATCACATCACAACATGCCCTGCAAAAACAAGTTAGACGTCCTCTACTTTGTTGTTGCAAGTTTTACGTGGCTGCTACGGGCTTCTAGCAAGAACTGTTCTTACCTACGCATCAAAACCACAAAGATTTTTCGTCAAGTGTGTTGTTTTAACATTCAAAAAGGACCGGCCGTAGTCAAACTCGATTCAACTAAAGTTGGAGAAACACACACCCGCCAGCCACCTGTGTGCAAAGCACGTCGGTAGAACCAGTCTCATGAATGCGGTTCTGTAATGTCGATCCGGGCCGCTTCATCCAACAATACCGCCGAATCAAAGTAAGATGTTGGTGGTAAGAAGTATGACTATTATCGCCCACAACTCTTTGTGTTCTACTTGTGCATATCATCTACACATAGACCTGGCTCGGGTGCCACTGTTGGGGAACATAGTAATTCAAAAAAATTCCTACGATCACGCAAGATCTATCTAGGAGAAGCATAGCAAAGAGATAGGAGAATGTGTCCGCGTACCCTCGTAGACCGAAAGCGGAAGCGTTATGTAACGCGGTTGATGTAGTCGAACGTCTTCACGATCCAACCGATCCAAGTACCGAACGTACGGCACCTCCGTGTTCAGCACAGTTCAGCATGATGACATCCCTCGAGCTCTTGATCCAGTAGAGGGTCGAGGGAGAGTTCCATCAGCACGACGGTGTGGCGACGGTGTTGGTGATGTGATCCGCGCAGAGCTTCGCCTAAGCACTACGATAGTATGACTGAGGTGGTAAACTGTGGAGGGGGCACCGCACACGGCTAAGACAAATCTTGGAGTGCCTTTGGGGTGCCCCCGCCCCCGTATATAAAGGAGGAGGGGAGGAGGCATCCGGCCTAGGGGGCGCGCCAAAGGGGGGAGTCTAACTAGGACTCCCAATCCTAGTTGGACTCCCTTTCCTTTTTCGGAGGGGGGAAGAGGGAAGGGAGAGGAACTGTAGATGGAAAGGGGGGCGGGCGCGCCCCCCTCCCTAGTCCAATTCGGACTCCCTATAGGGAGGGGCACAGCCACCCCTTGTGGGTTGCCTCCCCTCTCCCCTATGGCCCATGTAGGCCCAATATTGCCCCGGGGAGTTCCGGTAACTCCTCGGTACTCCGGTAAAATACCCGAATCACTCGGAACCATTCTGATGTCTGAATACAACCTTCGAATATATGAATCTTTACCTCTCGACCATTCCGAGACTCCTCGTCATGTCCGTGATCTCATCCGAGTCTCCAAACAAACTTCGGTCACCAAAACACATAACTCATAATACAAATCGTCATCGAACATTAAGCGTGCGGACCCTAAGGGTTCGAGAACTATGTAGACATGACCGAGACACATCTCTGGTCAATAACCAATAGCGGGACCTGGATGCTCATATTGTCTCCTACATATTCTACGAAGATCTTTATCGGTCAAACCGCATAACAAGATACGTTATTCCCTTTGTCATTGGTATGTTACTTGCCAGAGATTCAATCGTCTGTATCATCATACCTAGTTCAATCTCATTACCGGCAAGTCTCTTTACTCGTTTCGTAATACATCATCCCGTAACTAACTCATTAGTCACATTGCTTGCAAGGCTTATAGTGATGTGCATTACCGAGAGGGCCCAGAGATACCTCTCCGATACATGGAGTGACAAATCCTAATCTTGATCTATGCCAACTGAACAAACACCTTCGGAGACACCTGTAGAGCATCTTTATAATCACCCAATTACGTTGTGACGTTTGATAGCATGCAAAGTGTTCCTCCGGTATTTGGGAGTTGCATAATCTCATAGTCAGAGGAATATGTATAAGTCATGAAGAAAGCAATTGCAATAAAACTAAACGATCACAATGCTAAGCTAACGGATGGGTCTTGTCCATCACATCATTCTCTAATGATGTGATCCCGTTCATCAAATGACAACACATGGCTATGGTTAGGAAACTTAACCATCCTTGATAAACGAGCTAGTCAAGTAGAGGCATACTAGGGACACTCTGTTTGTCTATGTATTCACACATGTACTAAGTTTCCGGTTAATACAATTCTAGCATGAATAATAAACATTTATCATTATATAAGGAAATATAAATAACAACTTTATTATTGCCTCTAGGGCATATTTCCTTCAAAAGCATAGAGAGCTTGTTACTCCCCACATAAGTAAATTTCTTCTCATCTATAGTAGTGGGAGCAAACTCAACAAAATAACTATAATGAGAGTGAAACTTAAAATCATGATGACAATTTTCATGGTTATCATTATTCTTTATAGCATATATGTCATCACCATAATCATCATAGATAGCAACTTTGTTATCATAGTCAATTGAAGCCTCATCCAAAACGGTGGATTCATCATTAAATAAAGTCATGACGTCTCCAAATCCACTTTCATCATTATAATCATCATAAATAGGAGGCATGCAATCATTATAACAAAATTGCACATCAAATCTTGGGGGACTAAAAGTATCATCTTCATCAAATATAGCATCCCCAAGCTTATGGCTTTGCATATCGTTAGCATCATGGATATTCAAAGAATTCATACTAACAACATTGCAATCATGCTAATCATTTATACCACACATTCTATTGAATTCTTCTTCTATCAATTGAGCACAATTTTCTTTTCCATCATTTTCACGGAAGACATTATAAAGATGAATAATATGATGCAACCTCAATTCCATTTTTTGTAGTTTTCTTAATAACCAAACTAGTGATAAAACAAGAAACTAGAAGATTCGATTGCAAGATCTAAAGATATACCTTCATGCACTCACCTCCCCGGCAACGGCGCCAGAAAAGAGCTTGATGTCTACTACGCAACTTTATTGTTGTAGACACGTGTTGGGCCTCCAAGCGCAAAGTTTTGTAGGACAGTAGCAATTTTCTCTCAAGTGGATGACCTAAGGTTTATCAATCCGTGGGAGGCGTAGGATGAAGATAGTTTCTCTCAAACAACCCTGCAACCAAATAATAAAAAGTCTCTTGTGTCCCCAACACACCAAATACAATGGAAATTTGTATAGGTGCACTAGTTCGGTGAAGAGATGTTGATAAAAGTGTAATTTGGATAGTAGATATTGATTTTTGTAATAAGAATAATAAAAAACAGCAAGGTAGCAATTGATAAAATGGAGCACAAATGGTATTGCAATGCTTGAAAATGAGGCCTATGGTCCGTAATTTCGCTAGTGCAATCTCTCAACAGTGCTAATATAACTGGATCATATAACCACCCCTCAAAGTGAGACAAAGAATCACTCCAAAGTTCCTATCTAGCGGAGAACATAAGAAGAAATTATTTGTAGGGTACGAAACCACCTCGAAGCAATTCTTTCCGATCGATCTATCCAAGAGTTCGTACTAAAATAACACCAAATAAATTCATACTCATAATACTCAATCCAACACAAAGAACCTCAAAGAGTACCCCAAGATTTCTACCGGAGAAACAAAGACAGGAACGTGCATCAACCCCTATGCGTAGATTACCCCAATGTCACCTCGGGAATCTGCGAGTTGAGTGCCAAAACATATATCAAGTGAATCAATACGATACCTCATTATCACCACGAGTATTCATATGCAAGACATATATCAAGTGCTATCAAATCCATAAAAGTATTCAATCCGATAAAACAAAATCTCAAAGGGAAAACTCAATTCATCACAACAAGATAGAGAGGGAGAAAAACCATATGATCCGACTATATTAACAAAGCCCGCCATACATCAAGATCGTGACATCTCAAGAACACGAGAGAGAGATTAAACACATAGCTACTTGTACAAACCCTCAGCCCCGAGGGTGGACTTCTCCCTCCTCATCATGGTGGCCGCCGGGATGATGAAGATGGCCACCGGTGATGATTTCCCCCTCCGGCAGGGAGCCGGAACGGGGTCTAGATTGGTTTTTGGTGGCTACAAAGGCCTGCGGTGGCGAACTTCTGATCTAGGGTAACCCGAGGTTTTTTGGAGTATTTGGGAATTTATAGGGTAAAGAGGGGGGTGAGGGAGGCCACCGAGGTGGGCACAACCCACCTGGGCGCGCCTGGGCCCCTAGGCACGCCCTGGTGTGTTGTGCCCCCCTCAGAGCACACCCCAGGTGCTTCTCTGGCCCACTGGTGTTCTTTTGGTCCATAAAAAATCCACAAAAAGTTTTGCGGTGTTTGGACTCCGTTTGATATTGATTTCTGGGATGTAAAAAACAAGCAAAAACATCATTTGGCACTGGGTCAATAGGTTAGTCCCAAAAAATGATATAGTTGCTATAAAATGATTGTAAAACATCCAAGAATGATAATATGACAGCATGGAACAATAAAAAATTATAGATACGTTGGAGATGTATCAGATGCACAAAGATTAAGCAATGAATAAATCATAGAGCGGTAAATAGATGGGTCGAAAGGGATACAGTTTGTGTCTTAACATAGTACAAGTTTTGTTGGCATGGGTGTCTTACATGGGCTAGCATTTATCATGTCAAACTTATCTATAATATCCTTGAGGTATTTTGTTTGAGATAAGAAAATTCCTTCTTGAAATTGTTGTATTTGAAATCCGAGAAAGAACTTGAAGTCCGCGTTGAGTGGCATTTCAAAGTTATTGGTCATGGAAGCCGCAAACTTCTTGCACAAACAAATGTTAGGGGAACCAAAAAATGATGTCACCTAAATAGATTTGGCATAAGATCAAATAACCCTTGTCCCTCTTAGTAAAAAGAGTGGGATCGATTATCCCTCTCACAAAAACCATCATCGAGTAAAAACTTCTTAAGATCATACGAAGCACGAGGTGCTTGTTTGAGGCCATACAAAGCCTTGTGAAGTTTATACACATAGTCTTTGTGATCGGGATCAACAAACCCAGGTGGTTGTGATACATATACTTCTTCTTATAGAGGACCATTAAGGAAAGCACTCTTCACATCCATTTGATGTAATGTAAAACCATTGAAAGTAGCATAAGCAAGTAAGATGCGAATAGATTCAAGACGGGCAACGGGAGCAAAGGTCTCACCAAAGTCCAAACCTTCAACTTGTGAGTACCCTTGTGCCACTAACCTTGCCTTGTTGCGAATGATTACACCATTATCATCTTGCTTGTTCTTGAAAATCCATTTTGTTCCAATGACATTGTGTTCCGTAGTTGGTCTCTTCACTAATGACCACACTTGGTTGCGTTCAAAACTGTTCAAGTCTTCTTTCATAGCAAGGAGCCAATCATTGTCCATCAATGCATCTTGTACCTTAAGTGGCTCAACACTAGATACAAATTAGAAGTGAGCACAAAAGTTTGTCAAATGTGTACGAGTGACTCTACCTTTCGATACGCCGGTAAGAATTTGATCAACATCAACACGACTGGCCACTCGGGGCATGATGGAGGTTAGGGTTTCACGAGGTTGAACTTCATGTCCATCATCCACATCCTCAACATATGGATCATTAATGTGTGGTGGAAGATCTTCTTCTTCATATTGCATTTGTTGAGGTTCATCACCAATGATTGCACTTTCTTGTTCTTGCTATTGGTGATGATCTGGCTCTTGAAGATGATCATAGTAAGGGACTTGATCTTCTTCTTGTATTTGAACTACAGGCATTGGTTGAGCAATAGAAGCTTGTGGTGGTATGGGTGTTGAAGTGGTTTGATGATGTGTGAAACTTCCATCTTCTTCTTCATCATCATGAGGTTCTTGTTCCATTGGAAGAAGAGCACCAACACCCATGGTCAAAATATCTTGAGAAGAATCTTCTTCACCTACATCACTTAGATCAACTTGCTCCCCATGGGAGCCATTAAATTCATCAAGCACCACATCACAAGTTTCTACAACACATCTATTGGATTTGTTGTAAACTCTATAGGCGTGAGAGTTTGATCCATAGCCAACAAATATGCCCTCAATTGTTTTGGATTGAAATTTTCCTAATCGTTCTCTTTTGTTGAGGATGAAACATTTGCACCCAAATACATGAAAGTACTTGACATTTGGCGTGTTCCCATTTAGGAGCTCATATGGAGTCTTTTCCAATATTGTGCGGAGGAAGAGCTAGTTTGATGCATGGCATGCGGTGTTGACAGCCTCGGCCCAAAACTGTGTGGGGACATGTATTCATCCAACATGGACCTTGCCATCTCCAGAAGTGTACAGTTCTTCCTTTAGGCTACACCATTTTGTTGAGGAGTGTATGGTGCGGAATATTGATGCTCAATCCCTTCATCACTAAGAAATTCTTCCAAGGTTTAGTTCTTGAACTTGGAGCCATTATCACTTCTTATTGCCAAGATTTCTTTGTCAAACTTGCGTTGTGCTTGCTTAGCAAAATCAATGAAAGTGATCTTCGTCTCGTCCTTGGACTTGAGGAAAAACACCCATGTATATCTTGACTAACCATCAACAATGACAAGTCCATACTTTTTCCAACCAAGTCCATCCCATGAAGGAGGCCCAAAAAGATCCACATGAAGGAGCTCCAAAGGCCTTGAAGTGGATACAATATTCTTGGGTGGGTTCTTTGATTGATGTTGCTTCCCGGCTATGGATGCACTACTCACACGATCTTTCTCAAATGATACATTGGTTAGTCCAAGGATGTGATTACCCTTTAAGATATCTTTAAGATTTCTCATGCCGACATGGGCTAGCCGGCGATGCCATAGCCACCCCTTGTCGGCCTTGGCCATTAGACAAGTTGCATGGAATGTGCTCTCTTTTGAGAAATCAATCGTGTAAAGGTTGCCATCCAACTATCCAACAAAGGCAACTTCGAGAGTATCTCTCTTGAAGACTTTCACATCTGTTAGTCCAAATAGTGTATCATAACCAACAGAAGCGAATTGACGAACAGAAAGCAAATGGTATTTAAGGGATTGGACAAGCATGATGCTACTTCTTGAGCATGTGTTGGTTTTCCCTTGAATAGGAAAGGGTGATGCAGCAAAGTAGCGTAAGTATTTCCCTCAGTTTTTGAGAACCAAGGTATCAATCCAGTAGGAGACTACACGCAAGTCCCTAATACCTGCACAAACAATTAAGAACCCTGCAACCAACGCGATAAAGGGGTTGTCAATCCCTTCACG
Organism: Triticum aestivum; assembly: GCF_018294505.1. Taxonomy (NCBI): domain Eukaryota; kingdom Viridiplantae; phylum Streptophyta; class Magnoliopsida; order Poales; family Poaceae; genus Triticum; species Triticum aestivum. The sequence goes on from NC_057811.1 coordinate 269,421,211, forward strand.
ACCACTTGCAAAAGTGAGATCTGATAAAGATAATAAGATAAATATTTTTGGTATTTTTGTTGTATAGATTGAAAAGTAAAGATTGCAAAATAAACGGCGACAGAAATAGCTAGTTGACAGGAGATTAATATGATGGAAAATAAACCCGGGGGGCCATAGGTTTCACTAGTGGCTTCTCTCAAGATAGCATGTATTACGGTGGGTGAACAAATTACTGCCGAGCAATTGATAGAATAGTGCATAGTTATGATGATATCTAAGGCAATGATCATGAATATAGGCATCATGTCCGTGACAAGTAGATCGAAATGATTCTGCATCTACTACTATTACTCCACACATCGACCGCTATCCAGCATGCATCTAGAGTATTAAGTTCATAAGAACACAGTAACGCATTAGGCAAGATGACATGATGTAGAGGGATAAACTCAAGCAATATGATATAAACCCCATCTTTTTAGCCTCGATGGCAACAATACAATACATGCCTTGCTACCCCTGCTGTCACTGGGAAAGGACACCGCAAGATTGAACCCAAAGTTAAGCACTTCTCCCATTGCAAGAAAGATCAATCTAGTAGGCCAAACTAAACCGATAATTCTAAGAGACTTACAAAGATATCAAATCATGCATATAAGAATTCAGAGAAGAATCAAATAATATTCATAGATAATCTTGTTAATAAACCCACAATTCATCGGATCTCGGCAAACACACCGCAAAAGAGATACATCGAATAGATCTCCATGAGAATCGAGGAGAACTTTGTATCGAGATCCAAAGAGAGAGAACAAGCCATCTAGCTAATAACTATGGACCCGAAGGTCTGTGGTAAACTACTCACACATCATCGGAGAGGCCATGGTGTTGATGTAGAAGCCCTCCATGATCGATTCCCCCTCTGGCATATCACCGGAAAAGGCCCCAAGAAGGGATCTCACGGGTACAGAAGGTTGCGGCGGTGGAAAAGGAGTTTCGTGGCTCTGCCCGAAGGTTTCAGGGTATAAGAGTATATATAGGCGAAAGAAGTAGGTCGGTGGAGCTGCGAGGGGCCCACGAGGGTGGGGGCGCGTCCTCCTGCCTCGTGGCGGCCTTATGGCTTTCTTGACCTCCACTCCAAGTCTCTTGGATTGTGTTTGTTCCAAAACCGATCCTCGCGAAGGTTTCCTTCTGTTTGGATTCCGTTTGATATTCCTTTTCTGCGAAACACTGAAATAGGCAAAAAACAGCAATTTGCACTGGGCCTTTGGTTAATAGGTTAGTCCCAAAAATAATATAAAAAGGTATATTAAAGCCCATTAAACATCCAAAACAGATAATATAATAGCATGGAACAATCAAAAATTATAGATACATTGGAGACGTATCACATGACATTTGCAAGAGACATGTCATTTGTGATAGGCACCATGCCCTACCCGAGTACCTGCCCTTTTGATCCTCCACCAAACACAATGCTCATAAATGGTTGAATAGCTTCCATGAAATTTTAAAGCAATTTGCTATCTCCGGTCATATCACTACTGCAGGATGCTGCTAACACGACACTACGATCAGATACCCTTTGACGAAATTGTGTGCGATGCATTAATCGCAAACGGTGATGTAAAAACCCGTCAAAAAAGGTGCAAAACGTTTGCGATGACAGATGCATCAAACACGGTTCCGATTTTACTTGCTTGTGCGATGCAGGGCATACGGTTCAGTTAAATGAACTGTTTGCGATGAGGAAGAAGAACAGAAATGGGCAGCCAGATGAAGGCGTGTGCGATATACAGCATACAGTTCACTCAGATTAACTGTTTGTGATGAGGAGGAACAACAGAAACGGGCAGCTAGATATAGGTGTGTGCGATTGAGGGCATACACTTCAGAAGGATTAACTGTTTGCGATTAGGCAACAGAACAGAAACAGACAGCCAGATCAAAGTGCCTGCAATTGACGGCATACACTTCACACGGATGAACTGTTTATGATTAGCCACAACAAACAGAAATAGTTAGACAGATCAACGTGTGTGCGCTAGAAGGGCACACATTCTAATTAAAAGAAGCATGCACGATGGTAATAACGAGTGCGCACGGTTGTTGGAACAAGACGTGTGCTGACATTGCCTATTGCGGTGCACCCTATGGTGCAAACGCCATGTACGCGGACGAGAAAGCGTGCCCACATTACGCCATCCGGGAATAGTGTCGCACTTAGAAATTATAGAACCGTCAATAAATTTTGAGCCTGCGTCCCGTCACATTCCAAATTACTACCATGCTATATTTAATTGACAACCTGTTCACACCGATCAAAACCTAAACGGTTTCCCAGTTAGGAGCGTATCAGTACTCGGTTATAAATACTACTACTCCAAGATGACTGCACATTCCTCCTCAACTCCTCATCCACAAAAACAAATAAGTCATTCATCATCGTTCCCTTGCATCTGCCATGGCCATCGTGAGTTCAGAGTCGAGAGATTGCCACCAGGGAGAGGCGAGCATGGAAGCGGAAGCACAAGAGATGTCTCACCTCGCCGCGAAAGCAGCCGACATGTCCCACTGTGCGGCCGTAGCAGCAAAGAGGTCTCGCCGGGCCACCGAAGCAGCATGGAGGTCCCGCCACGCCATCGATGCAGCAGACTGGTCCGGCCGCGCCGCGGAAGCAGCAGAGATGTCCCACCGCACCGCGAATGCAGCAGAGATGTCCTCCCGCGCTGCGGAGGCCTGGGAAAATGTCTCGCGGGCAGGCGAGGACTCTTAAAGGCGCATGCATGCGATCATCCCTAGCCAGATGGATCAGATCTCCGGCTGGGCGAGGTTGCAGGACGACATGAAAGCCTTGTTTAAACAGGCTACCGGCGTCATCCGGCAACTAAGAAAGAGCAATGCGAAGCTCCGGGCCGAGCGTGACCTACTGAGAGCGAAGATCGTTGGAAGTGCGGAGCAGCAGGAGGAGACCACTGCCTTGTTGAAGAGGACCGGCATCATCATTGAGAAAATTATGGACGAGAATGCCATGCTGCGGATCAAGCGCAAAAGGCTGGTGGAGGAATCCGTGGATACTCTCAAGCAGCATCTGGAGGACATGAAAGAGCTCATCGTCGCTCGATGCGGAGACTAGTTCCCGCGGCCTACAGTAAGCCAGACCGTTGTCTTCCTTCTTCTTTTTCCCTTGTGTATTTCGGGCGTTGCCGCATGTGGCTTTTTTAGTTATGTTCCTAAATATGTAAGACAATTATTATCCACTGTCATTGTCCTTATATTCATCAATCTTGCTATAAGTCGCACTCGATGCTATATAGGTCCGTCGGATCTTACATCAAGATCCGTGCAAAACTTTCTTTTCAGATTTTCTTTTTTCTCTCTTAAATCTCAGTCCAGTGAGACATAGCCATGCCGTGAAACAGGGGCTCGGGCGCCATTAATGGAGACGTTGGGAGGGAGGTGCATGGTGGATAGAGGTCAAAGGGCTCTCCTCCCGATGAGCACGCGCAGCGGTCTGATCGCACGCCTCCCGTACTCAAATAGCTACCCCGCACGACACCTCCTAGCCAATAAAAAAAGGGTGCGTGGCGGCACGTAATTGGTAAGTAGAACGCCCATGTTTTCCATAATACTTGTGTTTCCGATTTGTAATGTGACAGCGCTTGTTCCAAAATGACTTTGTTGATTGTTAATGTGCGCGCCTTCGCAAATCGGACAGAAAAATTTACCACAGCATGTTGGTGCCATGTCATGACACCATGCAAGTTTCATGATTTTCAGGCGAGTTTTGGATTTACGGGGATTTTAAAACCAAGTTTCTCGATGTTTCCGGCCGAGCCAAGACGCCCAGATGTTTGAATTCCACTCCCACTTCTTCCATGGGACCTAGAAGTTCGCTCAAGTACACATAAATGATTTTCCAACTAACTTTTGTGCACTGGAGCATGCACTTTTACTTCAAATTTGAATTATATGCATTAAATGCCTGGAAAATGAATTAATGTATAAAAAGGCCAAACGTACCCGGAATAATTCCAAAATTTAGCACGAAACTCCTATTTGGTCTAAGTTGCATGTGTAAAAAAATCAAGGCAGGAGAAGGTGGTGTATGTCGTTTCGCACAAGGAGGTGACACGTTCCTTCTCAGAACCATGAGCCTGATATGTCTCCAATGTATCCACTTTTCCTCACGCTTTTCCTCTTGTTTTGGACTCTAATTTGCATGATTTGAATGAAACTAACCCCGGACAGACGCTATTTCCAGCAAAACTACCATGGTGTTGTTTTTACACAATAAAAGAGAATTTATGGAGCCAAGAACCACTGGAGGGGGGCACCTGGGTGGGCACAACCCACAAGGGCACGCCTGCCCCCCCAGGTGCGCCCAGGTGGGTTGTCCCTACCTGGTGGCCCCGTAGAGCCTGAAACCAACACTATAAAATCACATTTTTCCAGAAAAAATCAGGGAGAAAGAATTATCACGTTCCACGAGACAGAGCCGCCGTCACCTTATGTTCTTCATCGGGAGGCTAGATCAGGAGTCCCTTTGGGGCTCTGGAGAGGGGGATCTTCGATCTTCGTCATCACCAGCCCTTCTCCATCGCCAATTCCATGATGCTCCCCACCGGGAGTGAGTAATTCCTTCGTAGGCTCGCTGGTCGGTGAGGAGTTGGATGAGATTCATCATGTAATCTAGTTAGTTTTGTAAGGGTCTAATCCCTAGTATCCACTATGTTCTGAGATTGATGTTGCTATGACTTTGCCATGCTTAACGCTTGTCACTTTGGGCCCGGGTGCCATGATTTCAGATCTGAACCGTTTATGTTATCACCATTATATCCATGTTCTAGATCCGATCTTGCAAGTTATAGTCACCTACTACGTGTTATGATCCGGCAACCCTAGAGTGACAATAGTCGGGACCACTCCCGGTGATGACCGTAGTTTGAGGAGTTCATGTATTCACCGTGTGTTAATGCTTTGTTCCGGTTCCCTATTAAAAGGAGGCCTTAATATCCATTAGTTTCCAATTGGACCCCGCTGCCACGGGAGGATAGGACAAAAGATGTCATGCAAGTTCTTTCCATAAGCACGTATGACTATTTACGGAATACATGCCTACATTATATTTATGAACTGGAGCTAGTGTCATATGGCCCTAGGTTATAACTGTCACATGATGAATATCATCCAACAAATTACTGATCCAATGCCTACGAATTTCTCTTATATTGTTCTTGCTAAGTTACTACTGCTATCATTAATGCTGCACTTGCTACAAAACTACTGATGTCACTGTTACCGTTACTATTGCTGCTGCTGCTACTACCAAAAGTATCATATTACTTTGCTACTGATCACTTTGCTACAGATAACTAATCTCCAGGTGTGGTTGAATTGACAACTTAGCTGCTAATACTAGCAAATATTCTTTGGCTCCCCTTGTGTCGAATCTATAAATTTGGGTTGAATACTCTACCCTCGAAAACTGTTGCGATCCCCTATACTTGTGGGTTATCAAGACCTTTTTCTGGCGCCGTTGCCGGGGAGCATAGTTATTTTTGATGAGTCACTTGGGATTATTATCAGTTTATCTCTATGAAGAATCTGAAGGATGCTAAGACTAAGATGTATCCCTCTAAGACGAGGGGAGGTAAGGAACTGCCATCTAGCTCTGCTTTAGATTCACCTTCTGTTATAAGTAAACTTGCAACACCACCACATGCTATTAATCCTGATATGTCGCAAGTTATTGATGATGCTACTTCTGCTATGAATGATACTTATGATGATGCTAGTACCTTTCTTGATGATGATGATGTGCCACTAGGTGACTTTGTAGATGAACAAATTGCTAGAGTAAGACAGCATGATATTGTTGAAACTGATGATGAGCTTTAAACTGAAAATCTTGAACACCTACTAGAACTACCCCTCCTAGATATGAATTGCCAAAGGTACTGGAAGGTTATGTTATGAATGAGGAGACAACTAAAGATATTCTTGCTTGTAAGGATAGAGATGATCTAGAAAAATTATTATGCAAGTATAAAGAAAAATCCTTGAATGCTAGAATGCAATATGATCCTAAGTTTGCTACTTCACCTATCTTTATAGATGATAAGGATTATGAATTCTCTTTCGACCCAGAGTTAATTACTTTGGTTGAATCTGATCCGTTCCATGCTTATGAAACTGAAACTGTTGTGGCACATCTTACTAAGTTGAATGACATAGCCACCCTTTTTGCTCATGATTAGAAGACTCGCTATTACTCTCAAATTATTTCCGTTCTCATTAAAGGGTGATGCTAAAGCTTGGTACAATACTCTTGCTCCTGCTTGTGTGCGTAGTCCCCAGGATATGATTTATTACGTCTCAGAAAAATATTTCCCTGCTCATAAGAAACAAGCTGCCATATAGGAAATATATAACTTTGTGCAAATTGAAGAAGGGAGTCTCCCACAAGCTTGGGGGGGGGGGGCTTTGCCAATTACTTAATTCTTTGCCTAATCATCCTCTTAAGGAAAATGAAATACTTGATATCTTCTATAATGGACTAATCGATGCTTCTAGGGATTTCCTAGATAGTTGTGTTGGTTGTGTTTTCAGGGAACGAACTATTGGGCAAGCTGAAGAATTATTGAATAACATGTTGAAAAATTATGATTATTGGACTCTTCCCGAACCACCGCCTAAACCCACTTCGAATAAGAGGGGTATATTATATCTCAGTCCTGAAGATATGCAAGAGGCAAAGAAATCTATGAAGGAAAAAGGTATTAAAGCTGAGGATGTCAAAAATTTACCTCCTATTGAAGAAATACATGGGCTTGATACACCACCACCACTTAAGGTGGTAGAGGTAAATTCTCTAAAGAAATTCAATGATAATGACAATCCTCACAATATGCACCCTAGCCAATGCCTTTATGAGTTTGAAAATTACATTAGAAAGCAAAATCACTTCAATGCAAATGTTATGAAACAATTGAAATACAATTCTGATATGATTGCTCGTTTGAGTAACTTGTTGTTTAGAATCTCAAATGATGTTAGAAGTGTGGGGAAACATGCTTCTATGGTTCAAACTCTGTTAGAACAAGTTTATAAATCTCAAAGAGAGTTGCTAGATGAAATGAAGAATAATATCAATGATCATGTTGTTAGATTAATGACTAGAGGAGGTAAAATGACTCAGGAACCACTTTATCCTGAGGGATACCCAAAAAGAATTGAACAAGACTCTCAAAGAGTTAACACCGATGCACGTACTCCTTCTAAAAAGAAAAGGAAGAAGAAAAATGATAGGACTTTGCATGCCTCTAGTGAACCTGAAGTAGAAAAACCTCCTGATAATGATAACGAAGTTTCTATCTCTGATGTTAAAACTCAATCTGGTAGTGAACACTCACCTTCTGATAATGAAAAAGATAATGATGAGGTTCATGAAAATACTCAAACAAATAGTAAAGAACCAAACAATGATGTTGAGATAGAACCAGCTGTTGATCTTGATAACCCACAACCCAAGAATATAAGAGATGATAAAAGAGACTTTGTTGATAGAAAACACGGTAAAGAAAGAGAACCGTGGGTTCAAAAACCTATGCCCTTTCCACCTAAGTCAAATAAAAAGAAAGATGATGAAGAATTTGAATGCTTTGCTGAAATGCTTAGGCCAGTATTTTTGCGTACTCGCTTGACTGATATCTTAAAAATGTTCCTTATGCAAAGTAGATGAAAGACATCATTACCAATAAGAGAAAAATACCGGAAGCTGAAATCTCCACCATGCTTGCTATTATACTTTTTAAAGATGGAGTACCTAAAAACTTGGAGATCCGGGAATACCAACTATACCTTGCTCTATCAAAAGAAATTATGTGAAAACTGCTTTATGTGATTTGGGAGCTGGTGTTAGTGTTATGCCTTTCTCTTTATATAAAAGACTTGATTTGAATAAACTCACACCTACTGAAATATCTTTGCAAATGGCTGACAAATCAACTGCCATACCTATCGGTATTTGTGAGGATGTGCACGTTGTTGTTGTTGCTAATGTTACTATTTTGACTGACTTGGTTATACTTGAGATGCCCGAGGATGACAACATGTCGATTATCCTTGGTAGACCTTTCTTGCATACTGCAGGGGCTGTTATTGATTGCAATAAAAGCAAGGTCACTTTTCATATCAATGGTAATGAGCAAACGGTGCACTTTCCAAAGAAACAATTCCAAGTGAATGGTATTAATGTTATTGAAAAATCTCCGACAATCACTCTTGGAAGTTTTCAACTACATCTACCAACTGTTAAAAAGAAATATGAAATGCTTATTGTTGGGGACATTCATATCCACGTTCAGGTAACTTAGTGGTTGACGAAAGTTCTTCGGTTTCATGCTAATCGAAAGTGGTTGTTAATAAGACTTGATCAACCTTATTAATGGATCATTTTTAGAGGTATGAAGTTGATGAATTTAGTAAGCACTACCTTCTGTCCCTACCTTTTGTTTTCTGTTTTTATTAGTTAAATAAAATAAAATGCCATATTTTGTCTGTTTTTTGAATTTCTCGTGCAATAAAAAAAGACCCAAAAATGAAAGTTCTCGGAATGCCCTGAAAATTTCATACGATTTTTTCTAAATATTTAAGAATTTCTGGTGCAAATAACAACAGAGGGACGTGCACCAGGTGGGCACAACCCACCTGGGCGTGCCAGGACCCCCAGGCGCGCCCTGGTGGGTTGTGGTCCCCACGTGGACCCCCTCACTTATCTCTTCATACCACTTCATCACCTACTTCCAGAAAAAAAATCACCATTGCTCTCTCTCTCTCTCGTGTTCTTGCTCTCAAACCCGCGGATTTCGATCTCTTTGCTCGAAGCTCCGTCTCCGAAGCTGTTTCGGTGGATTGTTGCTTGGTATGTTACTCCTCCGTTTGTCTAATTAGTTTTTGCTTCACTGGTTTATATTTTTAATAATTAGCTACTCTTGGTGCTGCTGTAGATGAGCTTGCATGTTGAATTCTTAGAGTTCTAAGTAGTTCGAATGCTTCCTATGGCCTCTATGTATCCCTATGAGTAGTTGCTACCAATTTTGTAAAGTTTTGTTGAGAAAATTTTGTGGACTAAAAATTTCAGAATTTTGTTCATAGGAAAAAGATGAGTATCTTTAGAAAGTTTGCTTCCAAGCAGAACTCCAAGGGAGTCGTCTGACAATGATCTCCATACTCGGAGATTGGCGGAAGTACGGCCGTGCGAATGGCCGCATACCCCGTTCATGGAAGGGGTCGGAATCCTTCAAGAGTTTGCACAATATGCTGCTAATGCCGGCCTCACTGACTTCATCGCGACTGAATGTGAACAGTATCATCTCCTCACAAACTCCTTTGTGCAAAGTTTTAATTTCCTTCCTAGGAATAATCCTCCTGGGGTGCAATTTAATTTATACATTGAACCCCATCAAATACCGCTTACTGAGTTCTATGAAATATGCTTGCTTCCTTCTAATGGTGGTTTGGTAGAGACTAGGCCTATGGAGTTTGAAGGCTTTTATGGTACTCTGACAGTGGGTGATGAGAGAGGGGTGTCGAGTATCACCCCGGCTGGCTTGCATTTTCCTGTTGTTCATTATTTCACTCTTTTCATTGCAAAATGCTTGCTTGCTAGAGAGAAGGTGGGTGCACTCAGTGCCCCAGACCTTGCTGTTTTACATCGTGCACTTGAAGACGACAACACTTATAGCTTGGGAGCTACTGTGGCACGTCGTCTTCACATTAATAAATCCAAGGGTAAAATACATGGTGGTATTTATGTTACTCGTTTGGCGGCTCGCTTTAACATTGAGATACGCCTGCATGATTATCCTTTGCCCAAGATTTACCTAGATCGCGCGGCCATGGAACACCGCCAGTTTATTGCTGCCGATTACCCTAACATCCCCATTCCGTATAACCTGGTTTTCAGTGTGAGAACTCGTGATATTATTCCATTGCCTACACCTGCTTTGTTTGATCCTATTAACAGGGGTGGATACAAGATTATGCCTGCAGATATTATCGCCTACCAGAACAACCAGGCTGCAGCAGAGGAGGAGCTTCAGCAGTGGGATCTGATACGTCTCCAATGTATCTATAATTTTTGATTGTTCCATGCTATTATATTATCCATCTAGGATGTTTTATATGCATTTATATGCTATTTCATATGATTTTTGGGACTAACCTATTAACCTAGGGCCCAGTGCCAGTTTCTGTTTTTTTCCTTGTTTTTGAGTATCGCAGAAAAGGAAAACCAAACGGAGTCCAATTGACCTGAAACTTCACGGAACTTATTTTTGGACCAGAAGAAGGCCATGGAGTAAAAGAGTTGGGCCAGAAGAATCCCGGGCTGCCCACGAGGGTGGGGGGCGTGCCCACCCCCCTGGGCGCGCCTCCCTACCTCGTGGACAGCCCGGAGACCCCCCTGACTTGTTCTCGACACCAAAACCTCTTATATATACAGAAACCCCCAGAACATAACCTAGATTGGGAGTTCCACCGCCGCAAGCCTCTGTAGCCACCAAAAACCAATCGGGACCCTGTTCCGGCACCCTGCCGGAGGGGGGATCCCACATCGGTGGCCATCTTCATCATCCCGACGCTCTCCATGACGAGGAGGGAGTAGTTCACCCTCGGGGCTGAGGGTATGTACCAGTAGCTATGTGTTTGATCTCTCTCTCGTGTTCTTGATTTGGCACGATCTTCATGTATCGCGAGCTTTGCTATTATAGTTGGATCTTATGATGTTTCTCCCCCTCTACTCTCTTGTAATGGATTGAGTTTTCCCTTCGAAGTTATCTTATCGGATTGAGTCTTTAAGGATTTGAGAACACTTGAAGTATGTCTTGCGTGGGATAACCGTGGTGACAATGGGTTATTCTATTGATTCACTTGATGTATGTTTTCGTGATCAACTTGCGGGTTCCGTGACCTTGGGAATCTATGCATAGGGGTTGGCACACGTTTTCGTCTTGACTCTCCGGTAGAAACTTTGGGCCACTCTTTGAAGTTCTTTGTGTTGGTTGAATAGATGAATCTAAGATTCTGTGATGCATATCGTATAATCAAACCTGCGGATACTTGTGGTGACATTGGAGTATCTAGGTGACATTAGGGTTTTGGTTGATTTGTGTGTTAAGGTGTTATTCTAGTACGAACTCTAAGATAGATCGAACCGAAAGAATAGCTTCGTGTTATTTTACTACGGACTCTTGAATAGATCGATCAGAAAGAATAACTTTGAGGTGGTTTCGTACCCAACCATAGTCTTTTCATTTGTTCTCCGCTATTAGTGACTTCGGAGTGACTCTTTGTTGCATGTTGAGGGATTGTTATATGATCCAATTATGTTATTATGGTTGAGAGAACTTGCACTAGTAAAAGTATGAACCCTAGGCCCTGTTTCCTAGCATTGAAATACCGTTTACGCTCACTTTTATCATTAGTTACCTAGCTGTTTTTATATTTTCAGATTACAAAAACCTATATCTACCATCCATATTGCACTTGTATCACCCTCTCTTCGCCGAACTAGTGCACCTATACAATTACCATTGTATTGGGTGTGTTGGGGACACAAGAGACTCTTTGTTATTTGGTTGCAGGGTTGTTTGAGAGAGACCATCTTCATCCTACGCCTCCCATGGATTGATAAACCTTAGGTCATCCACTTGAGGGAAATTTTCTATTGTCCTACAAACCTCTGCACTTGGAGGCCCAACAACGTCTACAAGAAGAAGGTTGTGTAGTAGACATCAAGCAGTTTCTGGCGCCGTTGCCGGAGAGGTTAGTTCTTGAAGGTATATCTTTAGATCTTGCAATCGAATCTTTTAGTTTCTTGTTTTATCACTAGTTTAGTTTATAAAATAAAACTACAAAAAAATGGAATTAAGGGTGCCTCATATGCTTCATCTTTTTAATGTCTTTCGTGAAAATGATGGGAAGGAAAATTGTGCTCAAATACTAGAAGAAGAATTACATAGAATGCTTGGCATAAAATATGTGAATGATGAGCATGATTGCAATGTTGTTAGTATGAATTCTTTTAATACCCATGATGCTAATGATAGGCAAAGCCACAAGCTTGGGGATGCTTTGTTTGATGAAGATGATATGTTTAGTCCCCCAAGTTTTGATGAGCAAATTTACTATGATGATAGCATGCCTCCTATTTATGATGATTATATTGATGAAAGTGCGTTTGGAAGAGTGTCAACTTTAGGAAGTAATGATCCCACTATTTTGGAGGGTGTTGAATCTTATAATATTTATGAAAGTGGATTTGGAGAGGTCATGACTTTATTTAGTGATGAATCCACTATTTCGGAAGAGGTTCCAATTGATTATGAGAACAAAGTTGCTATCTATGATTATTGTTGTGATGACTTGTATGCTATTAAGAATAATGATAACCATGAAACTTGTCATCATGATTTTAGTTTTCAATTGGATTATGCCTCACATGATAATTATTTTGTTGAGTTTGCTCCCACTATTATTCATGAGAAGAAATTCGCTTATGTGGAGAGTAATCAAATTTATATGCTTGGGGATCATGAAAATAATGCTTTTTGTGATGTTTATATTGTTGAATTCCTTCATGATGCTACTGAAAATTATTATGAGGGAGGAACATATGCTTGTAGGAATTGCAATAATATCAAGTTTCCTCTCTATGTGTTGAAAATCTTGAAGCTATGCTTGTTTTGCCTTCCTATGCTAGTTGATTATTGTTCTCATAAGTTTTTTGCTCACAAAATCCCTATGCATAGGAAGTGGGTTAGGCTTAAATGTGCTAGTCATATTCTTCATGCTGCTTTCTTATTGTCTCAATTCTTATCTTTTATGTGAGCATCATTGAAATCATCATGCCTAGCTAGGGGCGTTAAACGATAGCGCTTGTTGGGAGGCAACCCAATTTTGTTCTTTGCCTTTTGCTCCTGTTTAGTAATAAATAATTCATATATACTCTGGTTAGATGTGGTTTTATGTTTTAATTAGTGTTTGTGCTAAGTAGAACCTTTGGGAAGACTTGGGTGAAGTCTTTATGATCTTGCTGTAAAAAACAGAAACTTTAGCGCTCACGAGATTAGCTGCCATTTTTTACTAGAGAGTGATTTTAGGTTGATTCTTTTTGAAGATGATTAATAGACAAATTACTCAGGTCCACCAATTTATTTAAGAATTTTTGGAGTTTCAGAAGTATACGTTTGATGCAGATTAGTACAGACTGTTCTGTTTTTGACAGATTCTGTTTTCTATGTGTTGTTTGCTTATTTTGATGAATCTATGAGTAGTATCGGAGGGTATGAACCATAGAGAAGTTGAAATACATTAGACATTACACAAATATGAATTTAGAATGAGTTCAAAACAGTACCTAAGTGGTGATTTATTTTCTTATACTAACGGAGCTTACGAGTTTTCTGTTGAGTTTTGTGTTGTGAAGTTTTCAAGTTTTGGGTAAAGATTTTATGGACTATGGAATAAGGAGTGGCAAGAGCCTAAGCTTGGGGATGCCCAGGGCACCCCAAGGTAATATCCAAGGACAACCAAGAGCCTAAGCTTGGGGATGCCCGGGAAGGCATCCCCTCTTTCGTCTTCGTTCATCGGAAACTTTACTTGGAGCTATATTTTTATTCACCACATGATATGTGTTTTGCTTGGAGCGTCATTTTATTTTCTTTTGTTTTGCTTGCTGTTTGAATAAAATACCAAGATCTTAAATTCTTAAATGTTAGAGGGTCTTGACATAGTTGCATAATTATTCAACTACTCATTGATCTTCACTTATATCTTTTGGAGTAGTTTGTCTTTTGCTCTAGTGCTACACTTATATCTTTTTAGAGCACGGCGGTGGTTTTATTTTGAAGAAATAGATGAACTCTCATGCTTCACTTATATTATTTTGTGAGTCCTAAACATCATGGTAATTTGCTTTGGTTATGAAATTAGTCCTAATATGATAGGCATCCAAGAGGGATATAATAAAACTTTCATATAAGTGCATTGAATACTAAGAGAAGTTTGATACTTGATGATTGTTTTGAGATATGGAGATAGTGATATTAAAGTTTTGCTAGTTGAGTAATTGTGAAATTGAGAAATACTTGTGTTGAGCTTTGCAAGTACCGTTGCATGCACGTATGGTAACCGTTGTGTAGCAAATTTGAAACATGAGGTGTTCTTTGATTGTCATCCTTATGAGTGGCGGTCGGGGACGAGCGATGGTCTTTTCCTACCAATCTATCCCCCTAGGAGCATGCGCGTAATGCTTGGTTTTTGATGACTTGTATATTTTTGCAATAAGTATGTGAGTCCTTTATGAATAATGTTGATTCCATGGATTATACGCACTCTCACCTTTCCATCCTTGCTAGCCTCTTCGGTACCATGCATTGCCCTTTCTCACCTTGAGAGTTGGTGCAAACTTCGCCGGTGCATCCAAACCCCGTGATGCGATATGCTCTATCACACATAAACCTCCTTATATCTTCCTCAAAACAGCCACCATACCTAACTATTATGGAATTTCCATAGCCATTCCGAGATATATTGCCATGTAACTTTCCACCGTTCCGTTTATTATGACGCGCTTCATCATTGTCATATTGCCTTGCATGATCATGTAGTTGACATCGTATTTGTGGCAAAGCCACCATGCATAATTTATCATACATGTCACTCTTGATTCATTGCCCATCCCGGTACACTGCCGGAGGCATTCATATAGAGTCATACTCTGTTCTTGTATCGAGTTGTAATCATTGAGTTGTAAATAAATAGAAGTGTGATGATCATCATTAATAGAGCATTGTCCCATGAAAAAAAGGGGGGAAAGAGAAAGGCCAAAAAAAGAAAGGCCAAATAAAAAAGGCCCCAAAAAAGGAAGACTAAAAGGGACAATGCTACTATCCTTTTTCCACACTTGTGCTTCAAAGTAGCACCATGATCTTCATGATAGAGAGTCTCTTATTTTGTCACTTTCATATACTAGTGGGAATTTTTCATTATAGAACTTGGCTTGTATATTCCAACAATGGGCTTCCTCAAATGCCCTGGGTCTTCGTGAGCAAGCAAGTTGTATGCACACCCACTTAGTTTCTTTTGTTGAGCTTTCATACATTTATAGCTCTAGTGCATCCGTTGCATGGCAATCCCTACTCCTCGCATTGACATCAATTGATGGGCATCTCCCTGGCCCGTTGATTAGCCGCGTCAATGTGAGACTTTCTCCTTTTTTGTCTTCTCCACACAACCTCCATCATCATATTCTATTCCACCCATAGTGCTATGTCCATGGCTCACGCTCATGTATTGCGTGAAAGTTGAAAAAAGTTTGAGATTACTAAAGTATGAAACAATTGCTTGGCTTGTCATCGGGGTTGTGCATGATGAGAGCACTTTTGTGTGACGAAAATGAAGCATAGCCAAACTATATGATTTTGAAGGGATAAGCTTTCTTTGGCCATGTTATTTTGAGAAGACATAATTGCTTGGTTAGTATGCTTGAAGTACTATTATTTTTATGTCAATATTAAACTTTTGTCTTGAATCTTATGGATCTGAATATTCTTGCCACAATAAATAAGATTACATTGATAAATATGTTAGGTAGCATTCCACATCAAAATTTCTATTTTTATCATTTACCTACTCGAGGACGAGCAGGAATTAAGCTTGGGGATGCTTGATACGTCTCCAATGTATCTATAATTTTTAATTGTTACATGCTATTATATTATCCATCTAGGATGTTTTATATGCATTCATATGCTATTTTATATGATTTTTGGGACTAGCCTATTAACCTAGAGCCCAGTGCCAGTTTCTGTTTTTTCCTTGTTTTTGAGTATCGCAGAAAAGGAAAACCAAACGGAGTCCAATTGACCTGAAACTTCACGGAACTTATTTTTGGACCAGAAGGAGGCCATGGAGTAAAAGAGTTGGTCCAGAAGAGTCCCGAGCTGCCCACGAGGGTGGGGGCGCGCCTCCCTACCTCGTGGACAGCCTGGAGACCCCCTGACTTGTTCTCGACGCCAAAACCTCTTATATATACAAAAAAACCAGAACATAACCTACATCGGGAGTTCCGCCGCCGCAAGCCTCTGTAGCCACCAAAAACCAATCGGGGCCCTATTCTGGCACCCTGCCGGAGGGGGGATCCCTCACCGGTGGCCATCTTCATAATCCCGGCGCTCTCCATGACGAGGAGGGAGTAGTTCACCCTCGGGGCTGAGGGTATGTACCAGTAGCTATGTGTTTGATCTCTCTCTCTCTCTCGTGTTCTTGATTTGGCACAATCTTGATGTATCACGAGCTTTTCTATTATAGTTGGATATTATGATGTTTATCCCCCTCAATTCTCTTGTAATGGATTGAGTTTTCCCTTTGAAGTTATCTTATCGGATTGAGTCTTTAAGGATTTGAGAACACTTGATGTATGTCTTGCGTGGGATAACCGTGGTGACAATGGGTTATTCTATTGATTCACTTGATGTATGTTTTCGTGATCAACTTGCGGGTTCCGTGACCTTGGGAATCTATGCATAGGGGTTGGCACACGTTTTCGTCTTGACTCTCCGGTAGAAACTTTGGGCCACTCTTTGAAGTTCTTTGTGTTGGTTGAATAGATGAATATGAGATTGTGTGATGCATATCGTATAATCAAACCCACGGATACTTGTGGTGACATTGGAGTATCTAGGTGACATTAGGGTTTTGGTTGATTTGTGTATTAAGGTGTTATTCTAGTATGAACTATAGGATAGATCAAACTGAAAGAATAGCTTCGTGTTATTTTACTAAGGACTCTTGAATAGATCGATCAGAAAGAATAACTTTGAGGTGGTTTCGTACCCTACCATAGTCTCTTCGTTTGTTCTCCGCTATTAGTGACTTTGGAGTGACTCTTTTTTGCATGTTGAGGGATTGTTATATGATCCAATTATGTTGTTATAGTTGAGAGAACTTGCACTAGTGAAAGTATGAACCCTAGGCCTTGTTTCCTAGCATTGCAATACCGTTTACGCTCACTTTTATCATTAGTTACCTTGCTGTTTTTATATTTTCAGATTAACAAAACCTATATCTACCATCCATATTGCACTTGTATCGCCATCTCTTCACCGAACTAGTGCACCTATACAATTTACCATTGTATTGGGTGTGTTGGGGACACAAGAGACTTTTTGTTATTTGGTTGCAGGTTTGTTTGAGAGAGACCATCTTCATCCTACGCCTCCCACAGATTGATAAACCTTAGGTCATCCACTTGAGGGAAATTTGCTACTGTCCTACAAACCTCTGCACTTGGAAGCCCAACAACGTCTACAAGAAGAAGGTTGTGTAGTAGACATCAGGATCCACAGGTGCCCAGTCCTCAGCAGTTCGACATGGGACCCCATGGTTTCTCCGAATACTGACTGATTACCAAGTTAGGCCAAAAGCCTAAGCTTGGGGGAGTACGTATTCCCACCGACATTACATTCATGTTCACACATTTCATGTTCACCACAAACAATATACTAGTAAGAATCGTGTGGGATGCGATATAAAATATCTTGGTCACCGTCTTGTCTGGCTTACGCAGGAAGCTTCATCGTCTACAGTCCACCGCCCGTGCTTGAACGACACTTGCGTGGCAGTTTCTCGCGGCACCGAGCGAAATTTTTCTGCCACCGCTGAAATATCTATCTCCCCGCCCCCTCCCTCCCACCAAAATCCACATTTCCACTGTTCCTCCTTGCTTTCCAAGGTCAAACCTTCACTGCTGCTTACTGGCAGCTCAGCCTCCTTGCCGGCGACCCTTCTTCTTGCAGCGCCGCCTCCTCGCCGGCTACCCTTCTTCTTGCAGCTCCGCCTCCTCACCGACGACGTTTCTTCTTGCAGTGCCGCCTCCTCGCCGGCGACCCTTCTTCTTGATGCGCGGCCTCCTCGCCGCCTACTCTTCTTCTTGCTGCACGGCCTCGTTGATATGGTCAGGTAATCCACACCCCACCCACACCATCCTCCTCCTTCCCCGTCCCACATGCCCCAACGACGGCGCGACACCTTCCGCCGAAATTACTGCCCCCCTCCTCCAATTAAGCGCCGCCCACAGCCATTTTGCACGCAGTATAACATGGAGCTCAGTAGCATCTTCCAGCGGAGAAGCAAATCGCGACCGCACGCACGCACGAGGTCACTATGGCTACCATGCGTGCCGACCGCCAGATCTTGGAGGAGCACCTCGTCTTCGAGGCCACCGTCGACACCGCCACGCGGTTGTCTACTTTAAAATACAGTTCGTGATGTTTTCTTGAGGCCACCGCTAGTGCCTTCTAGTGATTTGTCCTCTATAATGTTAATATGCAATCTGATGTTCAGTTAACAGTTTGGTCCTCTGAAATGTAATGTTTAGTTAACAGTTTGGTCCTCTGAAATGTAATGTTCAGATAACGGTTTGGTCCAACAAATGCTACATTTCGTAGTATTGTTCTCAAGCATTCTTTGTTTTGTTAACTGTCTTATCTTCTAGTACATGTTTCTATTCTGCATTGTCGTGCTCAGTTAACTGTTTTGGTTCATTTGATTTGTTGTCCATTTAACTGTTTGGTTCAATTCTGCAATTTGATTTTCATTTGCTGTGGATACATTTTTGTATTGTTATGCATGTGAAATAAATCGAATTTGGATGTACTCAATACATATTCTACTGATAGTATGGCAACTCTCAGTTAACCTAATCAAGATCTTCCTTATGTGTGTTGCAGGGAAACAATGGGAGACACTGCGTTTTACCATCGAGGTTTGCTCATGCATGGTCCTTTTTCTAATAACACATTATTGTGCAGTTGCAGGAATCATTCTAATATTTAGGTTTCTTACAATTTGGTCTTGCACATGTAGGTCCTGCTGTCAGAGGCTTAGACCCACTATTCGACCCATTTTGCATATGGGGAAATGAGATGTCCATGAATATCAGTCAAGTCAAGAAACTCAGAAAGATTGTTAGGATGAAGAAACTTGCGACAAATAACAGCAAGATCTTTGTGTGCACAATGAAGAAGACATCGGTCAACAATAGGATGGTACTAACTCTTTTACCTTGTTTTTACCCCTTGCGCCATTTCAAAATTTATAACAGCGATTTATGCATATCTTTGTTTTTAGTACTTTTCAAAGCAGTTCACCGATGATTACCTCTCAAACCACCTGCATGGTCAAGAGGCGAGGAAGGTATTCATTCAACACCCACGGTACAATATCGAAGTATTCCTGAAGAGGACGATGGTTGGGCGGGTAATTATCCATAGCCACTGGCCTAAAGTTGCAAGGACATCCAACATCACTGAAGGCTCAATATGTGCCTTCCACTTCTACAGTTTCCCAAATTAGATTCATCTGTCTATTTACCGTGTATGATACTATTTTCCAAAGGTTTTCGACATTGCATGTGAAACTTGGTGCTATTGTGTAATGGCGTAACTGAGTGCCGAAGCTATCTGATGTAATTCGATTATGAAATCTTGGTTGCCGTTATATGGATATGAAATATCTTGTGTGTTTTATAAGAAATATTAATTTGATTAGTACATGAATTATCAATAGTAGGCTAATTACCCTGCTTATTGGGGTTTTCCATTGCAGACGGTTACTCAGACATCACCGTGGGCGATGAACTCAAACAACCCACATGGTTTCTAGAAAGTGGGCGTGTTTGATCAACTAACAATCACACACGGCTTCCGGCAGAGAACTGTTTGCGTTAGGCCACCTTGTACAAACGTTTCCACACAAAAAACTATGTGTGATACACATACGAACGGAAATGTTTTTCTGGGATTCACCGTGTGGGATGTACACACAAATGGAAACAATTGGGTTTTGATGCCTCGCCAGATCACACACGAGCTCATTTTGCCCCAGCCTGTGTGCCAGGAGGGCCTATCCCTGACGGTTTCTGGGTCGTGTGGGAAGGACCCCCCTATCGCCCACACTCACTTGGTGACGGTTCCAAACGTCGTCGCAGAAAGGGGTTAAAAACCGTTTGTATGGCAGGTCTCTGCACCAGTGTATGGTTGGTACATTGATACGTCTCCAACGTATCTATACTTTTTTTTATTGTCCCATGCTATTATATTATCTATTTTGGATGTCTTATATGCATTAATATGCTATTTTATATTATTTTTGGGACTAACCTATTAACCTAGAGCCCAGTGCCAGTTCCTGTTTTTTCCCTGTTTTTGAGTTTCACAGAAAAGGAATACCAAATGGAATAAAACTTTTGCGATGATTTTTCTTGGACCAGAAGACAACCAGGAGACTTGATGAAGTCAGAAGGGCCACAAGGACAGAGGGCGCGCCCAGGGGGTAGGCCATGCCCTCCACCCTTGTGGGCCCCTCGTGCACCTCCTGACCTAATTTCTGCGCCTATATATTCCCATATATCCCCAATCCAACAGAACAAACCACGAAAATATTTTTCCACCACCACAACTTTCTGTACCTGTGAGATCCCACCTAGGGGCCTTTTCCGGTGTCCTGCCGAAGGGGGATTCGATCATGGAGGGCTTCTACATCAACTCTATTGCCCTTCCGATGAAGCGTGAGTAGTTTACCACAGACCTACGGGTCGTTAGCTAGTAGGTAGATGGCTTCTTATATCTCTTTGATTCTCAATACGATGGTCTCCTCGATGTTCTTGGAGATCTATTCAATGTAATACTTTTTTAGGTGTGTTTGCCGAGATCCGATGAATTGTGGATTTATGACCAGCTTATCTATGAATATTATTTGAATCTTCTCTGAATCCTTTTATGCATGATTTGATATCTTTGTAATTCAATTCGAACTATCAGTTTGGTTTGGCCAACTAGATTGGTTTTTCTTGCAATGGCAGAAAAGCTTAGCTTTGGGTTCAATCTTGCGGTGTCCTTTCCCAGTGACAGTACGGGCAGCAAGCCACGTATTGTATTGTTGCCATCAAGGATAAAAAGATGGGGTTTTCATCATATTGCTTGAGTTAATTCCTCTACATCATGTCATCTTGCTTAATGCGTTACTCCGTTCTTTATGAACTTAATACTCTAGATGCATGCTGGATAGCAGTCGATGTGTGGAGTAATAGTAGTAGATGCAGGATCATTTCGGTCTACTTGACACGGACATGGTGCCTATATTCATGATCATTTTCTTAGATATTGTCATAACTTTGTGCTTTTCTATCAATTGCTTGGTAGTAATTTGTTCACCCACCGTAATATTTTCTATCTTGAGAGAGGCGTCTAGTGAAACCTATGGCCCCCGGGTCTATTTTCCATCATATAAGTTTCCAATCTACTATTTTGCAATCTTTTACTTTCCGATCTATAAACCAAAAATACCAAAAACATTTACTTTACAGTTTATCTATCTCTATCAGATCTCACTTTTGCAAGTAACCGTGAAGGGATTGACAAACCCTTTATCGAATTGGGTGCAAGTTGTTTGATTGTTTGTGCAGGTATTCGGCGACTTGAGCGTTGTCACCTACTGGATTGATACCTTGGTTCTCAAACTGAGGGAAATACTTACTCTACTTTGCCGCATCACCCTTTCCTCTTCTATGGAAAAACCAACGCAAGCTCAAGAAGTAGCAGGAAAAATTTCTGGCGCCGTTGCCGGGGAGATTTACGCCAAATCAAGACTCGTCTCCCATCAACTTGCCAATTTCTGGCGCCGTTGCCGAGGAGATTACGCCAAGTCAAGACATATCAAGTACCCATCATAAACTCTCATCTCTTGCATTACATTATTCACCATTCGCCTCTCGTTTTCCTCTCCCCCACTTCTAAAATGATTTTTGAAAAGATTTGCCTTTTCTTCGCCCCTCTTCCGTTCGTCTTCTTCGTTTGCCTTTTGGTTGCTCGTTTGCTAGATTTGTTTGCTGCCACCATGTCTAAAATTGGGGAGGTTATTGCTGGAAAGGATAGTAATAATGATGGGGAAAACTTTGATGCTTTTGCTAATACTAATCCTCATGAAGAATCCACTATCTTGCACACAAAAAGACTTCGTATAGGTAGTGGCAATATTATTGGAAAAGGGGTTATTCAAGATTTCTTTACTTGTGCCGGTGCACTCCCCACTTTGGGTGGATCTATTCTCCATAAAACTAGTAGTCTTGTGGATGCTATATCTTTGCTCGTGATTGAACTTGAAAGACAATTTGTTCATTTGCATCCATCCATACAAAGGATTTTTCTAGAGTTTTCTAATATTGAGCATTCTTCTGTTAAGCGCGCCGCCACTATATTCCTAGAACATGAGTTTAGATTTATTATGAAAGACGCTAGTGAAATTTTTGCGCATTATAAAGTAGATGGTGGTCGTCCTCCCATAGAGGGAATTCTCTTTAATCAAGTGGACATAATGCGTTTACGATCTCTAGATCATGTTGCTTATAACGAAAATTTAAGAAAGAGGGTTCCTACCGCTGCTTTAGTTGATACGATTTTTGAGCTTAATGATAATTTTGCTATACAAAACAATGGATTGGGTTTCTCTCTTGGACACAAGCTCATGACTTTTTGCCAAAAGAACGCTTACAATGATGAGTTGGTTATACAATATGAAGGGCCGAAGCAAGAACCAATTCCTCCCGAGATTGATCTTGGGGATTCTTATCCTATTAGATTTAGCCCTTTTGATTACTTTTGCTTTCCACAAAGAAAACTTGCTGCTGAACAAAGGGAATATGAGATGAGTTTTCGAGGTTTGCCTTAGCATTACTACGATTATACCTAGATCTATTCGTGTTTTCCTACCTAGCTAAGGGCGTTAAACAATAGCCCTTGTTGGGAGGCAACCCAATTTTATTTTTCTTTTTTCTTTTTAGGTTCTATTTTGCAATGAATAATTCATCTAGAGTCTAGTTAGATGAGGTTTTGTGCTTTAATTAGTGTTTGTGCCAAGTAAGACCTTTGGGATAGCTTACGGTGATACTTGATTTGATCTTGCTGAAAAATAGAAACTTTTTCTCCGAGGAAAATAATTTTCATTTTTAACAGAAGCGTGATAAAATACTGATTCTTTTCGCATAAGATTAATACAAAAAATTCTTAGGTTTTCCTAAGTTTTCAGAATTTTTGAAGTTACAGAAGAATTCTAAATATCCAGATTTCTACAGACTGTTCTGTTTTTGACAGATTCTGTTTTCTATGTGTTGTTTGCTTATTTTGATGAATCTATGGGTAGTATCGGGGGTATGAACCATGGAAAAGTTGGAATACAGTATATATTACACCAATATAAATAAATAATGAGTTCACAACAATATCAAAAGTGGTGATTTATTTTCTTATACTAACGAAGCTTATGAGACTTTCCGTTGAGTTTTGTGTTGTGAAGTTTTCAAGTTTTAGGTAAGGATTTGATGGACTATGGAATATGGAGTGGCAAGAGCCTAAGCTTGGGGATGCCCAAGGCACCCCAAGGTAATATTCAAGGATAACCAAAAGCCTAATCTTGGGGATGCCCCGGAAGGCATCCCCTCTTTCGTCTTCGTCTATCAGTAACTTTACTTGAGGCTATATTTTTATTCACCACATGATATGTGTTTTGCTTGGAGCGTCTTGTATGATTTGAGTCTTTTCTTTTTAGTTTGCCACAATCATCCTTGTTGTACACACATTTGGAGAGAGACACGCATGAATCATGATTTATTAGAATACTCTATGTGCTTCACTTATATCTTTTGAGCTAGGCAATTTTGCTCTAGTGCTTCACTTATATCTTTTTAGAGCACGTCGGTGGTTTTATTTTATAGAAATTGTTGGACTCTCATGCTTCACTTGTATTATTTTGAGAGTCTTTAAACAACATGGTAATTTTCTTCGGTTATAAATTTAGTCCTAATATGATAGGCATCCAAGAGGGATATAATAAAAACTTTCATATAAAGTGCATTGAATACTATGAGAAGTTTGATTCCTTATGATTGTTTTGAGATATGAAGATGGTGATATTAGAGTCATGCTAGTGAGTAATTTTGAATTTGAGAAATACTTGTGTTAAATTTTGTGATTCCCGTAGCATGCACGTATGGTGAACCATTATGTGATGAAGTTGGAGCATGCTTTATTTATTGATTGTCTTCCTTATGAGTGGCGGTCGGGGACCAGCGATGGTCTTTTCCTACCAATCTATCCCCCTAGGAGCATGTGCGTAGTACTTCATTTTTATAACTAATAGATTTTTGCAATAAGTATGTGAGTTCTTTATGACTAATGTTGAGTCCATGGATTATACACACTCTCACCCTTCCACCATTGCTAGCCTCTCTAGTGCCACATAACTTTCGCCGGTACCATAAACCCACCATATACCTTCCTTGAAACAGCCACCATACCTACCTATTATGGCATTTCCATAGCCATTCCGAGATATATTGCCCTGCAACTTTCCACCGTTCCGTTTATTATGACACGTTCCATCATTGTCATATTGCTTTGCATGATCATGTAGTTGACATCGTTTTTGTGGCAAAGCCACCGTTCATAATTCTTTCATACATGCCACTCTTGATTAATGGCACATCCCGGTACACCGCCAGAAGCATTCATATAGAGCCATATTTTGTTCTCAGTATTGAGTTGTAATTCTTGATTTGTAAGTAAATAAAAGTGTGATGATCTTCATTATTAGAGCATTGTCCCATGTGAGGAAAGGATGATGGAGACTACGATTCCCCACAAGTCGGGATGAGACTCCGGACAAAAAAAGAGGCAAAAAAAAGAGAGAAGGCCCAAATAAAAAATGAGAGAAAAGAGAGAAGGGGCAATGCTACTATCCTTTTACCACGATTGTGCTTCAAAGTAGCACCATGATATTTTTTTGAGGGGTTAAATAGTAGGAAAGGCTCCTACTGCACGTATATTACCAACTTATAGCAAACGCAGAGTACAAGTGTTATGTTATAGCGAACTTACCAACTTATAGCACCATAATCTTCATGATATATAGAGAGTCTCCTATATTGCCACTTTCATATACTAGTGGAAAATTTTCATTATAGAACTTGGCTTGTATATTCCAATGATGGGCTTCCTCAAATTTCTCTAGGTCTTCGTGAGCAAGCAAGTTGTATGCACACCCACTTAGTTTCTTTTTGAGATTTCATAACCTATAGCTCTAGTGCATCCATTGCATGGCAATCCCTACCCACTCACATTGATATCTATTGATGGACATCTCCATAGCCCATTGATACGCCTAGTTGATGTGAGACTATATCCTTCTTTTTGTCTTCTCCACAACCACCGTCTATTCCACCTATAGTGCTATTTCCATGGCTCACGCTCATGTATTGCGTGAAAGTTGAAAAAGTTTGAGAACATCAAAAGTATGAAACAATTGCTTGGCTTGTCATCGGGGTTGTGCATGATTTGAATATTTTGTGTGATGAAGATGGAGCATAGCCAGACTATATGATTTTGTAGGGATAAGCTTTCTTTGGCCATGTTATTTTGAGAAGACATAATTGCCTTATTAGTATGCTTGAAGTATTATTGTTTTTATGTCAATATTAAACTTTTGTTTTGAATCGTACGGATCTGAACATTCATGCCACAATAAAGAAATTACATGGATAAATATGTTAGGTAGCATTCCACATCAAAAATTCTGTTATTATCATTTACCTACTCGAGGACGAGCAGGAATTAAGCTTGGGGATGCTTGATACGTCTCCAACATATCTATAATTTTTTATTGTTCCATGCTATTATATTACCTGTTTTGGATGTTTTATATGCACTAATATGCTATTTTATATTATTTTGGGACTAACCTATTAACCTAGAGCCCAGTGCCAGTTCCAGTTTTTTCCCTGTTTTTGAGTTTCGCAGAAAAGGAATACCAAACGGAGTCCAAACGGAATAAAACTTTCACGGTGATTTTTCTTGGACCAGAAGACAACCAGGAGACTTGGAGATGAAGTCAGAAGAGCCACGAGGCGGCCACAAGGACGGAGGGCGCCCCCCCCCACCCTTGTGGGCCCCTCGTGCACCTCCTGACCTAATTTATGTGCCTATATATTCCCGTATATCCCCAAACCAACAGAACGAACCACAAAAACACTTTTCCACCGCTGCAACCTTCTGTACCCATGAGATCCCATCTAGGGGCCTTTTTCGGCATCCTGCCGGAGGTGGATTCGATCATGGACGGCTTCTACATCAACTCTATTGCCCTTCCGATGAAGCGTAAGTAATTTACCACAGACCTACGGGTCGATAGCTGGTAGCTAGATGGCTTCTTCTATCTCTTTGATTCTCAATATGATGGTCTCCTCGATGTTCTTGGAGATCTATTCAATGTAATACTTTTTTGCGGTGTGTTTGCCGAGATCCGATGAATTGTGGATTTATGATCAGCTTATCTATGAATATTATTTGAATCTTCTCTGAATTCTTTTATGCATGATTTGATATCTTTGTAATTCTCTTCGAACTATTTGTTTGGTTTGGCCAACTAGATTGGTTTTTCTTGCAATGGCAGAAAAGCTTAGCTTTGGGTTCAATCTTGCGGTGTCCTTTCGCAGTGACAGTACAGGTAGTAAGCCACGTATTGTATTATTGCCATCGAGAATAAAAAGATGGGGTTTTCATCATATTGCTTGAGTTAATTCCTCTACATCATGTCATCTTGCTTAATGCATCTGTTCTTTATGAACTTAATACTCTAGATGCATGCTGGATAGCGGTCGATGTGTGGAGTAATAGTAGTAGATGCAGAATCGTTTCGGTCTACTTAACACAGATGTGATGCCTTATAGTGACCCGATCCCAATGGATCGAAGTCTCTGTGCTTAAGTGTTATCCCTGGATTGGTATTGCTGACACACATAGTACTCGAGCATTTATAGCAGAGTTCAATCACACAGTTATTACATCAAGAGTCCCATAAAGAGTACTTATTACAATAATATGGCTGAAGGACATCTAAATAAAATAACTGCGGAAGCATTCAAAGATAAATGAGTCCATCCAACTCCACGGAAAAACTGAGTGCATGACAACGACCTATCACACCTTACTCTTTGTCTGAAAATTCTGCAACATGAGAGGTTGCAGCCGTGTAGGTCAGCACATGGAATATGCTGGCAAGATCACACTATAGAGCAATGAAGAATAACAGCTATCACTACATGCATATTTGGCTGGTGGAGGCTCTAAGTTTAGCATTTGCATAAAGCTAATTTTTCCCTACAACAAAGGAATAGATTTTTTTAACCACCAAGTTTATACCATTATTGAGAAGATTTCCCCAACTCGATCCCAAAATTAATAAGTATAATTAATAATAACCCAAAAAATTCATCAAGTAAAGTGATGATATCAACCAACAATTCAAATACCAGATACTCAACATGTCCAGAACCGGGGACACGACTAACCATGATTAGTTTATACACTCTGCAGAGGTTTGCGCACTTTTCCCCACAAGACTCGATCGCCTTGGTTGAATTTCTTGCACTACATGATGTTTGAGAAACGGATGATCGAGACACAGTCTTTCTGAAGCATTAACTTTTTACTCTGGGTAGACAGGTACACCTACTTTACCCTACATCTGCTAGCTTACTACTAAAAGAGGTCACACAACTTACTCAACTATGCCAGAGCCCATAATGGCTTGTGGCGGCACACGGAAGTTTCTAGCATGAATAATCTTATGATCCCTTTGAGCCTGGGTGGCATTCCATAGGATGATCACACGGGTACTCCGGGATATCCTAGGACAACACTGGATTCTCCAGGTGCCCGCAACCAATCCACCCATATGTGTATTAAAGTAGCCACCTGAAGTTTCCCTTAGTTAATATTACTCTCGCAACTTTCATGAATCTCACATACCAATCCCCGTCTACGAGCATGGCTAAGCAGTATGAGCATAACGTATAATCCCGGGGTAGGTAATAGGTTCCTACCTCATGAACTACATAACAATAACCACCTGTTCCCAAACCTACTCATGCAATCTTTGAGGGTTGAAACTAATGCATAAAAACTGGGAAATAAAGGGGTATGATCAAAGTGTAAGTTGCCTTGCTGATGATCGGAAAACCCTAGAGATTCGTAGTAGCAAGCTTCGCACTCCGGAAAATCTATCGTAGACAAACAATAGCATACATAAGCACTCAAGCATAAGATGCAAAGGTAAAACCAAATAGAAAGTTCAAGTCAGAAACTTTGATTTGCAAAAAGGATCAATCAAATCGGAATTACGAAACTCAAGTTATGATCAAAAGAAATTCAAATTCAAATCTATTTGAAACCAAATTCCAAACATTCAAAAACATGTTTAAGTTGATTATCTGGACAGAGGAGATCAAGATGAAGAATTTGGCGTTGGTTTCATTGGATTTGGATAAACGAGCAAAGAGTTGTGAGGGTTTAAAGATGAGGGGCTAAACTTCAAAGAAAATAATCATGGATAGATCCCTCGCCGAAAATAAACAGAAAAATAAAAATCTATCGGACGAACGTCCGCTAACAGAGACTAACAAACGAAAATGTTCATTGATAGATCTAAACGAACGAACGTTCGCTAGATAGACCTAACCGAAAACTAAACCGAACGAACCGGAAAAACCGAAAGAAAACCGTGAAATAAACCGATC
This sequence comes from Triticum aestivum, assembly GCF_018294505.1. Lineage (NCBI taxonomy): Eukaryota > Viridiplantae > Streptophyta > Magnoliopsida > Poales > Poaceae > Triticum > Triticum aestivum. The sequence continues at coordinate 269,449,886 of NC_057811.1, forward strand.
TAGGGTTTACCGTTTTTCTGACGAAAACCGTCGGCGAAACTCCAGTGATCGGCGGTGGCTCCGGCGGGGCTGCGGTGGTGCGGGGGCATCTAGCGGCTGCGGGCGAGGCGGCGAAGCGGCGGGGGTGCGATGGCGGCGGCGGTGGCTAGCGGCGTTAGCTAAGCGGCGACGGCATGGCTAAGCGGCGGCGGCGGCGGCAGTTGGCGGCGACGGCGGCGGCTGCGGCTGCTGCTGCTGTCGATGCGGAGAGAGGGGGGCGGCGCTTATAAGGAGGCGGGGAGGGGCGACGTGGCTTGCGGGAGGGGCGAGCCGAGGCGGTGGCGGCCTCGTGGCCATGGCGGCGGCGGCGTGCGCCGGCCGGACTCCGGCTCGCGGTCGGTGCTGGCGGCGGCCTGGGCCGGCTGGGCTTCGGCCCAGTTCGGTTCGAAGTTTTTTTTTTATATTTTCCGAAAATACGACAAACATAACAAAATATTTTCCAAAAAATCCAGAAAAAATCACATAATTCCCTCCTAATATTTGGACTAATGTGAACATTTTTCTGGACCTAAATGCCTAAAATAAAATAGACATTTTTAGTATGAATAAAAATAAATAAACACGCAAATAAAATAAAATAAAAACATATTTTATTTAAATTAAATTTCCGATATTTCTTTGCTGTTTTTTGAAGAAGTCATATTATCTTCTCTCATTATTTTATTTATTTTGAAATAATTGGAAAATAATTTCGAATAAAACACTTTGATCCAATTTGCCAATTTTGAAAATTCAAAAATGGATTTTTGTGAGAACCTCCAACTCTCTCATTTGGTCCTTGAGTTGCTTAAGGTTTCTAGGATCAAAATTTCAAATAAAAAATTCAAAAATGCACAAATTATGGATGCATGTGATGATCTAATGAATAACATCCAAATTGAAAATTGGGATGTTACAAACCTACCCCCCTTAAGATGAATCTCGCCCTCGAGATTCGGGTTGGCTAGCAAAAAGGTCTGGGTGGTCCTTCTGGAGGTCTTCTTCTCGCTCCCAGGTGGCTTCGTCCTCGGTATAGTGGCTCCATGATATCTACTACACAACCTTCTTCTTGTAGACGTTGTTGGGCCTCCAAGTGCAGAGGTTTGTAGGACAGTAGCAAATTTCCCTCAATTGGATGACCTAAGGTTTATCAATCCGTGGGAGGCGTAGGATGAAGATGGTCTCTCTCAAACAACCCTGCAACCAAATAACAAAGGGTCTCTTGTGTCCCCAACACACCCAATACAATGGTAAATTGTATAGGTGCACTAGTTCGGCGAAGAGATGGTGATACAAGTGCAATATGGATGGTAGATATAGGTTTTTGTAATCTGAAAATATAAAAACAGCAAGGTAGCAAGCGATAAAAGTGAGCGTAAACGGTACTGCAATGCTAGGAAACAAGGCCTAGGGTTCATACTTTCACTAGTGCAAGTTCTCTCAACAATAATAACATAATTGGGTCATATAACTATCCCTCAACATGCAACAAAGAGTCACTCCAAAGTCACTAATAGCGGAGAACAAACAAAGAGATTATTGTAGGGTACGAAACCACCTCGAAGTTATTCTTTCTGATCGATCTATTCAAGAGTCCGTAGTAAAATAACACGAAGCTATTTTTCCGTTCGATCTATCGTAGAGTTCGTACTAGAATAACACCTTAAGACACAAATCAACCAAAACCCTAATTTCACCTAGATACTCCAATGTCACCTCAAATATCCGTGGGTATGATTATACGATATGCATCACACAATCTCAGATTCATCTATTCAACCAACACAAAGAACTTCAAAGAGTGCCCCAAAGTTTCTACCGGAGAGTCAAGACGAAAACGTGTGCCAACCCCTATGCATAAGTTCGCAATGTCACGGAACCCGCAAGTTGATCACCAAAACATCCATCAAGTGAATCAATAGAATACCCCATTGTCACCACGGGTATCCCACACAAGACATACATCAAGTGTTAAAATCCTTAAAGACTCAATCTGATAAGATAACTTCAAAGGGAAAACTCAATCCATTACAAGAGAGTAGAGGGGGAGAAACATCATAAGATCCAACTATAATAGCAAAGCTCGCGATACATCAAGATCGTGCCAAATCAAGAACACGAGAGAGAGAGAGATCAAACACATAGCTACTGGTACATACCCTCAGCCCCGAGGGTGAACTACTCCTTCCTCGTCATGGAGAGCGCGGGGATGATGAAGATGGCCACCGGTGAGGGATCCCCCCTCCGGCAGGGTGCCGGAACAGGGTCCCGATTGGTTTTTGGTGGCTACAGAGCCTTGCGACGGCGGAACTCCCGATCTAGGTTTCTTTATGGAAGTTTGGGTATATATATGAGGTGTTGGAGTCGGGAACAAGTCAGGGGGGTCTCCGGGCTATCCACGAGGTTGGGAGGCGCGCCCAGGGGGTGGGCGCGCCCCCCACCCTCGTGGGCAGCCCAGGACTCTTCTAGACCAACTCTTTTACTCCATGGCTTTCTTCTGATCCAAAAATAAGTTCCGTGAAGTTCCAGGTCAATTGGCCTCCGTTTGGTTTTCCTTTTCTGCGAAACTCAAAAACAAGGAAAAAACAGAAACTGGCACTGGGCTCTAGGTTAATAGGTTAGTCCCAAAAATCATATAAAATAGCATATAAATGTATATAAAACATCCTAGATGGATAATATAATAGCATGAACAATAAAAAATTATAGATACGTTGGAGACGTATCAGCATCCCCAAGCTTAATTCCTGCTCGTCCTTGAGTAGGTAAATGATAAAAACAGAATTTATGATGTGGAATGCTACCTAGCATATTTATCAATGTAATCTTCTTTATTGTGGCAAGAATATTCAGATCCATAAGATTCAAGACAAAAGTTTAATATTGACACAAAAATAATAATACTTCAAGCATACTAACAAAGCAATCATGTCTTCTCAAAATAACATGGCCAAAGAAAGTTATCCCTACAAAATCATATAGTCTGGCTATGCTCTATCTTCATCACACAAAATATTTAAATCATGCACAACCCCGATGACAAGCCAAGCAATTGTTTCATACTTTTGATGTTCTCCAACTTTTTCAATCTTCACGCAATACATGAGCGTGAGCCATGGACATAGCACTATAGATGGAATAGAATGGTGGTTGTGGAGAAGACAAAAAGGAGAAGATAGTCTCACATCAACTAGGCGTATCAATGGGCTATGGAGATTACCATCAATAGATATGAATGTGAGTGAGTAGGGATTGCCATGCAACGGATGCAATAGAGCTATAAGTGTATGAAAGCTCAACAAAAGAAACTAAGTGGGTGTGCATCCAACTCGCTTGCTTACGAAGACCTAGGGCAATTTAAGGACGCCCATCATTGGAATATACAAGCCAAGTTCTATAATGAAAATTCCCACTAGTATATGAAAGTGACAACATAGGAGACTCTCTATCATGAAGATCATGGTGCTACTTTGAAGCACAAGTGTGGTAAAAGGATAGTAGCATTGCCCCTTCTCTCTTTTTCTCTCATTTTTTTTATTTTTTTATATTTTTTTATCTGGGCCTTTTCTCTTTTTTTATGGCCTCTTTTTTTTCTTTTTCTTTTTTCGTCTGGAGTCTCATCCCGACTTGTGGGGGAATCATAGTCTCCATCATCCTTTCCTCACTGGGACAATGCTCTAATAATGATGATCATCACACTTTTATTCACTTACAACTCAAGTATTACAACTCAATACTTAGAACAAAAATATGACTCTATATGAATGCCTCCGGCGGTATACCGGGATGTGCAGTGAATCAAGAGTGACATGTATGAGAGAATTATGAGCGGTGGCTTTGCCACAAATACGATGTCAACTACATGATCATGCAAAGCAATATGACAATGATGGAGCGTGTCATAATAAACGGAACGGTGGAAAGTTGCATGGCAATATATCTCAGGATGGCTATGGAAATGTGATAATAGGTAGGAATGGTGGCTGTTTTGAGGAAGGTATATTGTGGGTGTCTGATACCGGCGAAATGTGCGCGGTATTAGAGAGGCTAGCAATGGTGGAAGGGTGAGAGTGCGTATAATCCATGGACTCAACATTAGTCATAAAGAACTCATATACTTATTGCAAAAATTTATTAGTTATCGAAACAAAGTACTACGCGCATGCTCCTAGGGGGATATATTGGTAGGAAAAGACCATCGCTCATCCCCGGCCACCACTCATAAGGAAGACAATCAATAAATAAATCATGCTCCGACTTCATCACATAACGGTTCACCATACGTGCATGCTACGGGAATCACAAACTTTAACACAAGTATCTCTCAAATTCAAAACTACTCAACTAGCATGACTCTAATATCACCATATTCATATCTCAAAACAATCATAAGGAATCAAACTTCTCATAGTATTCAATGCACTTTATATGAAAGTTTTTATTATATCCCTCTAGGATGCCCATCATATTAGGACTAAATTCATAACCAAAGCAAATTACCATGTTGTTTAAGACTCTCAAAATAATATAAGTGAAGCATGAGAGTTCATCTATTTCTTCAAAATAAAACCACCGTCGTGCTCTAAAAGGATATAAGTGAAGCACTAGAGCAAATGACAAACTACTCCAAAAGATATAAGTGAAGATCAATGAGTAGTCGAATAATTATGTAACTATGTGAAGTCTCTCTAACATTTAAGAATTTCAGATCTTGGTATTTTATTCAAACAGAAATCAAAACAAAAGAAAATAAAATGACGCTCCAAGCAAAACACATATCATGAGGTGAATAAAAATATAGCTCCAAGTAACGTTATCGATGAATGAAGACGAAAGAGGGGATGCCATCCGGGGCATCCCCAAGATTAGTCTCTTGGTTGTCCTTGAATATTACCTTGGGGCGCCTTGGGCATCCCCAAGCTTGGGCTCTTTCCACTCCTTATTCCATAGTCCATCGAATCTTTACCCAAAACTTGAAAACTTCACAACACAAAACTCAACAGAAAACTCGTAAGCTCCGTTAGTATAAGAAAATAAATCACCACTTAAGTACTGCTGTGAACTCATTCTAAATTCATATTGGTGTAATATCTACTGTATTCCAACTTCTCTATGGTTCATACCCTCCGATACTACTCATAGATTCATCAAAATAAGCAAACAACACATAGAAAACAGAATCTGTCAAAAACAGAACAGTCTGTACAAATCTGTATCGTACGTATACTTATGGAACTCCAAAAATTCTGAAATAAATTGGTGGACCTGAGGAATTTGTCTATTAATAATCTTCAAAAAGAATCAACCTAAAATCACTCTCCAGTAAAAAATGGTAGCTAATCTTGTGAGAGCTAAAGTTTCTGTTTTTTACAGCAAGATCACAAAGACTTCACCCAAGTCTTCCCAAAGGTCTACTTGGCACAAACACTAATAAAACATAAAACCACATCTAAACATAGGCTATATGAATTATTTATTACTAAACAGGAGCAAAATCAAAGAACAAAAATAAAATTGGGTTGCCTCCCAACAAGCGCTAACGTTTAACGCCCCTAACTAGGCATGATTATTTCAATGATGCTCAAATAAAAGATAAGAATTGAAACATAAAGAGAGCATCATGAAGAATATGAGTATCACAGTTAAATCTAACCCACTTCCTATGCATAAGGATTTTGTGAGCAAACAACTTATGGGAACAATAATCAACTAGCATAGGAAGGCAAAACAAGCATAACTTTAAAACTTGAAGCATATAGAGAGGAAACTTGATATTATTGCAATTCCTACAAGCATATATTCCTCCCTCATAATAATTTTCAGTAGAATCATGAATGATTCAACAATATAACCATCACATAAAGAACTATTTTCATGATGCACAAGCATAGAAATTTTACTACCCTCCACATAAGCAAATTTATTCTCATCAATAGTAGTGGGAGCAAACTCAACAAAATAACTATCATGTGAAGCATAATCCAATTGAAAATTAAAATCATGATGACAAGTTTCATGGTTATCTTTATTCTTTATAGCATACGTGTCATCGCAATAATCATCATAGATAGAAACTTTATTCTCATAATCAATTGGAACCTCTTCCAAAATAGTGGATTCATCACTAAATAAAGGCATGACCTCTCCAAATCCACTTTCATAATTATCACAATAAGATTCAACACCCTCCAAAATAGTGGGATCATTACTTCCTAAAGTTGACACTCTTCCGAACCCACTTTCATCAATATAACCAACATAAATAGGAGGCATGCTATCATCATAATAAATTTGCATATCAAAACTTGGGAGGTTAAACATGTCATCTTCATAAAACATAGCATCCCCAAGCTTGGGACAATCATTAATTGCAGCAAATAAATTCTCAAACGTGTCATTCTCATCAAACATAGCATCCCCAAGCTTGGGCCTTGTCATATCATAAGCATAATCACTCTCATCATTAATAGTATGGATAGCACCAATAGTATAGCAATTATCATCATCACAATGAGTAATAGGAGCAACATCATTTAGGAGGGATACCTTTTTACCTTTGCTTCTCCGTCTTTTCTTTTTATTCTTCGCATCATGTGTGGGTTTAATCCTCTTTTTGGAGCTCCTTATTAATTAGATTGGTTGAATAGAAGGCTCCTCCTCGTCACCTGGCAAAATCTATCATCCCTATTTGTTGTGTACTTGCAAACTCTATGCACTCCACAAAAATTGACATGCTTATAAGAGACATTTTCATCATGACTAGTGCAATCATCATTAGTACTATGGATATTCAAAGAATTCATACTAACAACATTGCAATCATGCTCATCATTCAAAGATTTAGTGCCAAACATCCTAATGCATTCTTCTTCTAACACTTTGGCACAATTATCGGAATCCTTATTTTCATGAAAGACATTAAAAAGATGAAGCATATGAGGCACCCACAATTCCATTTTTTTGTAGTTTTCTTTTATAGACTAAACTAGTGATAAAAGAAGAAACAAAAATATTCGATTGCAAGATCTAAAGATATACCTTCAAGCACTAACCTCCCCGCCAATGGCGCCAAAAACTGCTTGATGTCTACTACACAACCTTCTTCTTGTAGACGTTGTTGGGCCTCCAAGTGCAGGGGTTTGGAGGACAATAGCAAATTTACCTCAAGTGGATGACCTAAGGTTTATCAAGCCGTGGGAGGCGTAGGATGAAGATGGTCTCTCTCAAACAACCCTGCAACCAAATAACAAAGAGTCTCTTGTGTCCCCAACACACCCAATACAATGGTAAATTGTATAGGTGCACTAGTTCGGCGAAGAGATGGTGATACAAGTGCAATATGGATGGTAGATATAGGTTTTTGTAATCTGAAAATATAAAAACAACAAGGTAGCAAGCGATAAAAGTGAGCGTAAACGGCATTGCAATGCTAGGAAACAAGGCCTAGGGTTCATACTTTCACTAGTGCAAGTTCTCTCAACAATAATAACATAATTGGGTCATATAACTATCCCTCAACATGCAACAAAGAGTCACTCCAAAGTCACTAATAGTGGAGAACAAACGAATAGATTATTGTAGGGTATGAAACCACCTCAAAGTTATTCTTTCTGATTGATCTATTCAAGAGTCCGTAGTAAAATAACACGAAGCTATTCTTTCCGTTCGATCTATCATAGAGTTCGTACTAGAATAACACCTTAAGACACAAATCAACCAAATGTCACCTAGATACTCCAATGTCACCTCAAGTATCCGTGTGTATGATTATACGATATGCATCACACAATCTCAGATTCATCTATTCAACCAACACAAAGAACTCCAAAGAGTGCCCCAAAGTTTCTACCGGAGAGTCAAGACGAAAAGGTGTGCCAACCCCTATGCATAAGTTCGCAATGTCACGGAACCCGCAAGTTGATCACCAAAACATACATCAAGTGAATCAATAGAATACCCCATTGTCACCACGGGTATCCCACACAAGACATACATCAAGTGTTCAAATCCTTAAAGACTCAATCTGATAAGATAACTTCAAAGGGAAAACTCAATCCATTACAAGAGAGTAGAGGGGGAGAAACATCATAAGATCCAACTATAATAGCAAAGCTCGCGATACATCAAGATCGTGCCAAATCAAGAACACAAGAGAGAGAGAGATCAAACACATAGCTATTGGTACATACCCTCAGCCCCGAGGGTGAACTACTCCCTCCTCGTCATGGAGAGCGTCTGGATGATGAAGATGGCCATCGGTGAGGGATTCCCCCTCCGGCAGGGTGCCAGAACAGGGTCCCGATTGATTTTTGGTGGCTACAGAGGCTTGCGGCGGCGGAACTCCCGATCTAGGTTTCTTTCTGGAAATTTGGGTATATATAAGAGGTGTTGGAGTCGGGAACAAATCAGGGGGTCTCCAGGCTGTCCACGAGGTAGGGAGGCGCGCCCCCACCCTCGTGGACAGCCTGGGACTCTTCTGGCCCAACTCTTTTACTCCATGGCTTTCTTCTGGTCCAAAAATAAGTTCCGTGAAGTTTTAGTTCAATTGGACTCCGTTTGGTTTTCCTTTTCTGCGAAACTCAAAAACAGGGAAAAAACAGAAACTGGCACTGGGCTCTAGGTTAATAGGTTAGTCCCAAAAATCATATAAAATAGCATATAAATGCATATAAAACATCCTAGATGGATAATATAATAGCATGGAACAATCAAAAATTATAGATACGTTGGAGACGTATCACTCCACTGAACTTTGCAAAACTTGATAACATTACTGCGGGTAACTCGGGTGGCGAACTCGAGAATCTTGACGGGTTTCTCCTCGTAGGTTAGGTCACTTTCCAACTGAATTGCTTCTAGGGGCACTGTATCTCTCAGAGGAATATCGGCCATCTCTACATGGTACTTCTTCAACTGGGAAACGTGAAACACATCATGAACTCCTGACAATCCCTTGGGTAATTCCAACTTGTAGGCAACTTCACCCATACGCTCCAAAACTCGGTATGGCCGTACAAATCGTGGTGCTAACTTTCCTTTGACTCCAAATCATTTAACTCCTCAAAGTGGTGACACACGAAGATATGCTCTGTCTCCGACTTCATAGGTTACCTCCTTGCGTTTAGTATCTACATAACTCTTCTGCCTGGACCGGGCTACCTTGAGTCTATCACGAATCAACTTGACCTTCTCCTCAGACTCTCTGATTAAATCTGGTCCGAACAATAATTGTCGGTCTCCAACTTCATCCCACATCAATGGTATCATGCACCTCCTTCCATACAAAGCTTCGAAAGGGGCCATCTTCAAACTATCTTGGTAGTTGTTGTTATATGAGAACTCTACGTAAGGAAAATTATCATCCCAACTAGACCCATAATCTAGCGCACAAGCTCTCAACATGTCCTCCAGAATCTGGTTGAATCTCTCGGTCTGCCCATCTATCTATGGATGAAAGGCTGTACTGAACTCTAGCCCGGTACCCAAAGTCTAGTGTAACTCATTCCAAAACTTCGAGGTAAGCTGTGTTCCTCTATCTGATACGATGGTCCTCGGAACTCCATGCAGACATATGATCCTGGTCATATATATCTTGGCCAACTTCGCGCTCGTATAAGTGGTTTCCACGGGGATAAAGTGAGCCACTTTGGTCAAGCGATCAACTACAACCCGGATGGATTCATATCCTGAATGTGTCCTGGGTAATCCGGTGATGAAATCCATGCCAAGCTTATCCCACTTCCATTCGGGTATTGGCAAAGGCTGAAGTAATCCTGCTGGTTTCTGATGCTCTGCCTGAAATAACATGTCCGAGAAATCCAACTTCCTTCGACCAAATCTCACATTTGCTGAACTTGGCATATAGTTGATGTTCTTGAGCTTCTCGAGCACCAAGCGCAAATGTTCCTTGTGTTCTTCTTCATTCTTTGAGTACACCAATATATCATCAATAAATACCACAAAAAACTTATCCAAGAACTCCATGAACACCTTATTCATTATACTCATAAAGTAGGCAGGGGCGTTGGTCAAACCAAAAGACATGACCATGTACTCATATAGCCCATACCTTGTGGTAAAAGTTGTCTTAGGTATATCCTGTTCTCGGATCTTCAGCTGGTGGTATCCTGATCGAAGATCGATCTTGGAGAATACTTTAGCTCCCTGCAGCTGGTCAAACAAATCATTGATCATCGGTAGAGGATATTTGTTCTTGATCGTCACCTCATTCAATGCACGATAATCAACAACCATTCTCAAGGATCCATACTTCTTCTCAACTAAGAGCGCTAGGGCTCCCCACGGTGACGAACTTAGTCGAATATAACCTTTCTCCAATAACTCCTTAATATGCTTCTTAATTTCCTCCAGATCATTTACGGGCATCCGGTACGGTCTCTTGGATATTGGTCCGGTGCCTGGCAACAACTCGATCAAAAACTCTATGTCTCGGTCTGGTGGCATGCCTGGTAGTTCCTCCGGGAATACATCGGGATAATCCTTCACAACTGGCACTTCCTCATGAACAACTCCCGAGTCCTTGGCGCATGCCTAGACACATACTTGATCATCGGTAGAGGATATTTGTTCTTGATCGTCACCTCATTCAATGCATGATAATCAACAACCATTCTCAAGGATATTTGTTCTTGATCGTCACCACATTCAATGCACGATAATCAACAACCATTCTCAAGGATCCATCCTTCTTCTCAACTAAGAGCACTAGGGCTCCCCACGGTGACGAACTTAGTCGAATATAACCTTTCTCCAATAACTCCTTAATCTGCTTCTTAATTTCCTCCAGATCATTTGCGGGCATCTGGTACGGTCTCTTGGATATTGGTCCGGTGCCTGGCAACAACTCGATCAAAAACTCTATGTCTCGGTCTGGTGGCATGCCTGGTAGTTCCTCCAGGAATACATCGGGATAATCCTTCACAACTGGCACTTCCTCATGAACAACTCCCGAGAGTGAATTTACTTGAGTCCTCCTTGGCGCATGCCTAGACACATACTTGATCCATTTCCCCTCTGGGGTGGTGAGAAGAATTGACTTACTAGCACAATCGATGTTTCCTCCATACTTCGATAGCCAATCCATGCCTATTATCACATCCAATCCTTGTGGTTCCAGAATAATGAGGTCTGAGGGGAAAACATGTTTACCTATGGTCAAGGGCAACTGATAACACCCTCGGCTAGCCATATACTCCGCTCCTGGCGAGCTTACTAACATAGGTGTCTTAAGGGCTATGGTTGGCAACTTAAACTTGTCCACAAATCCCCTTGATATGTATGAATGCAATGCACCAGTGTCAAAAAGAACAAGGGCTGTAAATGACTTAATAAAAAACTTACCAATAATTGCGTCAAGCTGCTCTTCAACTTCCTCCACGTTGACGTGGTTCACCTGACCTCTGGTGAAGGGATTTGGATTCTTTCCAGGGCTTCCATTGTCGTTACCATTCTTTGCTTAAGGACACTCGGTGGCGTAGTGCCCGGTGTTCCCGCACTTGAAATAAGTAATGTGACTCAGATTCTTCTTGGCGGGTGTCGCTAGGTTGGAGCGGCTCTGACTGTTGTTTCCTCCATTCCCATTTCCATTCTTAGGGCCACTTTGGTTATGTCCACTTTCTCCAGGATGAGAATGTCCTCCATGGTTATGTCCTCCATGGGTATGATGAGTGTGTCCTCCCGAGTATGGGGAATAGCAGGGCTTCTACTGAGCTCCAGAGTTGTACTTCCCTTGTCCATACTTCCGCTTGCGGCTCTCTATCTGCTCCTGCTTGCCTACAAACATGAGGGCCATGTCTACCAGCTCCTGGTAGTTGGTGAATGTTGCCACCATCAACTTCATACTCAGCTCATCATTTAGTCCTTCAAGAAACTTCTCCTGCTTCGCGGCATCTGTGGCCACATCATCTGGGGCGTAGCGTGCTAACTTGTTGAACTCATCCACGTACTGCGCCACAGTACGATTCCCCTGGCGTAAGTTCCAGAACTCACGCTTCTTCATACTCATGGCTCCAGCTGAGACATGTGCGGTGCGGAAGGCCTACTGAAACTGATCCCAAGTCACATTGGCCACGGGGAAAGTGGCGGTGTAGTTCTCCCACCATGAGGCTGCGGGTCCATCTAGTTGATGTGCGGCAAAGCGCACCTTCTCAGCATCAGTGTAACCTGTGGTGGTCCGCTCCCTTCCAATCTTGCGAAGCCAGTCATCAGCAACAATCGGCCTGGTGCTGCTAGAGAACACCGGCGGATTCAACCTTAGGAAACGGGCTAGGTGGTCAACTGGGGTGGTGGCGGTTGATACATCTCCAACGTATCTATAATTTTTGATTGTTCCATGATGTTTTATTATCAATCTTGGATGTTTTATAATAATTTTATATCATTTTTTGGTACTAACCTATTGACAAAGTGCCAAGTGCCAGTTGCTCTTTTTTCCATGTTTTTTACATCACAGGAAATCAGTATCAAACGGAGTCCAAATGCCACGAAACTCCACGATGTTTTTTTATGGGCCAGAAGGAAGGCAATGGGCCCTGGTTGCACCTGGGGGGCCCGAGGGGGCACAACCCACCAGGGCGCGCCAGGAGGCCCAGGCGCGCCCTGATGGGTTGTGCCCACATCGGGTGCCCCCCGGACCGCCTCTTTGCTCTATAAATACCACAATATTCCAAAAACCCTAGAAAAGGCGTCGAAATATTCATCCAGCCGCCGTAGAGTCCAGAACCACCAGATCCAATCTAGACACCATCACGGAGGGGTTCACCATCTCCATTGGTGCCTCTCCGATGATGCATGAGTAGTTCCTTGTAGACCTTCGGGTCCGTAGTTAGTAGCTAGATGGCTTTCTCTCTCTCTCGCTGAATTCTCAATACAATAGTCGCTTGGATCCATATGATGTAACTCTTTTGTGGTGTGTTTCTTGGGATCTGATGAACTTTGAGTTTATGATCATTCATATCTTTTTATATCCATGAAAGTTATTTGAGTTTCTTTGATCTCTTATATGCATGATCTCTTATAGCCTCGTATTTCTTCTCCGATATTTGGCGTTTGTTTGGCCAACTTGATCTATTTATCTTGCAATGGGAAGAGGTGCCTGAGGCAGTCCTGGATTAGGGGGTCCTCGGACAGCCGGACTATATCCTTTGGCCGGACTATTGGACTATGAAGATACAAGATTGAAGACTTCGTCCCGTGTCCGGGTGGGACTCTCCTTGGCGTGGAAGGCAAGCTTGGCAATTCGGATCTGTAGATCTCCTCCCTTGTAACCGACTCTGTGTAACCCTAGCCCCCTCCGGTGTCTATATAAACCGGAGGGTTTAGTCCGTAGGACAACAACAATCATAACCATAGGCTAGCTTCTAGGGTTTAGCCTCTACGATCTCGTGGTAGATCAACTCTTGTAATACTCATATCATCAAGATCAATCAAGCAGGAAGTAGGGTATTACCTCCATCGAGAGGGCCCGAACCTGGGTAAACATTGTGTCCCTCGCCTCCTGTTACCATCCGCCTTAGACGCACAGTTCGGGACCCCCTACCCGGGATCCGCCGGTTTTGACACCGACATTGGTGCTTTCATTGAGAGTTCCACTGTGCCGTCACCATAAGGCTTGATGGCTCGTCTTGTTGTCAAGGACAACATCACCTCTGGGGGAGCCTTGGCTGTAGGCCAAACTCTTCGACTAGGCGGCTTCGTCATGACCGCCCGTTCGGCCGTTGCGCTGACGATGACTTCTCGAGTCATCAAAAACAGCCTCCACATCGGCTCGGGATTCGCTGAGCTGATGGATCCAATGGAGCTTTCTTCCTTGAACGAGCTCTTGGATCGCATCGCCGCCCTGGGAGTCTCTACGGACTATGATCGGATCAGGCTTAAACCCGACCAAAGGGAGATTAACTCTCCGCCGGTCACCCATCATATAGCGGTGGTGGACGAGCAACGCAGCGATTCATCCTCTATCTTGAGGACTAACTATCTCCGGATTCCCGAGCTCTCCGAGCCGGATACCCGTCTACGGGAGGACATGGCCCAAGCTTTGAACCTAGAATCAGACAGCGGGCCAGACCTATTGGGCAACATCCCAGAGCCCGAACTGCCAAGCTCGGAAACTCCTCTGCCCCTGGGTCTCAGATCGGGTCAGTGTTCGGACCTAAATCTACCCACCCACCCAGATATACGTGATCTTTCCCACATTAGACAAGATCCCCAAGAGACAGTACATCACTATTGGGCCAGATTCCTCCTTGTAATGAGCAAGGTTAAGGACTGTCGCGAGGAAGACGCAATTTCATTCTTTTGCAAAAATTGCAAGGACAAGGGAATCCTCAACGCCATAAGTCGCCGTGACATAGCACACTTCGCTGACTTGGCGGCCATAGTACAGAAGTACTGTGCGATGGAAAGCGCCTGGAAAACCCAAACAAAATTCTGGGACCCTCCGGCTCTCACTAAACCCCCCGTCCGAACTAAAAGGGTGTCCTCTCATAAGTCACCCGATCCAATTACAAAGAAACAAAAGCCCACTACGGGGCGTGGAACCGTATTGGAGGGATGGCTCAATGGGCCATGCAAAATTCACAGTACAGCAGATACCATGCCAACACATAGCCTTAGAGCATGTTGGGTACTCCGGCAGGTGGCCAAGAGCGGCGAGGATATCCCCCTCAACAATGCGACAGAGCACCATCCCGGGGAAAATAACAATACACTATTGACAGTCTTCGAGACCTTCGCCTCAAATAATAGGCATAAGCGAGCACTCCACAGCCTCGCCAAAGTCTGCCATGTGGCAGCAATAAATCCATGGAGCAATACGACTATAACCTTCAATGCCGGTGACGAACCTAAATTCCGAACAGTCCGAGCACTAGCCTCCTTGGTCCTTAGCCAAATTGTGGACGGCTTCCGGCTCACTAAAGTGCTCATGGACGGTGGCAGCAGATTAAACCTCATCTATGAGGAGACTCTTCGAAAAATGGAAATAGACAAGAGCCGCATTGAGCAAAGCAGCACGATCTTCAGAGGAATCATCCCTAGTCGGGAGGCACGATGTGCAGGAAAAATCACACTAGATGTGGTATTCGGCACGCCAGAGAATTATAGGTCCGAAGAAATCACATTCCAAGTGGCCCCGTTCAGTAGCAGATACCACGCCCTTTTAGGGCAGGAGGCATTCATGATCTTCCAAGCTATACCCCATTATGGGTACGTGAAGCTCAAAATGCCCGGACCCAATGGAATCATCACTCTAGCTAGTGATCCGGACATAGCACTCCGCACCGAAAATAAAACCGCCGCACTAGCCCACTGATACGTCGCCAACGTATCTATATTTTTTTATTGCTCCATGCTATATTATCTTCTGTTTTGGACATTATTGGGATTTATTATTCACTTTTATATTATTTTTGGGACTAACCTATTAACCGGAAGCCCAGCCCAGAATTGCTGTTTTTTACCTATTTCAGAGTTTCACAGAAAAAGAATATCAAATGGAGTCCAAACGGAATGAAACCTTCGGGAACGTGATTTTTGGAACGAACATGATCCAGGAGACTTGGACCCTAAGTCATGGAAGCTTTGAGGAAGCCACGAGGTAGGGGGCGCGCCAACCCCCCCCCCCCCCACAGGCGCGCCCTCCACCCTTGTGGGCCCCCTTTTGCTCCACCGACGTACTCCTTCCTCCTATATATACCTACGTACCCCCAAACGATCAGATACGGAGCCAAAAACCTAATTCCACCGCTGCAACCTTTTGTACCCACGAGATCCCATCTTGGGGCCTATTCCGGAGGACCGCCGGAGGGGGCATCGATCACGGAGGGCTTCTACATCAACACCATAGCCTCTCCGATGAAGCGTGAGTAGTTTACCTCAGACCTTCGGGTCCATAGTTAGTAGCTAGATGGCTTCTTCTCTCTTTTTGGATCTCAATACAATGTTCTCCCCCTCTCTCGTGGAGATCTATTCGATGTAATCTTCTTTTGCGGTGTGTTTGTTGAGACCGGTGAATTGTGGGTTTATGATCAAGTTTATCTATGAACATTATTTGAATCTTCTGAATTCTTTTATGTATGATTGGTTATCTTTGCAAGTCTCTTCGAATTATCAGTTTGGTTTGGCCTACTAGATTGATCTTTCTTGCAATGGGAGAAGTGCTTAGCTTTGGGTTCAATCTTGCGGTGTCCTTTCCCAGTGACAGTAGGGGCAGCAAGGCACGTATTGTATTGTTGCCATCGAGGATAACAAGATGGGGTTTTTATCATATTGCATGAATTTATCCCTCTACATCATGTCATCTTGCTTAAGGCGTTACTCTGTTCTTATGAACTTAATACTTGTCTCGAATTTGCTATTTATTTTGCTTATGCTTTTGAGAGAAGCCACAAAAGAACACTTCAATTGCTCAACAGTAATTTGTTCACCCACCGTAAAATACTTATGCTCTTGAGAGAAGCCACTAGTGAAACCTATGGCCCCCGGGTCTATCTTCATCATATTAATCTTCCAACACTTAGTTATTTCCTTTGCTTTTTGATTTTGCTTTTATTTTACTTTGCATCTTTATCATAAAAATACCAAAAATATTATCCTATCATATCTATCGGATCTCACTCTCGTAAGTGACCGTGTAGGGATTGACAACCCCTTATCGCGTTTGGTTGCGAGGATTTATTTGTTTTGTGTAGGTGCGAGGGACTCGCGCGTAGCCTCCTACTGGATTGATACCTTGGTTCTCAAAAACTGAGGGAAATACTTACGCTACTTTGTTGCATCACCCATTCCTCTTCAAGGGAAAACCAACGCAGTGCTCAAGAGGTAGCACCCTCAAGGCGCTATCCGAAGCCCTTGCGGCCGAAGAACTAACTGCGCTGCGCTCCACAGTGGACAGGGACGACGTGATACTCGACAAAAGACCCAAGTCCACCTCTTTCAAACCAGCGGACGAAATAGTCAAATTTCAAGTCCACCCAACGGACCCTACAAAAACAGCATCCATCGGGGCACAGTTAAACCCCACAGTAGACGTCGCACTTCGGGAGTTCTTGCGCGAGAATTGGGACATCTTCGCCTGGCATCCTTCGGACATGCCAGGAATCCCACGCAGGCTGGCCGAGCATAGCCTTAACATTCTAAAGGGGTTCAAGTCGGTCAAGCAGACTCTTCGGCGTTTCTCTGAGCCTAAGCGACAAGCCATGGGAGAGGAGCTAGCCAGGTTACTTGAGGCCGGATTCATTAGAGAAATAAAACATCCGGACTGGCTAGCAAACCTAGTGATGGTACCAAAGAAGGACAAATCCTGGCGCCTAT
This sequence comes from Triticum aestivum, assembly GCF_018294505.1. NCBI lineage: Eukaryota > Viridiplantae > Streptophyta > Magnoliopsida > Poales > Poaceae > Triticum > Triticum aestivum. Next base: position 269,467,235 of record NC_057811.1, read on the forward strand.
GTGTCGATTTCAAGGACCTTAACAAGGCTTGCCCCAAGGATCCCTTCCCCCTCCCTCGCATCGATCAAATTATCGACGCTACCGCAGGACACGACTCTTTGTGTTTCCTCGACGCATACCCCGGATACCATCAAATTAAGATGGCGGAGTCCGATCAAGCCGCAACGGCATTTATCACTCCATACGGGCCCTTCTATTTCAACACCATGCCTTTCGGGCTCAAAAACGCTGGTGCAACCTATCAACGCATGATTCAGACATGCCTGGAAACACAAATTGGCAAAATAGTGGAGGCATACGTAGACGACGTGGTCATCAAAACCAGACACGTTGAATCCTTAATAGACGACTTGAGGCTCACGTTCGACAATCTCCGAACATATGACATCAAGCTCAATCCGGAAAAATGCGTTTTCGGCGTACCCGCCGGAAAGCTCTTGGGCTTCATCGTCTCCAGTAGAGGAATTGAAGCAAATCCGGCTAAAATCTGAGCTCTGTCACAGTTGGCCATCCCAACAGACCTCAAGCAAATCCAAAAATTAACTGGATGCATGGCTGACTTAAGCCGCTTTATCTCCCGATTAGGAGAAAAGGCACTACCCCTTTATCGCCTTCTTCGATGCACCGAACACTTCAAGTGGACGGATGCGGCCACGGCCGGATTGGAAGAAATAAAAGCCGTTTTGGCCACCAACCCAATCCTGGCCGCGCCAAATATCGGCGAACCAATGCTGTTATATATAGCGGCAACACACCAAGTTGTAAGCGCGGTGCTCATCGTCGAACGAGAGACGGGCGGACATAAGTTCCCGCTTCAAAAGCCGGTATACTATGTATCCACTGTCCTCACTCCATGCAAATCACGGTACCCACATTATCAAAAGATAGCATACGCGGTCTTCATGGCATCCCAGAAATTACGACACTACTTTCAAGAGTGTTCAATTACGGTGGCCTCGGAAGTACCACTCAACGACATAATAAATAACCGTGATGCCTCGGGCCGGATTGCTAAATGGGCTATCGAGCTCCTCTCGTTCGACATAACATATAAACCACGGCGAGCCATTAAGTCGCAAGTACTGGCCGATTTCGTCGCCGAATGGACGAAAGACGAACTCCCTAAAGAGTACGGCGCGTACTCCAATTGGATCATGCACTTTGACGGTTCAAAGATGCTGGCTGGTCTGGGGGCAGGCGTCGTCCTGACATCCCCCACCGGAGATGCAGTCCAATACGTACTCCAAATATTATACACAGACTCCAACAATGCAGCAGATATGAGGCCCTGTTGCATGGTCTCCGGATAGCAGTCTCCATGGGAATTCAACGCCTAGAGGTGCGTGGGGATTCGAACCTCGCAATATCTCAAATAAATGGAGACTTTGACACCAAGGACCCAAAAATGGCGGCTTACCGCAATGTCGTCCTCAAAATGTCAGCTCGGTTCGAGGGGCTTGAATTCCACCATGTGGTCCGGGAAAACAATCAAGCGGCGGATATCCTCGCCCGCATCGGCGCTAAGCGCGAGCCTGTCCCACCTAATATCTTCTTGGAAAGGCTGTTTAAGCCATCCGTGGTATGGGAAGGAGAGACCGTGAACAACAGTCCGGACCCGGACACAACACTAGATACCAAACGTTCTGACATAATCGGAGGCTCTGCCACCGAAATAACGTCTTCGGCCCACGTGATTATGGCTGTCATCGCCCCGTGGACAGAACCCTTCTTGGCCTATCTAACTAGGCAAGAACTCCCTGAGGACCCAAACGAGGCACGTTGCATTGTGCGGCGGTCTAAAGCCTACAAGGTCCACGAGGGAGAGCTTTACAAGAAAAGCGCTACCGGAGTACTTCAAAGGTGCATCTCCGAAGAGGAAGGACGGCAACTTTTGGCAGAAATTCATGCTGGACTTGGCGGCCACCATGTCGCAGCTCGGGCCCTTGTAAGCAAGGCCTTCCGTACAGGTTTTTACTGGCCGACAGCCCAAGCAAACGGACAGGACCTCGTTCAACGTTGTGTCGGTTGCCAGCTTTTTGCAAACCAAAGCCATATGCCACCTACCACTCTCCAAACAATCCACATTACTTGGCCCCTTGCGGTCTGGGGACTTGATATGGCCGGACCCCTTAAAGGGGGAAGCCATAAGAAAACATACTTATTGGTCATGGTGGATAAATTCACCAAATGGATAGAAGCCAAACCAGTTAAAACGGCCGAGTCTGGACCAGTGATAGACTTCATATCCGGGGTTGTACACCGTTATGGTGTCCCCCACAGCATCATCACCGATAACGGCTCCAACTTTACAGCCGACGAGGTAAAAACTTGATGCGGCAACATGGGCATCACGCTCGATTATGCCTCCGTCTATCACCCCCAAACAAACGGTCAGGTCGAGCGGGCAAATGGTCTAATTATGAGCGGCATTAAACCCAGATTAGTGCGATCCTTGAAGGAATCAGATTCGCACTGGGTCGAGGAGCTCGACTCCGTACTATGGGGGTTGCGGACCACGCCGAATCGCACCACCGGATATGCACTGTTCTTTATGGTGTACGGCGTAGAGGCGGTACTACCCTGCAACATAATTCATGACTCACCTCGAGTGCGCATGTACGAATAGAAAGAAGCCGAGCTTGATCGGCAGGACAGTTTGGACGCCCTGGAGGAGGAGCGTGACGTGGCAAAAGCCCGTTCCGCATTCTATCAGCAACAGGCTCGACGGTATCAAAGCAGAGAAGTACGGGCCAAAACTTATAACGTTGCCGAACTCGTTCTACGCCTACCGGAGAAGAAAAAGAACAAGCTCAAGCCCAAATGGGAAGGTCCCTTCGTTATAGACAAGGTTCTGACCGGTGGAGCGTACCGTCTGCGGGATGCATCGGACAATCGACTCGAGCCAAACCCATGGAACGCAGCCAGACTCCGAAGGTTCTACGCCTAGTGCCGGACTATGTGTTCGTCTCGTTACCTCCGTCAATTTTTTTTATATCCGTTATCTGTCTTTTCTCTCTTTCTTTCTCCCCTCTTTTTTCTTTTCTTCACGACCTTGAAAGATTAAAAATATGTCGTGACTACACAATCTTGACGCACTAGCCGTGCTCATTATACCTGGGGGCTTCTTATACAGAAGCTTAATATAACTATTTTCCGGGCTCTATGCCCCACACATGTGTTACTTTTCCACATGTACCTTTTTCACCATTATATGCATCGATATGACTTAAGTTTTGGCCAAGCTGGGTTGCCTGGCTCTTGTGTTTATGCCCTACGTTCCCGTTAATTCGGCTAGGGCATAAGGGGAGCACCTCTGCGATTGTTACTGCCGGGTCAGCCGGATGTGTACCTCAGACTGGGTGAAGCCGAAAGCTAGCGTTCTTAAGGGAATATTCGGTCAGTGAACAAAAGATGACTTTTATTTATGATAATACATGCCCCCAGATGTTCATATCCTGCGTCTCTTTTCGCAGTTCAGACATGCACATTGATGCATGCGTACCCAGGGAAAGGAACCCTTAACGGAACTATTCTCCCTGGAGGATGTTTCTTACTATCCATGTAATATAACATAGTAGTTGGGTACTTGTCTGTTCAAGCACTTATGACCCCTACGCCTGGTTTTCACGCATACCCCGGTTTTTACATAACTGAGCGGGTATTCGGATACACTCCGGACTGTCAGGTCCAGAGGTCGAAGTGAAAAGGTCCGCCATGAAAATGATTTACAATCCGGCTAGGGACAATATATGTCACTTGAAGTACATAGTCACTTAGACTGACTAAATTCTTCTTCTATACCATCCAACAGGCTGTCTAGCCTACAGTCCTATTGGAAATACTTTGCGACTAATTTAACTTGGTCATACACCAACCTGACGGGGATCTCTTTCCCATCAGGCCCCACAGGTCCGACCTCGGCCATGTGGTTCGGGTCAGCCTTGGTATATCGTGTCTTCACCATGGCCCAGGCTTCCCTTGCACCTTGTCGGCAGGCTGATATCTTCCATAACCGGAAGCACCGCCGCGCTCCCCTGAGCATCTCTACGAGCTCCCCCATGCCTCCTGGCAGGGAGGTGGACGGCCACAAGGCTTGGGCAATGCCATGCATCACCTGCCGTACTTGTTCGTGCAGTTGTGAGAGCTCTGGCAGAAGATCACCTGTAGACCCGGGCATTTCCTCCGCGGGAGGACCCATCAGCATACCTACAGATATAACTCTGTTAGCCGGTTTCTTCGCCGAACTCTATAAAAGTTCGTTCAAGCACTTACTAAAAATGCCGCATCGAAGCCGCTTATTTTCCTTTACGGAGTCAGCAAGCTGGGCTCGAACATCTTTCAGTTCAACGCCCAGCCAGGTATTGGCATCTTGGAGATCGTTTTTCTCCCGCCTAACCTGCGTAAGCACGCGCTCGCTAGCCTTTAGCTGTCGTTGAGCATGTTGCTCATTCCCTTGCACGACCTCCGGATTCATTCCGGGATCATCTGTAGAATCTATTGTTAGATTTGCATGCATGCCGCATACTAACCGGTAAATGTCATTCTTTTTTATAGAGACAAGCGTTACCAGAGGGGGGCCTTCTCGGACTCCTTCATTGCGGCAACTGCGGCCCGTAGCTGGGCTTTGCACTCCTCCAGCTCTTGAGACAACTGGGTATTCTTCTCCGTAAGAACCTATGCAAACAACGATCCTTAAATCAGTTGTGCCAACTGTTTCAAGTCTCAGGGGCTACTGATATACATAATTATTAGATTATCTTACCCATATATCCTTTACATACTAGTCTGTGGATCTGGCAAGACCATTTTGAGCAGCTCGGATGTACGCGTCTCCTGCATTGAAGGCATCGAACGCCTCTTGGGAGAAGCAAGCGTCGCGGAGTACGGCCCGGCGACGCCTGTGATTCATGGCACTCTCCACTTTGTAATTCGTAGCGGACAGCCTATCCACATCTCTGTAGGGGGAACATCCGGTGTTGGCCCCATGTTAGCGTCCGCCTCTAAGTCCGGCTCTGGAGCCCGGCTGGTGGAGGCGTGGCCGGCAGCCTCTCCGGATATGGTCCGGCGAGTGTTTTTCCTGCTAGGAAACATGGACGTTATTGTATTTTAAAAGACGACAACCACGGAGCGGGGTTCTTCTTCATACCTCTGCGATGGCGTCTCAGTCCTGACCGCCTTCCTTTTAAGCCTACCCGGCCTCGGTGCCCCTTGTTGGTGAGTTACTGCGGGTTCGGCATGGCGTCCCGAGGGCCTTCCCTGTAAGACACCATATGTGTGCGGTAGGTGAAGTGCAGAAAAAGGGATCCTTCTCGGAAGTTGGGACTCCGGTTTTACTTACATGCGATGCAGGGAGTAGTCCAGGATAATCGGCTATGATGGCCACCAGGGCACCGTCGCAGCTTAATTGATAGAACGTCCTATCAATGAGCTCCACAAATGTGTCCGGGTCTTCTTCGAGTCCGGGGTCGAGGGCCCGGTCAGGGTCCTCTGGTTGTGGAGGCGGGCTGTGGACCTCCCTCACAGCTTTTCGCAGTTCCTGCTATGAAATGGCAAGGTAAATACTTATGACGAAGAATGCGGGAAGGTTCGGAGTAAAAAGTAGCAGCTGACCCAGTTTGGGGGGTTGTACATGGAGAATCCATCCCGTGGCTTAATGTGGATGAACTCCTCTTCCTCTCCTTTATATAAATCGGACAGTATTTTCGCTAGAGCAGCGACGAAGTCTGGGCCCTGACGACCGCAGCGGGTAGCGTCGTCTTCGCCATTGAAGTGCCACATGGGTTGTCCCCGATATTGAAGTGGCTGCACCCCCCGCATTATACATATTGACATAACCTCGATTATTGTCTATCCTGATTGGGCCAGCGTCTTTATCCGGCCCATCAGGTAAAGGACTTCTCGTTATCTTCCTCCTGGGGGCTCCGAGGGCGCCAGCTGCGGCGTTTCTTCAAGGGAGCATTGTCGAACTTAGGAAGGCCCATCCGAATAGATTCCGGAAGGGGGGCGTCCTCCATATAAACCACTCCGAAGGCCAGTCTTCGGATGTCTTCTTCGGAGTACCGGACAGGTATCCGGTCCCGGCGATGCGCCATATCTCGGCTCCGCCCACTTGATATATTGACCCCTCCTGTGTACGGGGTATGAGGCAGAATAGCCTCTTCCATAGCTCGAAATGAGCTTCGCAGCCTAGAAACAGCTCGCAAAGGGCGACATAGCCAGCGATGTGTAATATGGAGGCGGGAGTAAAGTTATGCAGCTGGAGGCTGTAGAACTCCAGGAGCCCGCGGAGGAATGGATGAATTGGAAATCCAAGCCCCCTTAATAAGTAAGGGACAAGGCATACCCGCTCCCCCATGGATGGGTTGGGAAAGCTCTCCGCTTGCTCCCCGCCATTGTAGGTGGCGAGTCCGGCTCGAACGGGGACCATATACGCTGGAGGGAGAAATCCCTGGGTCTGTAACTCTACTAATTGGCTGTGGCGGACGGAACACTTCTTCCAATTGCTTGGCTTGGGGCTACGGGAGCGAGAGGAGGAGCTGCGATGGCCGGCCATGATGGGATGGACTTTTCCGGGCGCGCTCCGATGGATACTCGCTGTGGGAGGATGGTGTGATCTGGATCTGAGGATCACCGTCTCTTTAAATAGACGATTTACTTACATGGTTAGGGTGGCAAGTGTAAAAATGCCCCAACTTCTCGCATTCGCTCGACACATGGAGGACAGCCATTATTGGCCGCAGAAGCCAAAGAATGCAACATTTATGGGAAGCCGGACACTACTCGACAGGTACTCAGAATTTGGAGAAGAACCTGCCTTGCAATGTCGAAGACAATCTGCGCGCCGGAATCATCGTCATTGAAGCCTGGTTCGGGGGCTATTGAGGGAGTCCTGGATTAGGGGGTCCTCGGACAGCCGGACTATATCCTTTGGCCGGACTGTTGGACTATGAAGATACAAGATTGAAGACTTCGTCCCGTGTCCGGGTGGGACTCTCCTTTGCGTGGAAGGCAAGCTTGGCAATTCGGATCTGTAGATCTCCTCCCTTGTAACCGACTCTGTGTAACCCTAGCCCCCTCTAGTGTCTATATAAACCGGAGGTTTTAGTTCATAGGACAACAACAATCATAACCATAGGCTAGCTTCTAGGGTTTAGCCTCTACGATCTCGTGGTAGATCAACTCTTGTAATACTCATATCATCAAGATCAATCAAGCAGGAAGTAGGGTATTACCTCCATCGAGAGGGCCCGAACCTGGGTAAACATTGTGTCCCCCGCCTCCTGTTACCATCCGCCTTAGACGCACAGTTCGGGACCCCCTACCCGAGATCCGCCGGTTTTGACACCGATAGTGCCCGGTAGTGGGTTCGATCTTACGGTGCTCGATCCCAGTGACAGAAGGGGAAACGACACGTATGTATCGTTGCTACTAAGTATAAAAAGATGGGATCTATATCTACCGCCATATATATAAAGGGATCTTGTCTACATCATGTCATCGTTTTTATTGCATTACTCCATTTTTCCATGAATTTAATACACTAGATGCATGCTAGATAGCGGTCGATGTGTGGAGTAATAGTAGTAGATGCAGGCAGGAGTCGGTGTACTAATCTTGGACGTGATGCCTATGTAATGATCATTGCCTGGATATCATCATAATTATTTGAAGTTCTATCAATTGCCTAACAGTAATTTGTTTACCCACCGTTTGCTATTTTTCTCGAGAGAAGCCACTAGTGAAACCTACGGCCCCCGGGTCTTCTTTCTCATATATTTGCCTTGCGATCTACTTTTCCTTTGCATTTTTGTTCAGATCTATTAAACCAAAAAAATACAAAAATACCTTGCTGCATTTTATCTTTATTTATTTTATTTGGCGTTCGATCTATATATCTACTGCAATTTATCTCTCATCAACTTGCCAATTTCTGGCGCCATTACCCGAAAGGGATTGACAACCCCTTTAACTCGTCGAGTTGCGAGGTGTTGTTATTTGTGTGCAGGTGCTATTTACGTTGTGTTGCTTGGTTCTCCTACTGGTTCGATACCTTGGTTTCATAACTGAGGGAAATACCCTACCATCGCTGTGCTACATCATCCCTCCCTCTCCGGGGAAATATCGACGTAGTTCCAGCTGCCATCAGCGGTGGGTTGAAAAATTGTTGTTGCCTTGGTTCTGGATGAGTATCTGCATCAAGGCATTCTGCTGTTGGATCAACTTGGTGAGCTCCGGCGGGAAAGCGAATCCGGGGTCACGTCTCGGAGGCATCTGATAGGTTAGAGGGATGAGAACAGAATAGAATAAGTCTAATGAGAGATTTCACTACCCATATGCACATGAGACAAACATATTCAATCCACACCACTCAATTTCAAACAAGATTCATACAATCGATCTAAGCTACTATTACAAAATCTCACGAAGGATTTCTAACTACTTGGAAGAATTCTAATAGTGTTATGGTGGTCAACTAGAAATTTTGATCGGTGGAAGACTCCATAATATCCGCTCCAGCTTCGTCTTCAAAATCATCACTGTCCTGATCATCACTGTCTTCTTCAGCATCACTGTCGGTGTCGGTGTCATCTAGTATGATGTAGTCTTCAGAACGAATGTCCACTTCAGGTTTGGGCTTCACCATGGATATTCCTAGCTTCCTCTTCAGGTCTTCATTCTGCTCCAGTAGCACAGCAATTTCCTCTTCATATCCATCGCGAGTTGCCTTGACTTCCTCTTCTAGCTCCATATTCCGGGTCATCACCTTCTTTGTATCTATCATGTTAGCGCACATCTGGTTCTCATAGTGACGAATGTGCTGGTTCATCTCCTGTATGTAGGCTGCAATAGATCCATCCTTCCTGGTGTGAATCATCTCCCATTGCTCATTCCGGTGTCCACATATCTGATAGATGGTGTCTTTAAGATCCTTGTTGTACACCTCACCTATCCGTCCAATGGTGATGTGGGCGGCCATGCTCTTTCCTAAACTCCAGGTTGGTGCATCAAAGGAAAACTCGATGGGCTCGGTAATTGGTGCAAAAGTCCTTCCTGAAACACGAACTTGAATCGTCCAGCGCTCCTCTTCTGGTAAAGTTGCAGTGAAGGTTCTGGTGAAGCTTGGTATGCCGATGTTCAGGTACTTAGTGACTTCCTGCAAGTGTCGTCCAAAAGGGGTGTCGTCATCCGGCTGAGTGAACTTGTTCCTGGGGTCTGACATCTATAGAGTAGAAATAGAGAAGAATTAGAAATGAGTAGAGAAGAGTGATGTCTACTACACAACATTCTTCTTGTAGACGTTGTTGGGCCTCCAAGTGTAGAGGTTTGTCGGACAATAGAAAATTTCCCTCAAGTGGATGACCTAAGGTTTATCAATCCGTGGGAGGCATAGGATGAAGATGGTCTCTCTCAAACAACCCTACAACCAAATGACAAAGAGTCTCTTGTGTCCCCAACACACCCAATACAATGGTAAATTGTATAGGTGCACTAGTTTGGCGAAGAGATGGTGATACAAGTGCAATATGGATGGTAGATATAGGTTTTCGTAATGTGAAAAATATAAAAACAACAAGGTAACAAGTAATAAAAGTGAGCGTAAACGGTATTGCAATGCGTTGAAACAAGGACTAGGGTTCATACTTTCACTAGTGCAAGTTCTCTCAACAATAATAACATAACTGGATCATATAACTATCCCTCAACATGCAACAAAGAGTCAATCCAAAGTCACTAATAGCGGGGAACAAACGAAGAGATTATTGTAGGGTACGAAACCACCTCAAAGTTATCCTTTCTGATCGATCTATTCAAGAGTCCGTAGTAAAATAACACGAAGCTATTCTTTCCGTTCAATCTATCATAGAGTTCATACTAGAATAACACCTTAAGACACAAATCAACCAAAACCCTAATGTCACCTAGATACTCCAATGTCACCTCAAGTATCCGTGGGTATGATTATACGATATGCATCACACAATCTCAGATTCATCTATTCAACCAACACAAAGAACTTCAAAGAGTGCCCCAAAGTTTCTACCGGAGAGTCAAGACGAAAACGTGTGCCAACCCCTTTGCATAAGTTCACAAGGTCACTGAACCCGCAAGTTGATCACCAAAACATACATCAAGTAGATCACGTGAATATCCCATTGTCACCACAGATAGGCACATGCAAGACATACATCAAGTGTTCTCAAATCCTTAAAGACTCAATCCGATAAGATAACTTCAAAGGGAAAACTCAATCCATTACAAGAGAGTAGAGGGGGAGAAACATCATAAGATCCAACTATAATAGCAAAGCTCTTAGTACATCAAGATCGTGCCAAATCAAGAACACGAGAGAGAGAGAGAGAGAGATCAAACACATAGCTATTGGTACATACCCTCAGCCCCGAGGATGAACTACTCCCTCCTCGTCATGGAGAGCGTCGGGATGATGAAGATGGCCATCGGTGAGGGATTCCCCCTCCGGCAGGGTGCCGGAACAGGGCCCCGATTGGTTTTTGGTGGCTACAGAGGCTTGCGGCGGCAGAACTCCCGATCTAGGTTATGTTCTGGAAGTTTGGCTATATATAGATCGGGAGTTCCGCCGCCGCAAGCCTCTGTAGCCACAAAAAATCAATCTAGACCCGTTCCGGCACCCTGCCGGAGGGGGGAACCCTCACCGGTGGCCATCTTCATCATCCCGGCGCTGTCCATGACGAGGAGGGAGTAGTTCACCCTCGGGGCTGAGGGTATGTACCAGTAGCTATGTGTTTGATCTCTCTCTCTCTCTCGTGTTCTTGAGTTGGTACGATCTTGATGTATCGCGAGCTTTGCTATTATATTTGGATCTTATGATGTTTCTCCCCCTTTACTCTCTTGTAATGGATTGAGTTTTCCCTTTGAAGTTATCTTATCGGATTGAGTCTTTGAGGATTTGAGAACACTTGATGTATGTCTTGCATGTGCTTATCTGTGGTGACAATGGAATATCACGCGATCTACTTGATGTATGTTTTGGTGATCAACTTGCGGGTTCTGTGACTTCGTGAACTTATGCATAGGGGTTGGCACACGTTTTCGTCTTGACTCTCCGGTAGAAACTTTGGGGCACTCTTTGAAGTTCTTTGTGTTGGTTGAATAGATGAATCTGAGATTGTGTGATGCATATCGTATAATCATACCCACGGATACTTGAGGTGACATTGGAGTATCTAGGTGACATTAGGGTTTTGGTTGATTTGTGTCTTAAGGTGTTATTCTAGTATGAACTCTATGATAGATTGAACGGAAAGAATAGCTTCGTGTTATTTTACTACGGACTCTTGAATAGATCGATCAGAAAGGATAACTTTGAGGTGGTTTCGTACCCTACAATAATCTCTTCGTTTGTTCCCCGCTATTAGTGACTTTGGATTGACTCTTTGTTGCATGTTGAGGGATAGTTATATGATCCAGTTATGTTATCATTGTTGAGAGAACTTGCACTAGTGAAAGTATGAACCCTAGGCCTTGTTTCAACGCATTGCAATACCGTTTACGCTCACTTTTATTACTTGTTACCTTGTTGTTTTTATATTTTTCAGATTACGAAAACCTATATCTACCATCCATATTGCACTTGTATCACCATCTCTTCGCCAAACTAGTGCACCTATACAATTTACCATTGTATTGGGTGTGTTGGGGACACAAGAGACTCTTTGTTATTTGGTTGTAGGGTTGTTTGAGAGAGACCATCCTCAACCTACGCCTCCCACGGATTGATAAACCTTAGGTCATCCACTTGAGGGAAATTTTCTACTGTCCTACAAACCTCTACACTTGGAGGCCCAATAACGTCTACAAGAAGAAGGTTGCGTAGTAGACATCAATACTCCAATGTCACCTCAAGTATCCGTGGGTATGATTATACGATATGCATCACACAATCTCAGAATCATCTAATCAACCAACACAAAGAACTTCAAAGAGTGCCCCAAAGTTTCTACCGAAGAGTCAAGACAAAAACGTGTGCCAACCCCTATGGATAAGTTCACAAGGTCACTGAACCCGCAAGTTGATTACCAAAACATACATCAAGTAGATCACGTGAATATCCCATTGTCGCCACTGATAAGCACATGCAAGACATACATCAAGTGTTCTCAAATCCTTAAAGACTCAATCCGATAAGATAACTTCAAAGGGAAAACTCAATCCATTACAAGAGAGTAGAGGGGGAGAAACATCATAAGATCCAACTATAATAGCAAAGCTCTTAGTACATCAAGATCGTGCCAAATCAAGAACACGAGAGAGAGAGAGAGAGAGATCAAACACATAGCTACTGGTACATACCCTTAGCGCCGAGGGTGAACTACTCCCTCCTCGTCATGGAGAGCGCCGGGATGATGAAGATGGCCACCGATGAGGGATCCCCCCTTCGGCAGGGTGCCGGAACAGGGCCCGATTGGTTTTTGGTGGCTACAGAGGCTTGCGGCGGCGGAACTCCCGATCTAGGTTATATTCTGGAAGTTTGGGTATATATAAGAGGTGCTGGCATCGGGAACAAGTCAGGGGGTCCACGAGGCGGCCACGAGTTAGGGGCGCGCCCAGGGGGTAGGGCGTGCCCCCCACCCTCGTGGTGGCCTCGGTACTCTTCTGGTCCATCTCCGGTACTCCGTGGGCTTCTTCTGATCCAAAAATAATCTCCATGAAATTTCAGGTCAACTGGACTCCGTTTGGTTTTACTTTTCTGCGATACTCAAAAACAAGGAAAAAAATAGAAACTGGCACTGGGCTCTAGGTTAATAGGTTAGTCCCAAAAATAATATAAAATAGCATATAAACGCATATAAAACATCCTAGATGGATAATATAATAGCATGGAACAATAAAAAATTATAGATATGTTGGAGACGTATCAAAGAGCATCTTCTGGCTTTTCCTAGTGGTCGCGTCCTACAGTCAACGTGTGCTCTGATACCATCTTGTAGCGACCCGATCCCAATGGACCGAAGTCTCTGTGCTTAAGTGTCATCCCTGGATCAGTATTGCTGACACACACAGTACTCGAGGATTTATAGCAGAGTTTAATCACACACTTATTACATTGAGAGTCTCATAAAGAGTACTTATTACAATAATATGGCTGAAGGTCATCTAAATAAAATAACTGCGGAAGCATTCGAAGATAAATGAGTCCATCCAATTCCACGGCAAAACTAAGTGCATGACAATGACCAATTGCACCTTACTCTTCGTCTAAAAATTCTGCAACATGAGACGTTGCAGCTGTGTAGGTCAGCACACGGAATAAGCTGGCAAGATCACACTATAGAGCAATGAAGAATAACAGCTATCACTACATGCATATTTGGCTGGTGGAGGCTCTAAGTTTAACATTTGCATAAAGCTAATTTTTTCCTACAACAAAGGAATAAATTTTTTTAACTACCAAGTTTATGCCATTATTGAGAAGGTTTCCCCAACTCAATCCCAAAATTAACAAGTATAATTAATAATAACCCAACAAATTCATCAAGTAAAGTGATGAGATCAACCAATAATTCAAATACCAGATACTCAAGATGTCCATAACTGGGGACACGGCTAACCATGATTAGTTTATACACTCTGCAGAGGTTTGCGCACTTTTCCCCACAAGACTCGATCGCCTCCGTTGAATTTCTCGCACTACATGATGTTTGAGAAACGGATGATCGAGACACAGTCTTTCCGAAGCATTAACTTTTTACTTTGGGATATCGTAGGACAACACTGGATTCTCCAGGTGCCCGCAACCAATCCACCCAGATGTGTATTAAAGTAGCCACCTTAAGTTTCCCTTAGTTAATATTACTCTCGCAACTTTCATGAATCTCACATATCAATCCTCGTCTACGAGCATGGCTAAGCAATATGAGCATAACGTATAATCCCGGGGTAGGTAATAGGTTCCTACCTCATGAACTACACAGCAATAACCACATGTTCCCAAACCTACTCATGCAATCTTTGAGGGTTGAAACTAATGCATAAAAACTGGGAAATAAAGGGGTATGATCGAAGTGTAACTTGCCTTGCTAACGATCGGAAAACCCTAGAGATTCATAGTAGCAAGCTTCGCACTCCAGAAAATCTATCGTAGACAAAAATAGCATACATAAGCACTCAAGCATAAGATGCAAAGGTAAAAACAAATAAAAAGATCTAAATAGAAAGTTCAAGTCAAAAACTTTGATTTGCAAAAAGGATCAATCAAATCGGAATTACGAAACTCAAGTTATGATCAAAAGAAATTCAAATCTGTTTGAAACCAAATTTTAAACTTTCAAAAACATGTTTAAGTTGATTATCTGGACAGAGGAGATCAAGATGAAGAATTTGGTGTTGGCTTCATGGAATTTGGATAAACGAGCAAAAAGTTGTGAGGGTTTAAACATGAGGGGCTAAACTGCAAAGAAAATAATCACGGATAGGTCCCTGGCCAAAAATAAATAGAAAAAGAAAAATCTATCGGACGAACGTCCGCTAACAGAGACTAACGAACGAAAACGTTCGTTAATAGATCTAAACAAACGAATGTTCGCTAGATAGACCTAACCGAGAACTAAACCGAACGAACCGAAAAAACCGAAAGAAAACCGTGAAATAAACCGATCTAGGGTTTACCTTTTTCCGACGAAAACCATCGGCGAAACTCCGGCGATCGGCGGTGGCTCCGGTGGAGCTGCGGTGGCGGCTAGCGGCTGCGGGTGAGGCGGCGAAGCGGCGGGGGTTCGGTGGTGGCAGCGGTGGCTAGTGGCGTTGACTAAGCGGCGGCTACGGCGGCGGCTGTGGCGGCTGCGGCTGCTGCTGCTGTCGATGGGGAGAGAGGGGGCCGGGGGCGGCGCTTATAAGGAGGCGGGGAGGGGCGATGTGGCTTGCGGGAGGGGCGAGCCGAGGCGGTGGCAGCCTCGTGGCCATGGCGGACACGGCGGCGGCTGCGTGCGTCAGCCGGACTCCGGCTCAGGGTCGGTGGTGGCGGTGGCCTAGGCCGGCTGGGCTTCGGCCCAGTTCGGTCCGAAGTTTTTTTAACATTTTTCGAAAATACGAAAAACATAACAAAATATTTTCCAAAATTTCCAAAAAAAATTCACATAATTCCCTCCTAATATTTGGACTAACGTGAACATTTTTCTGGACCTAAATGCCTAAAATAAAATAAACATTTTTATTATGAATAAAAATAAATAAACACGCAAATAAAATCAAATAAAAAATATTTTATTCAAAATTAAATTTCCAATATTTCTCTGCTGTTTTTTGAAGAAGTCGTATTATCTTCTCTCATTATTTTATTTATTTTGAAATAATTGGAAAAAAATTCGAATAAAACGCTTTGATCCAATTTGCCAATTTTGAAAATTCAAAAATGGATTTTTGTTAGAACCTCCAACTCTCTCATTTGGTCCTTGAGTTGCTTAAGGTTTCTAGGATCAAAAATTCAAATAAAACAAATTCAAAAATGCACAAATTATGGATGCATATGATGATCTAATGAATAACATCCAAATTGAAAATTGGGATGTTACATGCCTATATTCATGATCATTGCCTTAGATATCGTCATAATTTTGCGCTTTTCTATCCATTGCTCGGCAGTAATTTGTTCACCCACCGTAATATTTTCTATCTTGAGAAAAGCCTCTAGATAAACCTATGGCCCCAGGTCTATTTTCCATCCTATAAGTTTCCGATCTACTATTTTGCAATCTTTTACTTTCCGATCTATAAACCAAAAATACCAAAAATATTTACTTTACCGTTTATCTATCTCTATCAGATCTCACTTTTGCAAGTAACCGTGAAGGGGTTGACAACCCCTTTATCGCGTTGGGTGCAAGTTGTTTGATTTTTTGTGCAAGTATTCGGTGACTTGAGCGTTGTCTCCTACTGGATTGATACCTTGGTTCTCAAACTGAGGGAAATACTTACTCTACTTTGCCGCATCACCCTTTCCTCTTCAAGGGAAAACCAACGCAAGCTCAAGAAGTAGCATACATCCACTATCGATCACCCATTTGACTCCACCAGAGAAAGCAACCTACACACAATTATGACTTGGTTAGAGGCACCCATTTTCCAATGGGACCTCTCAAGTTAGTCACAAGGGTCTTAGGGACCCAAATAGCATAAAACCGGAATGCATTACAAGGACCAACAAATTGTGCATAAACTTCTCCATCCTTAGTTTTACGAAGTACGTAGGATGGAGGAATGAACTCTTTTGGCTTGCGAGAGTGGGCATGCTCCTTGTGGCCTTCCCACTCACAACCTTACCTTTCTCCTTGAGAGGGGTAGTGCACTTTTGAGAAGACATCTTCTTCTTGCTTGTGCTTGGGTCAAAACCGAGCCCTTCCTTGGAAAACACTTCGTTGTGTTGGCTCAACACCTCATTAAGGTTATTTTGTCCTTCAGCACATGTCATGAGTCCTCTCTCGAGTTGTGCCTTTAGAAAGCGATTCTCCTCAAGAATAGATGCTAAGTCACCACTAGAGTTAGTAGTACAAGCATCAACATTGATAATAGGAGAGTAAGCCTTGGCTAGGGTTTCAAGATAAGTAAGCTTTAGTGTCCCAAACTCTTTGTAAGAAGGGTGAGCTCTTCTTCCTTAATCTTGAGGGACACGGATAGAAGCTCACAATCCTTAGAGAGAGAAGCATGAGATTTCACAAGCTTACTTTTCTCACTCATCAACTCCTTGCAAGAGTCCTTAGCCTTTTTCAAGGAGGCAAGTTATTTAGCATGAACATCAATGTTTGCACCAATTTTCAAGCATAGTTCATCATTTCGTGCTTCCTCATATTGGACTTTCCGCTCAAGGATTTCATATTTTTCCTTTTCCTCGATGACAAGGGTTTCGAGTTCCTTAATGGTGATGGTGTGCTTACTCACCATCTCCATAAGCATACGAAACATAGTGAGCTTCTTTCCTTTGAGGGAGCACATGAACTTATTTAGTTTAGCAAGCATAGGATCATCTATATCATCATCATCATAATTATCCTCCGCATCAAGATACTCATCACAAGGAGTAGAAAGAGTGAAAAGAGGAGGGTTTGACCGTGGGGTTACAGTGACCTTGTCAGGAATGTTTTGGTTCTCTCCATCTTCTACCACGGCTTTTGCCATTAGGCACTTGTGAGCGTTGCCCTTGTAGTCTTTCATATAGTTGTAGGTGACA
The DNA here is from genome assembly GCF_018294505.1 of Triticum aestivum. Taxonomy (NCBI): domain Eukaryota; kingdom Viridiplantae; phylum Streptophyta; class Magnoliopsida; order Poales; family Poaceae; genus Triticum; species Triticum aestivum. Next base: position 269,484,435 of record NC_057811.1, read on the forward strand.
ACATCACCACTCTTGTTGACTAGCCTCAACGTGTTTTGAGAATCTTCAGCTACTCCGGCAACACCACTAACATCATCCGGATCGGATTCTTCATGAGAAACCATTGCTTTCCCATCTCTCTTCTTGAGCTTGGAGTTCAAAGGATTTGGCAAATTCTTCTTGGGAAAGGTCTTGGGAAACCTTGGTTTATCTTCTCTCTTCTCATAAGGGCAATCGTTGGAGAAGTGGTTGGTTTCTTCACAGTTGTAGCATTTTCTCACTTTCTTCTTCTGGAATCTTCCCTTGAATTTTCCCACGCTAAACTTCTTGACAAAGAGGGCAATGTCTTCATATGAAGGGCTCTCGTCGAAGTCAATCTCATCACCATCTTCATCATCATCATCTTCTTCTTCTTCACTTTGCTCTTCTTCACATACATGCTTGGCCCTCAATGCAAGATTGATCTTTGATGTTGAGGTACCATGCATGGCAAGATGTTTTGTAGCATTTGCCTTTGACTCTTCAAATAGTTGGAAAGTGGATATGATGTCATCCGAAGTCATTTCCTTGAATCCATGGTGTTGTCTTATGTCCCACACCATTTGGTGATGATATGGAGCAAGAGCATGAAGCAATTTGTCCACGAGAAATCGCTTAGTCAAGTTGAATCCATCTTGTGTCATGTCACAATCGCAAGACTCGATGTCGGTGGTGAGAGTCATGAGACGCTCAAGGAGCTGCTTCGGGGATTCACCTTTCTCCATACAAAAGTTTTGCAATTGACCCTTGGCAATTTCATATTGAGCAAGCCGGAGAGTGGAGGTACCGGTCTTGGTCCTCACAATGCTATCCCATAATTCCTTGGCACTTGTGATGTGTATGTATGGTCTGTTGCTTGTCAGTCATACCTCTCCTATTCACATGGTTGCTGTGTCGTTGAGATTCTTGTCATATATTTCTCTTGGTGTAAGATTCTTTGGGTCAACAACTTTGTAGCCATACTCCAAGATATCCAACATCTCATCATTCCCATATCGAAGATGATCCTACATAGCAACTCTCCACAAAGCAAAATCAGTAGTGTTATCAAGTAAAGGAGGTTTGCCTTGAGGGTTATACTTTGGTTTCTCTATTTGAGGTCTTGCATAAAGCCAAGGAACACTGGAGTGATCATTCCTAGGAGGTTGTTGGCCAAGTGAAGGAGTAGGCACAGTTAGCCTCAAGGCTGCACCACCCAAAAGTGGTGCAAGCATTGTGGTTAATGTGGCTAATCTCATTTGGACCAAGGCCTCAAGAGAAGCATCATGCTCCTCCTTTTGCTTAGCAAGGGTCCGTTCCAGATCCTTAGAAGTAAACGACTTGGCTTCCGTGGAAGCCGCGCCTTTATCCTTCGGATCCGCAACAAGGGGAGTCCCATCGGGATTCATCTCGCTCTAGGGCGGTTAAGCCACAAGAATAGAGCACGAGGCTCTGATACCAATTAAAAGGATCGAGATGGACCTAGAGGGGGGGTGAATAGGTACAATTACAAATTTTAATTGTTACTTAGCAATTTTAGGCAATAATGCGGAATATGAAAGTAAGCCTAACAATTGCAACTAAGATGTGAAGAGCTAAGCAAGGTAAGCAAGTAACACAAGTAAGTGAGTAAGCAAGTACAATATGATATAAGTGAAGACTAAGAGACAAGTAACCACAAGTAGGAAGTTAGGGTTAGGAATAACCGCAACTTCGAGAGACGAGGATGTATGTTGATGCTCACTTCCTTGGAGGGAAGCTACATCACTGTTAGAGAGGTGGATATTACCACGAAGGCACACCAACGCCACGAAGGCTCACCCTATTCTCCCTTTGAGACAACGCCACGAAGGCGTTTCTCAACCACTAGTGGTAGACCTTGGGGTGGTCTCCAAACCCTCACAAACTTTCCGGGGGTAATCACAAAGGTTGATTCCTCTCCGAATGACTCCTACCACCTAGGAGTATCCAACCTTCAAGAGTAACAAGAACGATGGGGAAAAGCTCAGGACTTACTCAAAACACGAATTCCTTTGGTGCAAAGATGAGGAAAGAGTGGATCTATCACTTGAGTGGGCAACTTCTCTCAAGTGCTCTCAAATCCCTTAGGATCTAAGATTTGGTGTAGGAGTGTGAGAGAGATAGAGTAAAACGTGTTCTTAAGAGTGTTCAAAGTGAATGGTTAACCCTCTCCCGTGGAGGAAGAGGGCTATATATAGTGTTGGTGAAAATATGGTTGTTGTAGTGTATGTGACAGGGCAGTCCGGACATCCGGGTCAGGGGCCGGACATCCAGCCTAGCATAGCACTTGTGAAATGAACCAGAAAGCAGAGGATAAAACAGAGGGCCGGACATCCGGGCAAAGCCCGGACATCCGGCATGGCTGGAAGACCCGGACATCCGGTGGTGAGGCCGGACATCCGGCGAATTCATACACTCCAGATGCTCTCTGGATAGCTGTGGCCGGACATCCGGCTTGGGCAGCCCGGATATCCGGGGAACATGAAGAGCCCGGACATCTGACATGGAAGGTCGGACATCTGGAATAAAAGCCAGCACACGGTGCTCTCTGGACAGCAGGGTGCCGGATATCCGGCGTGCGGACCGAACATCCGGCTTGGGAGCAAAGGCAGAACTTTAGCACCAGAATATTTTGTGTGACCCTAAGATTTTGAAGCTAGGAATTTAGTGGCATGAACAAGTCCTTCACTAAACCTACTGATCCCCTCTTAATAGTGCGGGATCCTATACTCAAGAACAACAAATATACAATCTTTTTGTTACTTCTTCCTTGAGTAAAATCAACTCCGTATGTTCATGATCCACACACCTTTGATGATCCAGGGACTAAGACCTGAGATTCACTTGACGAACATAGTTAGTCCCCTACATGTATATTGTCATCAACATCAAAACTTGATGTAAGGGCATGATTGCACTTTCAATGGGCAATCCATCTCGGATCTCGCGCCGACCATCGCCTCCTTCGTCCCTCGCCGGCGCTGCAAGACCTGTACCGTGGCCGAGGGCTTCATCAGCGCTCCTAGATACGTGAGATCTAAGGCGCCATGTCTCCACTCGCCATGGTCGAGTACATTGAGCCCTGGCGTCGTCTTCACCACACCGCCATCAACTTCTCAGATCAGCTAGACTGCCTTTGTTGGCGTTGGACGGAGAAAGGTACATACTTCGCTGCATCATGCTACTCCGCCCTCTTCGCTGGGTCCATCCGTGCGCCACACTGGGAGCTTACTTGGCGCAGCTGGGCGCCCCTACGGATCAAATTCTTCACCTGGCTGGCGCTCCAAGATAGGTGCTGGACCGCGGCTCGTTGGCATGGCACGGTCTACGACACCACACCCTGTGTCTTCTTTGTGACCAGGCCAGCGAGTCCATGGAACATCTGCTTGTGGGATGCCCATTCTCGCGGCAGGTGTGGCACGACTACTTCAGCTGGTGCTACGCCCAGGCCCGTGCGCCGGCGCCCATTGACCAATTCCTAGACTGGTGGCACGCTACCACACTGGCCACGCCGGCGGGGCATCGGAAAGGCATCTCCTCGCTCATTCTTCTAATCGCCCGGTCCATTTGGAAGCATCGCAACTCCTGCGTCTTCGACGGCGCCGCACCCTCTACGACCAAGCTCCTCCATGACATCCAAGAGGAGGCTCGCTCATGGGCCAAGGCAGGGGTCAAGGGACTAGCCATCATCACACCGTAGGCGTCATTAGCTTAGTTGGGGCTGATCATACCCAATTTCTATCATGCTCGCACTAGGTCTTGCGCCATTTTTGTGTACGCATAGCCTTAGTGCCCTCTACCCACCTCTTATGTACAACAACTCTTCTCCCTATCAATGAATGATACGCAAGCTTTGCGTATTCGTGAAAAAAAGTGATGTTGTTTTCCTCAACCATTATTTGTTATGAAATATTTGCTAAATGGTGAACTATTTTTCAGCCATGTTTGTGAATTTAAATTCTCACTTTAAAATTGAATTGAATTCAGAGGTGGAATTTGAAATGAGATTGAACCCAAGTGATCAAGCATTGCAAATCAACATATTTAGCATAATCATGAGGGATTACTATAACTTAATACATGGGGGTGTTACACAGTGCAATGAGGATGGAAACCCTATAGCCAGGGGAGATGAAACGAGAGATGGATGACGTGTGCGTGGGCTGCCTTCCGATGTAAATCCCTGTGACTACGATACTGTTGTAAAAAGACAGCAACAGTAAATGTGCCGATGTGGCATAGCCAGCGAGCTCTCCTTCCCCGCACGTTAATGTGTTTGGAATGCCTCTTGAATGTGCGGCTACTCAAAGATTGATTGGGGGATGATTGTGGAGCCAAGACCTGGCCAAGCCGGTGAGCACGAGGGGCGGGTGCTTGATGGTGTGGAGCTGCACTGCGGTAAGATAACCAGAGAGCCAGTGCTCCAGACTGGCCTCGTCGTTGTATCTGTCAGGAATTACCAGGAACGCGTGCGCGATGATCTCGTCGGAGAAAACAGGGCGGTTACATCGGTAGCCGGTCAGGATTTGATCGGATAGCGACAATAATGTCGGGTGTCACTCTGGGTTGTTACACAGGAGGCCTACGTCCATATACGTAGAAGCGGCCTGCGACGACACGACAATGTCGTGCATGTGAGAACAATGGACAACGCATGTTAGACGTGGTCATGGGTTAGCACCAACAACATGGCGCCGATCCGGATAAAAATGTTTCTCTCGAATGCAGTCTAATTTTTTTTTAGACAGGAACGTGTGCTGGTGCCAATTTGCTGGTTAGTTTTTTTCACGAAACGTGTGGTGTGCGGACCCTCACGATGTGCAAGTGAGTGCATGCGTATGTATATGCACCGAATGGTGTGTATCATCACATCCTACGGATACAATCATAAATTTTCCCACGTTTAGCCATTCGGTGACTTTGGGTCTGCGTTTACCAGATGGCTAGGCGATGTCTGCGGAAATTTTACATCTAGAGGTTGTGACTACCCACAGTGAAAGTAACATAGATGGTAACATCACACATATCTAGATAAAATAGATGATGTGGCAAACAATTAATGAAGAAAGAAAGGCATATGGTAACATAACTAATTACTACTCCCTCTGTTCCGATTTATTTGTCGTTGGGGGTTTCGATCCGACCAGGTGAAATGGCGTGAAAGTACGGAAGTACCCCTGATTTAAAATTGATCAGAAGGCGTCTTCCTCCGTCGCTCCTCCCCTCCGCCAGGATTCTCCGCCGGGCTCCTCCGCCGTCCGCATCTCCGATGGTCCTTCCCCGCCGCGGTCCGCAGCTCCCTCGCCGTCCGCCCTTCCCCGCCACGGTCCGCAGCTCCCTCGCCGGCCGCCCTTCCCCGTCGCGGTCCGCAGCTCCCTCGTCGTCCGCCCTTCCCCGCCGGCTGCTTGCTCCGCCACAGCTTCGGATCCTTCCCTGCTGGCTACAGATCCCTCGCCGGCTGCCTCCCCCACTCCAATCAAGAGCTCGAGGTCAGCCGCTGCGCTGTCCACTTCTGCTGCTCCTCTCGTCTCTGCTCCTCCCCACTCCAATCAAGAGAATCTGCAATTGATCCAAAAAAACAGGTCAATTGATGTCAATTTGATTAACTAATTCATCCAAAAAACAGAATGATAAGTCCATATGCTACTGTCGATCCCAAGACCGGAATGACAAGTTCAGGTGTTCCTCAATTGAGGAATTTGATTAACTAAATCATCCAAAAACAAGAATGATAAGGCCCCATGCTAGTGTTGATCCCAAGTTTGATGCATATTAATTGTTGTTTGAGTTCTCCAAATGAACAGGAGTACTCCTCAATTTTGCGATGAGCCTGTGATGCTAGTGATGATGCTTGTATGTGTAACTCCATTTGAATTTTTGCTCCATTTGAATTTTTAACCCATTTGAATTTTTACAATTTAAAGTTTAAATTAAAGTTTCACTTAAAATTTCATAAGAGAGCAAGAAGAGATAACATAGAGAGAAGAGAAAGAGAAGAGAAGATGGAGAGAAGAGAGAAGAAAAATTTCAGTTAATTAACTGAAACGTAACAGCAGCAACAAGTCCTACTCCAAGAACTACTCCTACTCCTAAATTTAAGCTACTGAAAAACTACTGCAACCAAAACAGTACTGCACTTCATTTTAAGCTAATGTACCAAGTCAACAGAAGATTCATGACAAGAATAGCAGTAGCAGAAGCTTCATGTGCTAAAATACTGAAGCTTCATGGGCAAAATTACTGAAACTTCATGTGCAAAATTACAGAATTTGCAAAATTTTGGAAACTAAATTCTGTAAACTGGTATTTTTGCCAAGGAAACAAAATTGTACTGAAGGAGTATGTTCTGTTTCATGAACTAAATAGTCTTACTTTTGAAAATATTCAGCTCAGGAGTATTTGTTATCAAAGGTATCATGAGCTCAGCTTGAATATTCAGCTCAGAAAATAACATAAAACTAAAATAGTACTGCACTTCATTTTAAGCTACTCCATACTCCAGTTTAGATAGGAGAAAAAGATAAGAGAGTTTACTCCATTTGAATTAAGGCCTGATGTATTGCAGTTTAAGTGTCAACAAGCAATGTGGTCTACATTTCCATGCCACTAGTCTACAATTTCTGTGGAGTAATTTTTTACTAAAATGTGATTCAGTAACAATGCAGAGTTGCCTCTGTGTAGAGTACTTGCATGTTCCTCCAACAGTAGGAATTATTCCTAACAAAGCACTACTCATCCTCTCACAGTAGCAATTCAAGATGAGCACTACTCCAATAAACCCTACACTAAACTACAAATGCAAGAAGAGAAAGAGAAGAGAGAAGAGAAGTCCTACTGTAACTGAAAAAGTTTCAGTTAAGTAACTGAAAAAATTCAGTAAATACTGAAACTACTCATGCAACAGTGGAATTTTCAGTGGGGTAGCTTCAAAATTCAGTAAATACTGATGTAATCCTACTGCAAACAAAATTCAGACACTATAAACTGCATTTGATGCAGTACAACTACTCATAGTTCATCTACTGAAAGCACATGAACAAAATTCAGACACTATAAACTGCATTTGATGCAGTACAACTACTCATAGTTCATCTACTGAAAGCACATGAACAAAATTCAGACACTATAAACTGCATTTGATGCAGTACAACTACTCATAGTTCATCTACTGAAAGCACATGAACAAAATTCAGACACTATAAACTGCATCTGATGAGGTAATTGTTCAGGAGTACTGGAATACTTGAATCACAGTGCATCTACTGAAAGCACATGAACATGAACAACAAGAATACTCACCATCGTTGTCGGGGAAGCACGCTGCAACTTGCTCCAGCTTGCTTCGGTCCTCCTCTGCTCCAGCTTGTCGGCGACGAAGCTACATGGTCGGCTGCCGCATGTTGGGGACGAGCTCGGAGAGGCGTTGGCAAAGCTCGGAGATCTGCACCTACTTGAATCGCCAAGTTCAATCCTTGTACCAAGCTCGGAGAGGCGTTGGTAGATGAGCAGCAGCGAGGGAGCGAGGAGGGGGCGACGTACCGCAGCTGCTGGCGTTGGAATGGAGGAAGGTCGTTGCAGATCGAGCCGCCGGAGAATAAAAATGAGATCTTGGCGACGGCGACGGCGACGGAGCCAATGGAAAGGCGGCGCCAACGCGGGCGAGGGAGAGGCGCCGACGACGCAGACGAGGTAGAGGCGCAGGCGACGCAGACAAGATAGAGGCGCCGGCGACGCATGCTAGGGAGAGCGAGCTTGTGAGTGAGCGAGAGAGTGGACGAGAGCGAGTGGTAGGAGGGTAGTTTAGGAAACAGCAAAAAGAATTGTACGTGACAAACTTTGTAGTAGAAACCCCCAACGACAAATAAAACGGTACAGAGGAAGTAGTAGTATGAGTAACATCACATATGCCAAGGTAAGATGAGTCTATAACCTAATAGATAATGTGTTACATGACACCATACATATGTTACTTTCCACTATAGGGTAGTAACATAGACTAGTAACATATGCATGTTACTAGTCTAAGTTACTCCCCACTGTGGCTAGTCTAGTGATGAAATCTGACCTAAATGTGGAATATTTTCGAGAAAATACCCCATCTAGGCAGGAAGGGTTCATGGTGATGATCCGTACATTTAATCTCGTGAAGTTCAATGCAGGTTGGTTCGTAGCCATGAAGATCATCGATGCAGTATAGTCGATCCTCCCGGTGAGAGGGTTGTCGCGGTACGTCTTTGGGTCAAGGTGGTTTCCTTTTTGTCGTGTCCTAACAGTGCCTCATGCTGATAACATGTTGAGACTACCGTGGAACATAACACCAAAGTATAAGCAAAAAGTAAGAGACACAAAGTAGAAACAAGATGTAGGGTTTGGCTATTCTCTTAGTTATTATTTTTACTGGTCTGTGAAAGACCCCTTGCACGCCCTTGCGAGGCCCAGCTGGTTCGCTTCTCATCCCCCACGGGCGACGGGTGAACCCTAGCCCGCCTCCCCTCCTCCAGCCCCCTTCCCCTCCCTCTCCCCTCCCGCCGTCGCCGGCGTGTTCCGCTGGGCCGGCCTTTCCCCGTGAGCACGGAGGGTGGCGCAAGGGCTCCTGACGGCGGCGGTGCAACTCGGCCGGCGGCGGTCCGGCTTGGTGGGGTGGTTCCTCGGTGCAGCGGCACCTCCGTTGGTTCCGGGGCGATGTGCTGTTGCGGGCGTGGCCGGCGGCGCCCCTCGGCCCATATATGGGCCCTTCAAGCCCCATCTGGGTCGAGGCGGGCCGGCTGTTTCTTCGACGGTGGCGCAGCTCCCTGGAGGTCAAGGTGGTGCGGCAGTGGTCTCCGGGCGGTGGCGGCCAGGTCGTTGGGCGTTCTGCAGCGCGGAGGCAGGGACTTCGCGGGCTCGGCTGCGCCATTAGGGGCCTGGTGTGTTCCTTGCTGTCGCGTCCGGTCGGTTGCCGTGCGGGCGGCGGAGGTTGTTCCCTCCCGTTCGACTATGTTGCTGCCGCCCCCGGTCTCGCCGTCCCCTCCTCTTTCCTCTAGGCCTCGTGCTGGTTACCACGGTGAGGCGTTGCGGAGGGTGATGTGGCCGTGGTCGCGCATGCTCGTGGGCGGAAGTTGGGTGGAGCACTCCGGATTGGCGAGGCGGTGATGGTTCTTTGGGGTCAGGAGAAATCCCTTTCGGCTTGTCCGGCACCGATGCCGACGGGTGTCGCCTTTCCTTCCTGGAGGGATGCCGACGGGTGTCGCCTTTCCTTCCTGGAGGGCTTCGGGTGTACCCCTTCCCCATTGCCCCCGCGTACCAGGGGAGACCCTCGGACTCGTCCGGGCAGTAGCGGCGTTGTCGTCGTTTTTCTTGTTGAAGGTGTTGCTCGGTACGTGGTGCTTCAGAGTGCTAGGAGCACGGTGGGACTTTCGGTGGGCGCAGCAGCTTCGGTCTTCTTCGTCTTTGCCGATCTGCCGGTGTTGGCATTTCTCTCTCTTTTATTTCTCTCTTTTTCTTTGGGCTTGGTTGTGCCGCAGCCCCGGCATGCTTGATGTATCGCGTGCTTGGTCGTCATTCTCTTAGTTATTCAATATATCTTCAAGGAAAATAGACGTGCACAATTGTGAGCAGTTATCTTGTATATTTATTTTTCCAAGGGAAAGTACCCTTGTATATATAGACATGCACAATATGAGCAGTAAGTGCTCCTGTATATATGCAAACCAACATATGGTTTGATGGTTAAGAGAACAATGCGATACCCGGCCCATCAGGGATTCAAGTCCAGTTGGTCACATTTTCCTGGATTTATTTTAGGCCTTTCAGCCATGTACGTTCGATAGGAGAAGATGTTCCCGTCAACTACAATTGCACTTGTGTCGACTTCGTTAATCTTAAAATGTTGTACTTGTTTCCTTAAAAAAAATGTTGTACTCGAAGGTCCTCAAAGAGGTAGGGTGTTCAAAGAGGGAGGGTGTGCGGAAGTGCGTTCACAGCATTGATTGAGAGAATGTGCGTGTATGCATCTGCGTTTATATACTGTGTTAAAAAAGTCAAATAAAACCCAAGACCTGAAACAGATTTGAAGTTCTTCTGTTTCCCCCTGAAATGCTGCAAATTTACATAATTATGAACATACCCCACGCAAAGAAGAAGAAAAGAATGTACATACGACTGCCTGCTAGGGAATATTGCTTTTGAAGGCCTCGGAAGATTGCTGGGGCACTTCGTTCTCTATTTTCATGGCAGGAGGATCCAAAACAACTTGTTCTGGAAATGGCTGCTGCCCGTCCAATGGTTTGACAAAAATGAAGTATCTGACATGAGATTCAAATACTTGATGTATTTGGCAAATGATCAAGCCGACCGTTCAGTATTTGGCGGGCTCTGGAGCTTCGGTACTGCAGTCGCTGGTGCAGTGCTTCTGACATTTGCTCAAAAAATTCAGGATCCCATCTCTGAATTAGAAGAGGGTCCTCAGCATAGCATATGTATATTGATGTAACTGCGCTTTCAACAACCACGACAGTTAGCCCAACCTGCAAAATAAAGCGGCTCTCAGTTCTGAATAAACTCTGCAGGAAATATTTAACTCGAAATATCCATAACAGATACTATTCATAAAATTCAGTCATGCAGCTCCTAGCAATACCTAGGAGTTTCTACTGCAAGAAAAATACATAATCCGGGAGGCCCCTTTTCTAAAACACTTCAATCAAAACCGGATACTCATGTAAGCACTTACCAGTATCATGCCAATCAGCATAGAGGTCGAGCCAACCATAATTGCTTTATCACGTTGTGTGAAATATGTCCAAACACCAGTACAAGTTCCTGTAATTAACCCACCTAATATTGTGTTCATCAAAAGAACAGCACCAGAACAATCATAAGCAATAAGTGCTTCAATGCCAGTCGACTGGAACAGCTCCCAAGCATCCCTAGCTGAACGATTGAAACTCTGTCCGTTGACAGCTATCTGAAAGTGAAAAACAGTGTGATACAAGTAAGCCCGAAACCATTGTTTAGATAATGATCAGCAACTTGATTGATATCAATAACCAATACTATGAAGGAACAAATCATTTCTCCATACAAAGTTTTACCAATTCAAAAAGAACAAAATCAGCGATTTGCTTCGCAGTCACATGCTTTGGGTATCAAGATTCCTAAGGACGGGAGTGAGCCGACCCGCTCTGGCCCAGACCCGGTACCCGTTGACCCCTCTGCTTTCTTCAGGGACATGGTGCCTGCCCAATGATCCAGTGGTGACTGGCCTCATATCCCCTTGGGTAACATGGTCCAACCCATTTTAATACTAGATTCATATAAAATAGGGAGTAGTAGTACAACATCTTTTCAAACAGAATCATTTATCGGTAGGAATTTTAGCATGTCTAGAAAAACAAGCTATTTCTAGGATGAATACGCTTAGCATCACAAGTTAGCATATTTGCAACTCTACAACAGAGGCAATTTTGGATCAAGATTTTAAAATTTTCCTATAAACTGGAATGCTAACAAAACTTGCAAAGGTGTATGCTATTGTAACGACATAATACATCTTGAGCAATTAAATTTGTGTCGACCCGCTTGTCCCGATGAGCCATTGGGGGCAGGCTTCCCTGGCCCAGTTTTCATGCAAAGCTGCTATAGTTTGAGGAAACATGAAAAAAACATAGTGCACAAATATGCATGGCAAAACTGCAAAACACAGAGAACAGACTCTTTTAACTTGATATCTTATACATCCTGAGAACTTCTAAATAGATAAACTGATATTTGCAACTGACCTGTACATATGCATATTTGTTGAAGAAACGAACAAGCGTCTCCACAATATGAAAGAAAAAATCAACACAGCACAGAAGACACTCGTTGTTGCCAATTTTAGAACGAACTCCTCTAATCTGAAATTAAATATAAAGAATGAAAAGGAGTAAACAAATGGCAGGCAATTAATTGATAGTTAAAAATTTCACACCAGCTAACTCTAGCCAGTAAGTCACAGACCTCCCAACGTAAAGTCCTAATGGCAGCCGTAAAGAGTGATCCATAGCAAATGCTTCCAAAAGAAGTTGTAACAGCATACTGAAGTGACTTTAGAAGTGGTTTGGGGGGCATCGACGCAGCAGCTTGTCCACCATGAATGAGAACAAGGAACACCATTCCTGATACTATGACATGGACTGTATTACTAAGGACAGCTCCAGTCCAAAACAAACTGACTGATAAAGCCTGCAAATTGCAGGATAATTATTAGAAAATATCTAAAAGCAAAGAAAACATTGAAATCCAACATAGAATAATGGCAACAACTTGCCCTCACCAGAACAAGCCACCATTGCCCACAATTCGGTATGGGCATAGCAACAATGCCAGAAACTCCAAAGGACCATAATGCCATCCAACAAAGCATTACCAGTACAAATGCATATGCTACTCTCATCACATCTGGAAGTTCCCAGACCATCTTTATTGCCTTTTGCAGTACTAGCATTGTAAATGGAAATCTAGCAAAAAAAAAGTTAGTTTTCAACAAATATATTACTCATGACTTCATGAGAATAAAATCGTTCTTTTTTTATTTTACCACATAATTAAAGCAGCAATAAGGAAATTAACAATACTGTGATCAAGCAGAAGTCAGCTAATGGACCGAATATCTTCTAGTACAGCAGGAACTCTGAGACTAAATTGAGAATTTGAGATGCAGAGGCTGGGGGTTCCAACCTCCTTTGTGAAAAAAGAAAAAAAAACTGTCTAACTGAGGTTCCATGTTGTTATCAAATACATGCGGAAAAGATTATCTCCCAGCAGAACCTTCGGAACAACAGTCATCCAAAAAAGAAAGGCATGATGTTTTCTTCCTAAAACAAGATCAACTTACAAAGCAAACTAGCCAATACATGATTATAGCGAAAAAGATATATCCTGATCCAAGGATGGAATGAATGGTTAGCAGGATATCTACACTAGAATTCTCCACTTTTGAATCTAAACAAAATCCACAGCTTTCTTCCAGAGACCGTCATGAATTGCAAATAAGCTGCCATGCCACTTTCATATTAAATAGAAACTTAAGATGCTTTAGAACAAAACTGAACATCTACTTTGTTAGAAAATGGCTTAACTGGGTCAATAACAGAGAAACCACTTGCTTCCAAGTTTCTGCTAATATGATTAATATAGGGTAGAGTGCAAGATAATACACCCAAAATCAATGGGAGAAGTTACTGATTACTAGTAGAAATCAGCATCAAGTTTGATACTGGTTTGATGTGCATAGCCAGTTAGACACCCAGTACCAACTTTGCGGCTTCATCCCACTATGATATTGTTTACACGCTAAGGTAAAACTCAATAGCATGTTGTGTCATGCCCAAATATTTTGGCTTCACAATCCACTCAATTTATATGCAAGTTTTAAGGCTAAGATGGTAAGGTGGCCTAGATAGTTACGATACAAGTATTCACTATTCAGGCCTATTAGTAAATTAGTAAACTCCTACACCACATGCATCTTTCACCTAAAGAATGCATGCACCAACTTGTTCCACTGAGCAAAGCTGCATTTGGAAAGTATACCGATATGCTAACTCAACCCCGCATATGTCCAATAATGACAATATAGCAATAGTTAAACAAGCTAAAATGAAATTCAACTGACTTGTCCAATGCAACTGATTAAACTTGTACGCAAATATAGGGGCGGTGCAGCTATTCCACCATACTACACTTGCTGATTTTACTGGCTTTCCTTCCATACAACTATAATAACATTAATATTGAAACAAGATTGACGTTAAATCGTTCAAACATATAGCTATCAATGAAGCCTGCTTATTCGCAGGCTAACCATTTAGGCATGCACCCAAATGATGATAAGATTCCCCGAACCATAGTTTTTTGTTCAGCTATATTATTTGGTAGGTACTACGAACAAAAGCAGCACAATGCTTAAACTGTGAATTTCCCGTTCAAATCACGTTGACTCCAAAGCATATCAGCAAAGAAAGCACTGGACTGCTTGCACACACTAGAGTGGAGGCATACAGCCATATGCGCACAAGGGCGTTCACACTGTTTGAAAGGGGGCATGAAAACAGACATGAATCAATCCCATAACATAATTCTCATGAATGGTTTCTTCAATTGTGCAGAAATTTACTTGTCTTGTTCAGTGTTGGTGTCACATCCTCACCCAATACAGTCCAAATTCACTATATGAAATTGCCAGAATCCACAAAGCAATTCCGAAATGCAGTTGAGGTTGAGAGTACCTATCAATCACTGACATGACGTAGAGGAAGTGGAGCGCAGCGCCTACAGCGAGCGCCACGCCCCAGAAGGAGTGGTTTCCCCAGAAGCAGAGCACGCTGATGACGGCAAGGTACGCCGTGAGGCTGTGCACGGCGGCCCGCATGAGCACCCTGCCCCCGTCCTTCTTCCCGGCCGCCGCCGCCAGCCAGGACCACGCGAGCAGCGTCCCCACCGCCCCCGCAGCGCCGTAGTACTTCCAGTACGTCTCCGTCAGCTCGGGGGGCAGCGCCTTCTCCTTGGACACGCCGACATCCGACCCCGGCGGCGCGACTGCGGCGGATGGCGGGGCGGCGGTGTGGTTGGCGTAGCGGTCGATGTTGAAGCGGTCGGCTACGCGGAAACGGTTGAGGCCGGCGAGCGCGAGCGCCCCGCCGAAGACGAGCAGGTGGAGGAGGAAGACGACCAGCCAGAAGACGTCGCGGCAGCGTCGCCTGGGCCACGCCGCCGGCCCCGCTCCCGGCCGGACCCCCGCCGGCGCCGGCGGCGAGGGGCTAGGGTTCCCGCTCTGGTCCGACGAGGACGGGGAGGAAGACGACATCGCGGCGATCGACGATCCGCGCAGAGACTACGACGGGACTAGCGTAGGGGATTGGAGTCGAAGAGGGTGATTAGTGGTACTGTATGTACCAGCGATTAGCGTTGAGGAGTGGAGTAGGTAACTGCTCTGACAACAGTAGCGCGGTAACCGTTTTGGGTCATCCCGGACGCGCGGCGACGACTTGCGTGCGAAATTATGGAGAGGCGCGGCGACCACTTGCGCGACTCAAGTGCGAAATGATGGAGACGTCGCCGCGGAAGGAAGTGGGCAGCGGCTTGGTTCGTCCGGAGGCGGTGGCTTCTGTTGCGTCGGCACGAATCGGAACGGAAGGAAGCCGGAACCGGATCCTCTGCCGTGCTGTTAAGCACGGCAGGGTGCCGTGCCTCATTGTGGCGCTAGTGGACGCAGGCATATGGGCCTTGCCAAAAACCAATGTAGCTACCCAGACCATCCGTCTGATGCATCACACACCTGAATAGATAGCGACAACTTGACGCAAAGAGGTGTTACCCTCTCGTTTAGGGTTTCGTTACCTTCGCAGGCGATCTCATCTGCCGGCGGGAGGTTTTTGCAATCTCCGACAGGGATATTTTCACCTCTGTACCCAAGCACGGCTAGGGACCTTGGGTTTCTGCGGGTACCTCATCCGATGGCGGCGGCGACTGGCTCAACGTCGCGATCGGGACGGACGGAGGAGGAAGATCTAGAGGAGATGCTCAAGAATATGGAGCTTATGGATGAAGAGCTAGACGACGTAATCATCGGGAAGGAAAAAGCCCAGCAGTTCAAAGAGGAATCTAGATGGTTGGCGATCGCAAGGGTCAACACTGATCGGCCGTTTAGTTCGTCGTCCTTTTTCGATACCATGAAGTTTGTCTGGGGCTTAGCACAAACGCCCAAATTCAGAGAAGCGGGTGAGAATAGATTCATATTTCAGATGTTTTGTTTGGGAGATTGGAAGAAAGTGGTTCATGGTGGTCCGTGGCTTTTCCGTAACTACGCGGTGGTCATTGAGGACTACGACGGGGTCACAGACCCAGAAGAATATGTGTTGGACGGCCTGTATGTATGGGCGCAGATTCATAAAGTCCCCGACCTGTACCGCCAACCAGAGGTTGTGGATGAGTTGGCTCGAAGAATTGGCAAGGTAAGGGAGGTGCAGCTCCGCCCTTCTCTGTACTTCGAGGGCGATTATGTCAGGGTTAGGGTTCGTGTTCTCACTGCTAAACCTTTGACAAGATTCGTTCCTCTGTCTGTGGAGGGAGAAGGGAGACGTATGCTAGTGGTGAAATATGAAAAAATTCCTTTTTTCTGCAAGGTCTGTGGCCTCATGGGACATGGATTTGAGGAGTGTGGCAATGGGGTGTGGAACGAAACTGACAAGAAGTGGGGGAGCTGGATGATTGCCAAGCGTAGAGAGGTTCAGTACTCACAGCCCAGGGAAGGGAGACCCTTCTTCAGGGGAGGTCGGAGCAGAGGTGGAACGAGAGGTAGGGGTCGTGATACAGCCCAAAGAGGAGGGGACCCAGCAAGAAACACATCCAGCGAACAAGAAGAACGCGAGCCCGCTTGGGAGACTCAGGATGGGACTGCAGATCCTGAAGGTCTTGCTGCTATGGCGTTCAGAACCAACAACAAAAGAAATTCAGTGGATAGTGCTCTGCCACCAGTTACCAGGGTCCAGGATCCTCCTACTTTTGTTGGTGAGGGTACTTTAGCCGTTGCTGGAAAAACACCTTTAGGCGTTCCTCCAATGCCCCCGGTATATGTGTCACCAAGGAAAGTTAACAAAAGGTCCAAGCAGGGGGATCATTTGGCGGAGAAGGCAGCAGGCAAGGGAGAAAAGGCAAAAAATGGTATATCGGCGGGCTCCTCCGGGGAGTGCCGCCGGGAGCAATGAGTATCATAAGCTGGAATTGTCGGGGAGTGGGCAATGCCTCGACAATTCGCGAGCTTCGTGAGATCGCGAAGAAGTTTGCCCCCACTTTGCTTTGTATAATAGAGACACAGATTGACAAAGCAAGAGTGGAGAATTTAGCTAGTTCTGTTGGTTATGATAAAGCATTTGTTGTCAGCAGCGTAGGTAGAACTGGAGGTATCGGTTTGTTTTGGAATAACAATCTGGATATTGAAATCTTGGGGTATCCAGTTTATCATTTGGATTGTGGTATTAGGGAGACGGGTTTTGATCTGTGGAGACTTACAGTGGTTTACGGGGAAGCACAAACTCACCTAAGGCATCACACTTGGAATACTTTGAAAAACATAGCAGGCTCAAGCTCTCTCCCATGGTTATGCATTGGGGACTTCAATGAGGTTTTACGGCCAGATGAACAAGAGGGCGTTGGCCAACGTAGCAATGCCCAAATACAGGGCTTTCGAGATGCGGTTGACACATGCGGGCTGGTGGATCTTGGCTTCAAGGGTCGCTTCTGGACTTTCGAAAAGAAGGTGGCTGGGGGCACTTTCACTAGAGTTAGACTTGACCGAGCTCTCGGTTCCACGGAATGGTGTTCCCTTTTCCCTTCTACGGGACTAACACATATTACGGCAGCTACATCGGATCACGGGCCGATCCATCTGGAGCTGAACAGAGAGATTGAGTTGAAGCAAGGGGGGAGCAAAATCTTCCGCTATGAAGTAGCCTGGGAGACACATGAAAATTTAAAAGAGACTATCTTGTCTTCGTGGTCTGCATCTGATTCGGGCGATAGGGTGGAAGGTTTAAAACAAAAATTGCAACACCTATCGAATAGCTTGCAACGCTGGGACAGAAGGACCTTCGGGTCCATAAGACGGGAGATGAAGACCCTGAAAAAGAAATTAGAAGATTTGCGTAATGATCCATCCAGACTGGGTCCTGACCACTCGGAAAGGAAAATTAACGAGCGTTTGGTTGAACTTTATCATAGGGAGGAACTTCTGTGGAGACAAAGATCACGTATAGAATGGTTGACGGCTGGAGACAAAAATACGAAGTTTTTTCATTTGAGAGCAAGCATGAGGCGTAAGAAGAATATGATAAAAGCTTTGATGAATTCTTTGGGAATCACTGTGGATGATCCGGTGGAACTTAAGGAGATGGTGACTGACGTCTATAAAAACCTATATACGTCCGAGGGTGTTACCAACATGGATGCAGTTTTGGATCATGTGCCCCGTAAGGTTTCTGCTGAGATGAACGCTGTCTTATGTGCTGGTTACACTGAGGAGGAGATCAAAATAGCTTTGTTTCAGATGTTTCCTACTAAATCCCCAGGCCCGGACGGGTTCCCGGCTCATTTTTATCAACGGCACTGGGAGGTTTGTGGGCAAGAGGTGACAAAGGCTGTCCTTAGAATTGTCAGAGGAGAAGAAAGCCCGGAGTGCATCAACGATACTTTTTTGGTTTTAATTCCTAAGGTACTAAATCCATCTTTGCTCTCTCAATTCAGACCAATAAGTTTGTGTAACGTGTTGTACAAGATTGCGTCAAAGGTGATAGCGAACAGATTGAAGCAAATTTTACCAGATATCATTTCAGAAGAATAGTCGGCCTTTGTCCCAGGCAGAATAATCACAGATAATATCATCACAGCGTATGAATGTCTCCATTTTATGAAGAGGAGTAAGTCAAGGAGCAATAGTCATTGTGCCTTGAAGCTGGATATGATGAAAGCCTACGATAGGCTTGATTGGGACTATCTCAGAACTATAATGGTCAAGCTGGGCTTTGACTATCAATGGATTAGGGTGGTCATGAACATGGTCACCTCAGTGTCCTTCTCAGTCTTATTTAACGGAGAGCAGTTACAACAATTTAGGCCCACGAGGGGTATCAGACAGGGAGATCCGATCTCCCCCTATCTCTTCTTGTTAGCAGCGGAGGGCCTTTCGTGCCTCTTGAAATCCGTTCCTCAATCATCAGCTTTTGTGGGAGTTCAGGTGGCTCCGACAGTGCCAGTTGTCAATCACTTGCTCTTTGCTGACGATAGCCTGCTGCTTTTCAAGGCTAGTGATGAGGGGGCAGGGGTTGTTTCAAACCTTCTGGAGACCTACTGCAATGCGTCGGGGCAAAGAGTCAACAATGAGAAATCATCAATTTTTTTTCAGTAAGGGGTGTCCACAAGTGGTTAGGGACAACATAAAGGACACCCTTCATGTTCATGATGAGCAGCTCAGTGATAGATATTTAGGCATGCCGACGGATGTAGGGCATGCTAGGAATGGAACCTTTAAATATTTGAAGGATAGAGTTTGGGAGAAAATCAAAGGTTGGATGGAGAAACTGTTATCTTATGGAGGTAAGGAAGTGTTAATAAAAGCAGTTGCTCAAGCTATACCGGTATATTCCATGTCTTGCTTCAGATTACCAAGGGGTATTTGTGAAAGTATAACTTCGTTGATTCGACAGTTTTGGTGGGGTAGCAAAAGGGGGAAGAGAAAACCTTGCTGGATATCGTGGGACGTTTGTACAAAACCAAAGCACTTGGGAGGGATGGGCTTTAGAGATATTGAGATTTTTAACTTGTCACTACTGGCCAGACAAGCTTGGAGAATTTTACAAGATCCATTGGCTTTGAGCTCCAGAATATTACAAGCAAAATATTATCCAGTATCCTCTTTTCTTGAAGCGCAGTTAGGAGACAACCCATCACAAATATGGAGAGCGATCATTGATGGCAGAGAAGCTCTGGCACAAGGCCTTATTAGGAGAATTGGGACTGGAGAAGAGACCAATATCTGGGACCAGAATTGGATACCAAGGTCGGGGATGATGAGGCCAATAGCATCTCTTGTACAAGATAAGCCAACTTGGGTCTCGGAGCTGATTGATCAATCTTCTGCCTCATGGCGGGAGGAAAGGGTGAGAGAAGTTTTCATACCTCTAGATGCTGAGAGCATTCTCAAGATACCATTATGCACAAGGAGAGTGGCTGACTTTTGGGCCTGGGGAGAAGATGAAAGGGGAATCTTTTCAGTAAAGTCAGTTTACAAATTTTTGCTCGGAACGAAGCTCAGGAATGAAGCTTTGTTGCAACCGGTTGGGGTCACACCACTGACTCTGGGGACGAGGGAGTGTGGACATCCCTTTGGAAGATGAAAATTCCTTCGAAAATAAAGGTGTTTTTGTGGAGACTGTGCCATGAAACAACACCAACAACTGATCTTCTCCACCACCGAAACATGTCCACTACGAAGGTATGTGCGTTATGTTCTTCACAAGATAGCTGGAAACATGCCCTCATAGATTGCATTATGGCAAGGAGTGTCTGGTCTTTGTGCTCGGAAGAAACGGTGGAGTCTATGGTGGATTTTCTGTCAATGAACGCAAGGGTCTGGCTCTCCACGTTGCATGATACTCTGTCCCATGATGAATTTACCCGTGTGGTGGTGACGCTTTGGGCGATATGGCGAGCAAGAAGAAGGGTGATTCACGAAGAGATTTATGAAAGTCCTTATGCAACCAATGCCTTTGTCATGAAATTTCTCAACGATATTTAGTTAGTGCAAAAGCAGTTGGCAGGGAGCAGCAGGGTGGCGGTGAATCGACCGGCAACATGGCAGCCGCCGCCAGAGGGCCATGCAAAAATTAATGTAGATGCGGCGGTCTCAGGTGACGAGACTTGTGGAGTTTCGGCTGCTATATGCCGGGACCAGATGGGAAAGTTTCTGGGGGCCTTAGCAATCAAGTTCAAGCATGTCTCGAACGCTGCCACGCTTGAGGCTTTGGCTATACGAGAAGGACAAGCTTTGGCGGAGGACGTTTATGTCAACCAAATACATATTGCCTCAGACTGTAAGATAGTGGTGGATGACATAAAGAAGAGATCAGCGACAGAGTATGGAGCTATAATACAGGAAATTATAGATCGTTCTAGTTTTTTCCCTTCGTGTAACATAGTTCATGAGTTTAGGAGCTCGAATTTCGAGGCTCACAACCTTGCCAAGCATGTTTTGACACTCGGTTTCGGTCGCCACGTTTGGTTGGGCCAACCGGGTGGGCTGTTTTTTGTACCTGTAAACATTCAAGGTTCTGAATAAAGCTTGGCAAGTTTGTCTCAAAAAAAAAACCTGAATAGATTAACGAATTAGTAATTATAATTAATACAGTACATGACTAACTAAAATGAACTTGTTTCAAAAAAATAGTTTTACAAAATCTCGGTCTTATTTTACGTGGAGCGAAATATGTCATTTTCCTATTTTCTATTTATTGTTTTAATCCATTTGATTGTACTTTTATTTTTGTTTTTGTGCGCTTTTATTTTGACCACACCCGCCGACCACACATAATCTTAGTTGCCTTCCAACCGATCGTGCGCAACTGCAATCGCATGCATGTGCACCGGCGATCTGCCCCTCGAGTTCATGAGGGTGGGAGATTTGTTGAGAGAGCGAGCGAATGAGGCGATGAGGGTGACCGCTCAGGCGATCCAGAGACTGGGGGTATTCCTCCTGTTCAAAAAAAAACATGCACTGGCGTGCATCTACAATTGCATGTCCATCTGTCGCCGATGTCTCTGTGCCCAGGCGACATCATTAGGGAGAGAACAAGTGTCGCGCCTTGGTCAGCTGCGTAGCCACCTCTCTCACGATCTCCGACAAATATATTCGTGTATTAAAAACATAAAACTAGAAAAAGAAGAACAAAAGAAAAGTGTGTTATTTAAAACCATATAATTTTAATACATGGATGTATTGTTTTTTTACGGGTAATATATTTGTTGAAACTTGTGAGTGAGGCGGCTACACAGCCGAGTGGAAACTCTAGCTGCAACCCAGTGGCGACCAAAGGGATACAACACGACAATCTTTAACTATAGTTAAATGCGATCGATGGACATGCAATTGTAGTTGCACGCCCATGCACTGACGTGCGACTGCAGTTGCGCACGATATGTTGGCATGCAATTGTAGTTTTGTCTGGGCGACGAATGTGGTAAAAAATAAAACCGACACCCGTAAGAATAAGAGTACCAATCAAACTGGTCAAAATAATAAATAGAAAGGACATATTCCGCTTTGCGCAAAATAAGACTGAGATTAGCAAAACATTTTTTCTGAAATGAGATCATTTTTGTTTCACAGTATTATCTAAAAGCACACAAAAACAAAAATAAAGGTACCAATCGAACCGATTAAAATAATAAATAGAAAATAGGAAAAGGACATATTCCGCTCCATGTAAAATAAGACTGAGATTTAGTAAAAATATTTTTCTGAAATGAGTTTATTTTTGTTAGCCATGTACTGTATTAATTATAGTTAATCATTAATCTTGTTTTGAGGCAATTAATCTGTTTTTTTAGTAGAACGGTGTGATGGATAAAACGGCTGGGCTGGGTAACTAGTTTGATTTTTGCAAGGCCCATATGCGTGAGACCGCTAGCGCCACAAGGAGGCACGGCACCCTGCCGTGCTTAACAGCACGGTAGAGGAGCCTGTTCCGGCAAATTTTGGGGTTTCCTTCCGTGTTGGGGGGCGGAGCGCCACCGGCGTTCGGTTCCAAAGGGCCAGTGTTTCAGTTTGGTTTTTTTATTTTATTTAAACTGTTTGGATTGATTATCGCATGTGTCATGTGGTTTCAGTTTGGTTTTCGTCGATCTGTCGACAGGCGAGTACCAGTTGAACTCACGTGTGTTGGCACTGAGATGAAAAAATATGTAAACATTTTTTAAAAGGACCAAGGCCGTATATTAAGTAGCACATGTCATTACAGAAATACTCATGCAGAAAAATAAAATTGCATTTAAATTTTTGAGGTGCCGAAGCCTATTGCATCCACCGGCCGCGTGCCATGAGCATAGCTCGATGACGCCTCCGGGCCTCTGCCTCAGGAGAGAATTTTTTTTGAAACCTAGGAGCTTGTAGAAGCCGTGCTGGGAAGTCGTCGGTGCAGACCAGAATACGCCTCCGGCCGCGATCTGTAAAGCAAATTGCCGTCCCAGAGAAGAAAACTCCGATAAGGGCCTATAGAAATTCTGAAGACCATGAATGTTGGCTGAATCCGGGTAGATCAACCGGAAGCCTAAGCCGACCGAATCCCAGAAGACCCGCCGAAATACGCGGCTTCACACGCCCTCCACTGGCAATAAAACACACCAAAGGAACGAGGAAAGAGCAGGAAGGACATTATTCCCACACGGGGACAGCGTTGTCGCCGCCCCAAATCAAACTCGAAGATTCCCTAAAAAGTGTTAGAAATATGAGATAGAGGCAATAATATAAGTATTATTAATTTTGAAGTTTATGGTTGATGTTTATATTCTATTCCATACCAGTTGTGATTCTTGAATCTGTGGAAATCAAGAGGCTCAGAGAAAAACTCATGTGCACATGTGAAATTATAAATAGTAAAATAGATTCCTAGTCTAGCCTCTATGACTAGCTCAAGTGTTGCATGATGGTTCTGTTTCCTTGATCATAAGCATAGTTAAGTGTGATGATGATGTCGCCAACATTGATGACATGATGGTAGAGGAACACTTCTGTTGAATTGGCCCAAATTGTATGTTATGCTAGGAGATGATTTCATCATAAGTCCATAACACGAGAAAGATAACATATGCACAATTGCTTAGACCTTGTGTGGCGCCTCCAATTCAATCGTACATTATTCATACATGCAAATGTGTACGATCAAGATCAGGGACTCACGGGAAGATATCACAACACAACTCTAGACACAAATTAAAATAATACAAGCTTTATATTACAAGCCATGGGCCTCGAGGGCTCGAATACATAAGCTCGAAAATACAAGAGCCAGCGGAAGCAAAAATATCTGAGTACAGACATAAGTTAAACAAGGTGCCATAAGATGGCTAGCACAAACTGGGATACAGATCGAAGAGGCGCAAGCCTCCTACCTGGGATCTTCCTAAACTACTCATGGTCGTCAGCAGCCTGCACGTAGTAGTAGGCACCCTCGGTGTAGTAGGAGTCGTCGAAGGTGGCGTCTGGCTCCAGGGCTCTAGCATCTGGTTGCGAAATCCGAAAAGAATGGAAAGGGGGGAAAGAGAGAGCAAAGCAACCGTGA
This sequence comes from Triticum aestivum, assembly GCF_018294505.1. Lineage (NCBI taxonomy): Eukaryota > Viridiplantae > Streptophyta > Magnoliopsida > Poales > Poaceae > Triticum > Triticum aestivum. The sequence goes on from NC_057811.1 coordinate 269,508,302, forward strand.
GTACTCATCCAAAGTACTCGCAAGCAAGGATCTACACTACATATGCATCGGTATCAATGAAATGGGTAGTATCTGTGGACTGAACTGCAGACTGCTAGAATAAGAGGGCGATAGCTAGTCCTATCAAAGACTACGCTTCTGACAGCCTCCATCTTGAAGCAGGTAGAAGAGAGTAGCTGGTAAGTTCACCAAATAACAACGTATAGCATTGTCGGGTGGTTGGTGCGACATATGCCAACGGGTGGCTTATCATTGTGGGTGCCAATAAGACGTCGCCGGTGCCTGGAAACGGGATGAGGCGAAGACATGCACGCCGGCGAATCTTACCCAGGTTCGGGGCTCTCCGAGGAGATAACACCCCTAGTCCTGCTCTGTGGGGTCTCCGCATGATCACTAGATCAGGAAAAGGTAACTACAATCGCTCCTAGAGCTGTTGGGTTCAAGGGAGAAGAAGAACAAGGCTAGCTCTTACTTCTCTCTCTCTATATGGCGTGTGTGTGTGCTATGCTCCGAAGCCCCCCCTTTGCATGGGTGCTCCGGGGGGTTTATATAGGCCTACCCCCCGGGTGTACAATTGTAATCCGGCTGGGCTCTGGTCCCAGCCGTCAGTGTCTACGCCCGCCGGCTTCTCCGCCGGCTGTTGGGGCCCGTCGACTAGTGGGTCCCACCGACTGCCGGCCTCTTGGTCGACAGGCCGGCCCCACCGCCTAAGATCTTGTCGGCGGCTGTTTACTGTAGCCTCGCCCTTGATGACGAGGGCTTCGTCGAGGTAAGCGTGGCTACAGTGGGCCGCCTCGGGGGCTCTCACTGTAGCCTTACCTCGTCTTGTCTCCTTAATATGGCGCATGCTTCGAGGGAGGGGGTAGCCGACTTCTGGGGGCCGGCTACACCCTTGGCCGACTGGGGGAGGCCGGGCCGCCTCCGCGCCTCTCCCTGGCCGAAGGGACCCGCCGCCCGTGGGTCGTACCGGCGCCGGCCGTGGGTGACGTCGGGGCTAGCATGGCTACAGTGCCGAGCCGAACGGGAGATGGCCGTCCCGTACGGCCTCCTGTGGCCATGCCTGCCTCGGGCTTCGGGGGTAGTGGGCCGCACTGTGGCCACACCCCGTCTTGTCTCCGTTATGTGGGTGTAGCTTTGGTGGTTGCAGTCTCGGCCGGCTTCTTGGAGTCGGCGCTCTTCGAGGTCGGCTTCCTGGAGTCGGCCACCCCGCGGATATCCCGGGGGGGAGGTTGTTGAGGCTGGGCCGCCTTCCGTGAGCCGGCTTTAGAGGTAGCCGGCCAGGGGAGGTGGTCCGACGCTTGGAGTGCTTGAAGGCCCAAAGAACTGATAATTTTTCTTAGAAGAAACAGGGGTAGTCGGTTAGGCTACCCGTGGCCATTTACTCCAACAGTAGTCCCCGAAGCTGGTTGTGCTTCGAGGTTGAGTAGGAGTCGAGAAGCTCGGTCAGCTTCCTATCTTGACAAGTCGGCAGCTGGGAGCCGGCTTTGGTTAGGCGCGCCGCCTTGGTCGAAAACTCCGGAGTCGGAGGGCGGGAGCTCGCCAGTGCGTGCACCGGGCCGCGGGCCGGCCACTTGCCGTCTGCGAACCACGTAGCCTCTCTCGGCCAGAAAGCCTGCCAGCCCACGCGCGCGACGGGACGTCGCCGCAGGGCGGGGACCCGCCACGTCCATGCCCGGGCCCATGCGCGGATTTTCTACAGCCCGAAACCGCCCGCACGTCTCCTTGCAGCAGTTTCGGCTCGCCTTTAGGGCGTAATAATCGCGAGGCGTGAGGGGAGTGGGTGCAGTTAATCCCACGTCTCCCCCACGTCCGGCTTCTCCGGCCTCACCTCGTGAAGCTATAAGTAGGGGGAGGGGAGAGCGGCAGACTCTCGCACGCTCCTCCTCCTTCCACCGTCTTCTTTCTCTCGCCGTTTCCTGCAACAGCGCCTCGCCGCCGCGCTCTTCCACCACACATTCCTCCGCCGCCGCGCTCATTTTCGCCATGCCTCCCGCCACGGAGCAGTATGGCGGGGATTGGGACAGCTCCAACGTCCACGAGGATCACGTCGAGTTCCTCCGTAATACGCGGCGGCTGCCCAGCGCGGACAAGGTGGAGGTCCGTCTTGCGCCGGCGAAGGAAATTACGCTGGAGCCGCGGGAGGGCGAGCGGGTGGTCTTCCGCTCGCATTTCTTGCGCGGCATCGGCCTGCCAGTGAGCGCCTTCTTCCGCTCCTGGCTCGATTTCTACCAGCTCCAGCCGCACCACCTCACCCCAAACGCGGTGGTCCTGCTGTCTGCCTTCGTCACCCTGTGCGAAGGCTACCTCGGCATCCTCCCTACCCTCGAGCTCTGGGGGGAGTTCTTCCAGTCCAAGCTGGGCACGCGCATGCAGGGCGTGCCGGCTCAGACTGGCGCCTTCATTGCGTCGCGGAGGTCGGTCGCGGACAATCCCTTCCCCGTCATCACGCTGATCCAGTCGGTGAAGAAGTGGCAAAAGTCGTACTTCTACGTGCGGAACATCGCCCCACGGGGCGACTACATCAACCTGCCGGCTTACTTAGCCGGCCCACCGGCGGGCAGGCGGCCCCAGTGGTCCTTCCGGGCCGTGACTCTGACGCCAGCTGGGTCCGCAGCCGTCGCCCGAGTGCGAGTGATGACCCAGTCGGAGGGCTTGACGGGGCCCGACCTTCTGGCCGCATTCGTCACGCGCCGGGTTCTTCTGCTCCAGAGCCGTCCTCATCTGATCTATCAGATGAGCGGCCAGCTCGATCCGAGCCGAATGTGCACCAAGGACATGCCGCACGAGGAGGTCGCCTATATGGTGAACTACCTTGCGAACTGCAAACTCTCCGAAGGGTGGCAGTTCGGCAAGGAGCCGTACAGCCGAGCCAATCCACCGCCCACGGTATGCTCTCCTTGTCTCTTCTTTTTCTCTTAACTTTGTTGCCGAGTTCCTCTTGGCCGACTCTAACTTAGTCGGCTTGTTTTTCGACAGAGCCCTCTTCTTCGGTCGGCCGACGGGTCAGACGCGGAGCGTCGATTCGTCCCCGACCGAACGGAACACGATCTGGAGGACCCCGACTTGGGGGCGGCCGCTATGGACGACAACATCGAGCTGGGTGGTGGCCAAGCCGGCGGCGAAGCAGGCGGCTCCGGGCACGGAGTCACCTTCGACGACTGGCCGGACGACGATGAGGCCGAAGTCGCCCCGCGCCGCCGGCCGGCATCCGGACGCGGCGCGGGTTCCTCCGCTGCACCGCCTGCTCGGGGCGGAGGGCAGAAGCGTCGCGCCGCCCAGGGTCTGTTCGGCAGTCGGACGAAGAAACCCAGGGGCGGGGCGGCAGCAACCAGGCGGGAGGAGGCGGCCGCGAAGGCGGCTCGCTTCCGCAAGACGGTGAAGCAACCGCAGACCGTGTCGGCGTAAATTTGAATTCTTTTGTATACTCTTTTTCTTTCTTTTCTCTGGTGGTTCCTGAACCCTTGTCTTTTTCTCCAAATGATCAGAGCTCCGTTGTCGCTTGAGCGGGCGGCTACCGCATCCGTCGTCGAGTCGCCAAGGGGATCTGGGAGCACCACTCGCCGTGTGGACCCCCGTGCCGACCTTCAGGAAGCGACAGAACGGAACGCGCGGGAGGCGCGGGAGGAGCGGGAGGCGCAAGAGGCGGAGGCACGGAAGGCGGCCGCCGCTCAGGCGGCGCAGGAGGAGGAGGCGGCGAAGGCGCTCGCTGACGCCGCTGCCAGGGCCCAAGCGGAGGCTGCCGCCGCGGCGGCGGCGGAGGAGGTCTTGATGGTCACCCCGCTGCGCGTCGTAGCGCCTGGGGACATGGAGCCCTCGCCAGAGGGAGCCAGCGGCGACCAGCCAGGGCTGGAGAGGGACGACGACGTCGTCGTCCTGGAGAGGGCGCCGGTGCCGACCCCGTCAACTGGGGCGGCTCAAGGTGGCCGGCCTGATCCGCCGCCTGCGCAGTCGGCGGGGGGCGAGCCGGTCGCGAGGACTGAGATGGCGGTCCGGATGCCCCCGAGTCGTCGTGCGGGGAAAGCCGCGTCGGAGCCACAGAAGGCCGCTTCGGAGCCGCAGCCGGCCGTGGGCTCCAGCTCGTCGGTCCCGGACGTGGAGGTGGCCAGCGCTACCTCGGGGTGGACGCCGGGCGGAGGGACGGCCGTGATGAACGTGGCCGCGCAGGACGTCCGGACCCAGCTCCAGGCTCAGGCTACGGCGCTGAGGCAGTTCACCGATGAGTTCCTCGCGACACGGGCGGCCATCCGGGTTAGTCTCCTTATCTTGCTTCTTTTTGATCTTGATTTCTTCCGTGGGGGCGCATCAGCGCACCCACTGGGTGTAGTCCCCGAGTTCCGAGTCGGCTGCTGAGCAGGCGGCTTGGAACTTCTTAGTGTATTTGGCTTTGCTATTCTTGTTCTTACTTCGATCTTCTGTCTATCTTGCAGGACTACCATAACCTTCGTGCGGCCGCCTTCAACTCCCAGGCTCGGGAGCTGATCCAGAAGACCACCGACCTTACTGAGAGCCGAGGTACGTGCTTTGTTCTTTATCTCATGTGGGGGCGCGTCAGCGCACCCACTGGGTGTAGTCCCCGAGATTCGGGCCGACTGCTGAGCAGTCGGGTCGGATCTTCCTTGACGACTTCCTCTTACTATTCTTTCTTTTTCTGCCGTCTCTGCAGCGGCCAACGCCGGTCTGAGGGCGCAACTGGGAGAGTCTCAGACTGCCCTTCGTGCCAAGGATGCCGAGCTCGCCGCCTTGGTGCAGGAACGCGACCGCCTGGCCAAGAAGTTGGCCGACCAGGAGGAAGGCCATAAGGCGGCTCTGAAGGCGGCGCAGGACCGCGAAGCCGCCCTCCTGACCGAGTACGAGACGGAGGCGGCTGGCTGGGCTGAAGCCAGGTAAACTCTGATCTCTGGCTATGGTCAGATCGAAGATCTGGTTGACGGTAAGCCGCCTGCCTCTTCGTCCTTTCTTGTCGTCTGCCACTTTTGGCTCGTTTTCTGACTTGGTGTTCTTTTCTTCTTCTCTCTTGCACAGATTATTTCCCTGGCTATTCTACCGCCGCCAACCAGACCATTGAGGCCCGCTGCGAGGCGCGGAGGCAGGCTGGCTTCGAGATTTCGCCAACCGCCGGCCGTTCGCTGGAGGAGCAGCTCTTGGCGATCCAGGCCCGCATCCAGCCGGCTCACCGACTGCTCCGCCGGCTTCAGCGTGCCGGGGCGCAAGTCTTGGCCGCCCTCTGGCCCGGCCAAGTGGTTCCTCGCACCCCCAGTCGGACTGCCGACTGGCTGGAGGTGGCAGTCGGCCGCTTCGAAGCTTGGAAGGCCTCGGCGGCTCGCTCCGGTGCCAGGCGGGCGCTGGAGTTCGTCAAGGCCTGGTATCCCGGCCTGAGCCTGGATCAGCTGGCTACCTGGCGGCAGCAAGCCGACACGGAGCTGGAGCCGGCGCGGCCGGCTATCATCCGACGGGCTTCGACGATCGCTGACTACACCGGCACCAGCGTCTTCGCCCCCGAGGTAGACGACAACGGTGTTGCCCAGCCGAAGGAGTGGTTCGGGCTGAACCTGGCAGACGGTGAAGACTCGGCGGAGGAGATCGACTCCAGCGACGAGGGTGAAGAAGAGGAGGAGGAGGGTGAAGACGCCGAGCCGGCTGGTGGAGCAGCCGGTCAGCCTCAGCCTGACCGCGCCTCCAGCACCACGTCGCGCGCGAGTGCGTCGCCTGCCGCTGGTGGTGACCAAGCCGAGACCCGCTAGGCGGCCACTCCTTCAGCCGGCGAGGCCGCCTTCACCGACCAGCTCGGCCCCCGCACCGCGCCTTAGTCTAGTCTGTTGTCTTTTATTTTTCTGTCCTGTTACTTTTGGAACAATACTTTGTTAAGTCTACACAATTCCACCCACTGGGGGTGTATTCGAACCATGTTGATGGCCAACCTGTTGGGGGCCTTATATGTATATATAACTTATGCATGCATTTGGCCTTTCCTCGTACTTTGCTTTTTATCCTTTCGCTGTTTCTTTTGCCGCCCTCCCTTGGTTGCCGCCTCCCCAGTCCAACAGTTGCTCTACAATCTGTAGCTGGAGGAGTGCTTGGCCAATTGGGGGGGGAGTACTCTAGCTTTGCTGGACTAAAGCTAAGTGTTTAGGAAGCCGGCCAGCCGGCTGTTCTGACAGCCGGCAGGCGTGTTTGGAGGTCGTCTTTCTGCTATATAAGTTCGTTGTTCCTTAGCCGTTTTTCGTGTGGGCATCCTTTCTGCCTTGCATCTTGCTAGTCGGACAGTCGGTTCTTCGAGCCGCGACTTTCAACAAGAGAGGACTTGGGAGCCGGCACACTACTTGTCTGACTTCAGGTAGAACTTTTACTATAGCTTAAGGCGGCCAGTCCCCGGGCCGACTAGTCGAACCCGGTGCCAGACAAGAAATCAAATGTAATAATACATTCATGGATATGACACTCGTCATTCATAGATAGATAAAGGCAGTCCCCGAGTACTGTTCGGGGGGCCTGTTGGTTCGTGCTTAATACAAAAGGGTAGCATGATACATACTGCTTTTAACTGTAAAATCTTCTCAGGAGGTTCGCGTTCCATGGTCGCTCCGACTCCTTGCCGGAGTCATCTCTCTTGCGTGCTCTTGGTTTTTGTGCGTCGATCAAGTAGTAGGAGTCGTTGCCGAGTGCCTTGCTGATGACGAAGGGGCCTTCCCAAGGAGCCGAGAGCTTGTGCTGGCCGGCTGTTCGCTGGATCAGCCAGAGCACAAGGTCGCCCTCTTGAAAGGATCTTGGCTTGACCTTGCGGTTGTAGTAGCGGCGCAGCCCTTGCTGGTAGATGGCGGACCGGCTGAGTGCTAACAGCCGGCCTTCTTCCAGTAGGTCCACGCCGTCTTCTCTCGCTTCTTTGGCCTCCTCCTCCGTGTACATGGTGATCCGAGGCGAGTCGAACTCGATGCTTGTTGGGATGACAACCTCGGCACCGTACACGAGAAAAAATGGAGTAAAGTCGGTTGACTTGTTGGGTGTAGTGCGCAGACTCCAGAGGACAGCCGGCAGCTCATCGAGCCAGCATCCGGCCGATCGCTCCAGTGGTACAACCAGTCGGGGCTTGACGCCGGAGAGGATGAGTCCATTTGCTCGCTCGACCTGGCCGTTTGACTGCGGGTGGGCAACGGACGCTAAGTCCAGTCGGATGCCCTGCGTCGCGTAGAAACGTGGCAGTGATCCTTTGGCGAAGTTCGTGCCGTTGTCGGTGATGATGCTGTGCGGCACGCCGTACCGAGTAGTGATGTCAGTGATGAATGTCACGGCAGTCGGCCCGTTCAGCTTCTTAATCGGCTTTGCTTCGATCCACTTTGTGAACTTGTCCACAGCGACAAGTAGATGTGTCAAGCCGCCTCGGGCTGTCTTGAAAGGGCCCACCATGTCCAGTCCCCAGACGGCAAAGGGCCAGGTGAGGGGAATGGTCTTGAGGGCAGAAGCCGGCAGGTGTTGCTTGGAGCTAAAAACTTGGCATCCTCTGCAGCTCTTGACTATTTCTTTAGCATCCTCCAAGGCAGTCGGCCAGAAGAAACCATGGCGGAAAGCCTTGGCCACAAGTGATCTTGAGGCTGCGTGGTGGCCGCATTCGCCTTGGTGGATGTCCTTGAGGATTGCCACTCCTTTTTCTGGCTCGACACAACGCTGGAAGACTCCAGTGACGCTGCGCTTCACAAGCTCTTTGTTGATTATTGCATATGCTGCGGCTCGTCGTTGCACTAATCTTGCTGAGATCTCATCAGTCGGCAGCTCTCTGCTGACTAGGAACTTGAGGATGGGCTGGGCCCATGACGGAGCTGTGACTTCTTCTGTTAGTGTAGCCACCATGACTCGGGCGGGTGGGTTGGGTGGCGTAGAATTGGAGTCGGCCACCGCTTCTTGTGTTGTTGCAGTCTCCGGGCCGACTGCTGCAGTCCCCGGGCCGGGCTCTGAAGTCTCCGGGCTGGGTGCGACTACGGCAGTCCCCGGGCCAATTGTCGAAGTCCCCGTGCCGCCTGCGGGGTTTCTCCAGTCGGATCCGGCTGTATCTGGCGCAGGCGGTACGAAGATGGAGTCCGACTCTGGAGACGGCTTGATGGACGGCTTGAGGAGGCGCTGGAGGGAGACGCCAGTCGGTATGGCTTGTCGGGTGGAGCCGATCCGTGCTAGGGCATCTGCTTGGTCGTTGTCGGCCCTTGGCACGTGGAGGAACTCGCACCCTTCGAAGTATCCGCTGATCTGCTGGACGAGGAATCGATAGCTCGCCATGTTCGCGTCCTTGGCGTCCCAGTCGCCAGACGACTGCTGGACCACCAAGTCTGAGTCGCCGTAACACAGGATCCGGCGTATGCCGAGCTCTTTGGCTAGCTGGAGCCCATGTACGAGTGCCTCATACTCGACCACGTTGTTGGAGGCGGCGAAGTGGATCTGCAGTGTGTACTTGAGCTTGTCGCCTTTGGGAGAGGTGAGGACGATGCCGGCTCCCAAGCCGGTGCGCATCTTGGACCCGTCAAAGTGCATCCGCCAATGGGTAGAGTCGGGAGCCGGCGGCAGGTACTGGGTCTCGGCCCAGTCGACGAGGAAGTCGGCCAATGCTTGGGACTTGATGGCGGTGCGGGGTTGGTAGAAGATCGTGTAGGGCGCCAGTGCAATGGCCCATTTCGCCACCCGGCCGGATGCGTCCCGACTGCCTATGATCTCGGCGAGCGGGGCGGTGCACACGACCGTGATGGGGTGCTCTTGGAAGTAGGGCTTCAGTTTCTTGGCAGCGAAGTACACCCCATAGCACATCTTCTGGTAGTGCGGGTAGTTTTTCTTAGAGCTGGATAGCACTTCGCTGAGATAGTACACCGGCCTCTGGACTGGCTGGGCTCGGCCTTCTTCCGGGCGCTGGACCACAACAACAGTACTGACGACTCAGCTAGTCGCGGCGATATAGAGGAGCATGGGCTCCTTCTCAGTCGGCGCCGCCAGGACAGGCGGAGTGGTCAGCATTTTCTTCAACTCATGGAAGGCTTGGTCGGCTTGGTCCTTCCACTCGAAGTGAGTGGACTTCTTCATGAGTCGGTACAGGGGGAGGGCCTTCTCTCCTAGTCGGCTGATAAAACGATTCAGGGAGGCTAAGCAGCCAGTGAACTTCTGCACATCTCGCAGTTTGGTGGGGATCTCCATCCTCTCGATGGCCTTGATCTTGACGGGGTTGCATTCGATGCCGCGTTCGGAGACCAGGAAGCCTAGCAGCTGGCCGGCTGGCACTCCGAACACGCACTTCTCGGGGTTGAGCTTGATTTGGAATCGGCGCAAGTTGGCGAATGTTTCTTTCAGGTCTTCCAGCAAGGTGCCGCGCTTCTCTGTCTTCACCACAATGTCGTCTACATAGACGTGGGCATTTCTGCCGAGTTGTTTCAAGAGGCATTTCTGCATGCAACGCTGAAAAGTGGCACCGGCATTCCTCAAGCCGAATGTCATAGTCAGGTAGCAGAAAGCTCCAAAGGGTGTGATGAAGGCAGTCTTCAGGCGGTCAGCTGGGTCCAACTTGATCTGATGGTACCCTGAGTACGCATCCAAAAAACTTAACAGCTCGCATCCGGCTGTGGAGTCTATCACTTGGTCAATCCGTGGCAGAGCAAACGGATCCTTTGGGCAAGCCTTGTTCAGGCTGGTGTAGTCTATACACATACGCCACTTGTTATTCTTCTTCAGAACCAGAACTGGGTTGGCAAGCCATTCTGGAAAGAACACTTCCATGATAAAGCCAGCGGCAAGGAGCCGGGCTATCTCTTCTCCCACAATTCTTCGCTTCTCTTCTGACAGTCGGCGGAGGGGTTGCTTGACCGGCTTCGCGTCAGCGCGGACATGTAATTTGTGCTCGGCGAAATCCTTCAGGACACCCGGCATGTCCTTTGGGGACCATGCAAAAATGTCTCGATTCTCATGGAGGAAGTCGACGAGCTCGCCTTCCTATTTACTATCCAAGTTCGCCCCAATGACAGCGAACCTCTCCGGGTTCTCCGAGTCCAGAGGTATCTTCTTCGTCTCTTTGGCAGGCTGGAAGGAGCCCTGCGCATCACAATCTTTGGGGTTGGGGGACAGGGCCGGCTGCTTGCCGGCCATGGCCACAACCCGTTCCAGCATCTTCTTCTCTTCTGCCACCACGAGGGACTCGGCCAGCCGGCTGCTGGCCATGGCGCACTCGATGGACTTCTTGTAGTCGCCGGGTACCGTGATGATCCCCTTCGAGCTCGGCATCTTCATCTTCAGGTATGCGTAGTGGGGCACAGCCATGAACTTGGCCAGAGCAGGTCAGCCAAGCAGAGCATGGTAGGGGCTCTCCAAGTCTACTACCTCGAACCAGATCGCTTCTCGGCGAAAATGATCTTTGTCTCCGAAGAGAACATCCATTTTGATCTTGCCGATTGGGGAGCAAGACAGGCCGGGGACGATACCATGGAAGACGGTGCGGCTCGGCATGAGCTGCTTCGCCTTGATGTTCAGCTTTTCCATGGTATCGCGGTACAGTATGTTGATACTGCTTCCGCCATCTATCAGGACGCGGGAGAATCGGGCAGCTCGCCTCTCCGTCACGAGGGTGACATCCAAGACCATTTCATAGGAGCCAGGAGAGGGCATCACCTCTGGATGGTCGGCCTGGCTCCAGCTGATTGGCTTCTCTGACCAGTGCATGAACTCGGGGGCGCTAGAGGCGACTGCATTGACTTCCTGATGCTGTCGGCGCCGACCGTGCTTGTCGTCGGCTTGACTGGTGAAGACGACATAGGCGGCGTGCTCTTCAGGGAATTCATCTTGGATGGCGCCGACTGCCGGCCGAGCCGCCGGCTGCTGGGGGGCTGGAGGCGGCGGACCAGGAGGCGGAGGCGGCATCATCCCCTCGCCCTTGGTGATGCGGGTGAGCCAATGGCACTTTCAGGTCGTGTGGTTTGACGGCTTCGCGCCGCTGTGGAACTTGCAGGGGGCATCAAGAGCTTGCTCGTAAGAGAAAGCCGGCTGCCAAGCCGCCTGCCGCCCTTCTTCTTGGGAGCGGGCCGTTCTTCAGGCTGCTCGTCTTCAACGGTAGCCACCTGCCGACTGGCGGAAGTCGGCATGGGGGCCTTGCGCTTGTGGTCGTTCTGGTAGGGGCGCCGATTAGGGTCGCCGGCCGGCGTCTTGGGAGTCGGGGCGATCACCTTTCCCGAGGCGTCTACTCGGAGCTCGGTCTTCATCGAGGAGTCGGCCGTGGCGTACTTGTCCGCGATGACTAGCAACTCGTCGAGGGTAGCCGGCTCGTCGCAGAGGAGTCAGTGCTTGAGGAGGGTGCCCTCTCGGCACCCGGCGGTGAAGTACTCTATGGCCTGGACCTCATGCACCCCCTCGCAGGAGTTGCGGAGCTTGGCCCACCGTGTGAGGTAGTCGCGGGTCGACTCGTTGGGCCCTTGGACGCAGAGGGAGAGCTGGCGAGGTTTGGGAGGCCACTTGTAGGTGCTGGTGAAGTTGCGGACGAAGACTTCCGTGAAGTCCAGCCAACTGTTGATGCTGTAGGGCTTGAGGCTGTTGAGCCATGTGCGCGCCGTGCCTTGCAGCATGAGGGGGACGTACTTCACGGCGACGCGCTGATTGCCGTTGGCTATGCTGACGGCCGTGGAGTAGTCGATGAGCCAGTCTTCCGGCTTCACTGAGCTGTTGTACTTGGGCGTGTCTCTGGGGAGCGAGAACCCTTTGGGGAAGGGCTCGTCGCAGATGCGGGGGCCGAAACACGGCGGGCCGACATCGTCTTCTTCTTCTAACGCCAAGGATCGAGCAAGGAGGTCGATCCGGTGGCGGACGTCGTTCTCGCCGACTCCTTCTCGGCGGCCGAGTCGGTCGCCAAGAGTCGGGTGCGTGATAGGTGGCGGGGTGAGACATCTTTCTCTTCGAGGCGGAGGAGGAGGCAGATTTCCTTGGTGCTCCACTGCTTGAGGGCGGCCCTCCGCGTTGCGCTCGATGGTGATGCGAGTCCGGCTGCGGCTGGCAGCCGGCTCCTTGTCTTTCTTCTGGCGTGCGCCGCTCGCAGTCGGCGAGCGGGACATCGCGGCGTGCTCCCGGCGCGGGGGATGACTATCAGCACGGGCGCCGGCTTCGTGCCGTTCTGCAGCCGCGTCGATCAGCTGCTGGATCCGTCTTGTCATGTAGGGGAGCTCATCGGCTCCCAGCCCATTGAGCTCTTCTGCGGCCGCCTGGGCGGCTCGCAAATTCTCGAGCGGGGTGGCGTAGACGGGGCGATCTACCCCCAGCATGCTGGCGACGGCCACGCCGCGCTTCTGGACGAAGCCGGCTTGGCTCGGGCCGCTAGGCGGCGGCGTGCCGAAGGCGGCGCGGTCGACTTCGCGCTGGTGGGCCTCGGTGAGGCGTCTCATGGAGGCTATCTTCTGGCCTTCTGCGATGAGGGCGAGGCGGCGCGCCTCCGGGGTCTCGGCGTCGGCGTCGGCGTCGGTCGGGATGGGGACGGAGAGGTCGTGCATCGCCGCTTGCAGGGCGTCGTGGGCGTTCTCGCCCGAGTTGGCGACGTGGCTGATGACCAGCACTTCGGTGACAGCGCTGCTGCCGCTGTCAGCTCGAGGGAGGGGATCGTCGAAGACCACCACGTCGGAGGGGTAAGCGTCGAGCGATGCCGTGTCGGAGTCGACAAGCATCGGATCGGTGGAGCCGACCGATTCCACATCTGCAGCGGGCTCGCTGGAGATGTGAAGCTGGTCGAGGAGGCTGACGAGGCGGTTCTCGGGGTAGTCCGTGCCTGTGTCGGACGCAGGCTCGTCGGAGATGCGAGTCTCGCCGAGCAGATTGGCGAGGCGGCTCGCTGCGCAGGCGTCGTCGACACCTTGCAGCGCGTTGAGGCAAACACCATCGGGCGCAGCAGGCTGGCTGCGCTCGCGGGGGAGGAAGAGGGTTCCCGTCCAGAACAGGTCTCCGGACGACGGTGCACTTGGCCCCACGGTGGGCGCCAAAATGTCGGGTGGTTGGTGCGACATATGCCAACGGGTGGCTTATCATTGTGGGTGCCAATAAGACGTCGCCGGTGCCTGGAAACGGGATGAGGCGAAGACATGCACGCCGGCGAATCTTACCCAGGTTCGGGGCTCTCCGAGGAGATAACACCCCTAGTCCTGCTCTGCGGGGTCTCCGCATGATCACTAGATCAGGAAAAGGTAACTACAATCGCTCCTAGAGCTGTTGGGTTCAAGGGAGAAGAAGAACAAGGCTAGCTCTTACTTCTCTCTCTCTATATGGCGTGTGCGTGTGCTATGCTCCGAAGCCCCCCCTTTGCATGGGTGCTCCGGGGGGTTTATATAGGCCTACCCCCCGGGTGTACAATTGCAATCCGGCTGGGCTCTGGTCCCAGCCGTCAGTGTCTACGCCCGCCGGCTTCTCCGCCGGCTGTTGGGGCCCGTCGACTAGTGGGTCCCACCGACTGCCGGCCTCTTGGTCGACAGGCCGGCCCCACCGCCTAAGATCTTGTCGGCGGCTGTTTACTGTAGCCTCGCCCTTGATGACGAGGGCTTCGTCGAGGTAAGCGTGGCTACAGTGGGCCGCCTCGGGGGCTCTCACTGTAGCCTTACCTCGTCTTGTCTCCTTAATATGGCGCATGCTTCGAGGGAGGGGGTAGCCGACTTCTGGGGGCCGGCTACACCCTTGGCCGACTGGGGGAGGCCGGGCCGCCTCCGCGCCTCTCCCTGGCCGAAGGGACCCGCCGCCCGTGGGTCGTACCGGCGCCGGCCGTGGGTGACGTCGGGGCTAGCATGGCTACAGTGCCGAGCCGAACGGGAGATGGCCGTCCCGTACGGCCTCCTGTGGCCATGCCTGCCTCGGGCTTCGGGGGTAGTGGGCCGCACTGTGGCCACACCCCGTCTTGTCTCCGTTATGTGGGTGTAGCTTTGGTGGTTGCAGTCTCGGCCGGCTTCTTGGAGTCGGCGCTCTTCGAGGTCGGCTTCCTGGAGTCGGCCACCCCGCGGATATCCGGGGGGGGGGGAGGTTGTTGAGGCTGGGCCGCCTTCCGTGAGCCGGCTTTAGAGGTAGCCGGCCAGGGGAGGTGGTCCGACGCTTGGAGTGCTTGAAGGCCCAAAGACCTGATAATTTTTCTTAGAAGAAACAGGGGCAGTCGGTTAGGCACCCGTGGCCATTTACTCCGACAAGCATAATCCTACCCGGTGATCCTCTCCTCGTCGCCCTGTGGGAAAGCAATCACCGGGTTGTATCTGGCACTTGAAAGGTTGTGTTTTATTAAGTATCCGGTTCTAGTTGTCATGAGGTTGGAATACAACTCCTGGTCGTCCTTTTACCGACACGGCTATTCGAATAGATAAACTTTCCTGCAGGGGTGCACCACATTGCCCAACATGCTCGATCCCTCTGGCCACGCACACTTTCCTGGGTCATACCCGGCCTCGGAAGATCAACACGTCGCAGCCCTACCTAGGCTCAACAGAGAGGTCAGCACGCCGGTCTAAATCCTAAGCGCGCGGGGGTCTGGGCCCATCGCCCATTACACACCTGCACGTTGTGAATGTGGCAGGAAGCAGACCAAGCCCCCTTAATACAAGCGCAGGCGTTCCAGTCCAATCCGGCGCGCGCCGCTCAGCCGCTGACGTTAAGAAGGCTTCAACTGATACCACATCATCGAAAGCCCATAACTGTACCCACGTAGTTGGTTAGTGCGTATAGGCTCGTAGCCAGACTCAGATCAAATACCCAATCTCGTTAAGCGTGTTAATTGATATAACCGCGAACGCCGACCAAGGACCAGGCCCACCTCTCACCTAGGTGGTCTCAACCTGCCCTGTCGCTTCGCCACAAAGATCCACTCACAGGGTCGTCGGGACAAATGTCCTTTCAGCCCCCAATTCGTGAATCACCCGCGGGTACTCTACGAGCCGACCCGACTTTAGTCACCACATGTAACCTGTATAATATGTATGTATGTATGTATGTATATACCCGTGATCACCTCCTGAAGTGATCACGACCCAGTAATATAGCATGGAGGACAGACAAGAGTGTAGGGCAACTGATGGAATAATAGCATCCTATACTAAGCATTTAGGATAGCAGGTAAAGGTATCAACAATTGTAGCAACAAGGACAAGCTATGCAACAGTATAGGATCAAACCGATGAAACAGTAACACTACTCTAATGCAAGCAGTAGAGAGAAAGAGTAGGCAATATCAGGATGAACAAGGGGGGTTGGCTTGCCTGGTTGCTCTGGCAAGATGGAGGGGTCGTCAATACCATAGTCGATTGGGGCAGCAGCGGCGTCAGTCTCGTAGTCTACTGGGGAAAAGAGGGGGAAGAAACAATGAATACAATGCAAACAGATGCATGAATATGCATGACATGACATTAAGCGGTGCTAGGGTGAGCTAACGCAGTAGTAAGCGATGCTGGTGAAGGGGGGAAACATTCGGGAAAGTATTCTCGGTGTTTTGCGTTTTCGGACAGACGGACCGGAAGGGGAATGGTTGCAGGTGCGCTATGCTAGGGACGTGTGGTGGACGAACGGGCTGCGTATTCGGATTCGTCTCGTCGTTCTGAGCAATTTTCATGTACAAAGTATGTCGGTGTACAAAAGTAGGGGCCTTCTGTACCCCTTTACCTGTGCACGGGCAGTTGTAGCCACACCCGCGGCCACGCTTGGCGGGGCAGAGGAATAAAGGAACAAGACTACCAGAGCTGCGCTAAGACCAGAGGCGCGAAGAGCGAAGGGGCGAGGTGGGTTTCCCCCGGCAAGAGCCTTGCCGGGGACGACCTACGCTGCCCCGGCAAGAGCCTTGCTAGGGCAACTTACCCAACACCAGCAAGACCGCCACCCTTGATCCTGAGAGTTCCGACACCATCAACAACATTGGAACCAAGGCTCGGGGGGCGCCTGCATGGTGGCATGCAAATCTTTGTGAAGACTGAAGGCCTGCAAGACCAGATAAGAACCAGAAGACGAAGGTCCCCGGCAAGACCCTTGCCGGGGGCGCCCACAAGACCCCGGCAAGACCCTTGCCGGGGACATCTGCGGGGCCACAACCAGGCCCGCACTTACTCAGGTTCCGCTGCCCCATGGCCGTTCTGACACAGCAGCCAGCCTGCCAACTAGGCACACACCTACGTGGCAGCATGCAGCTTCTAGGCCAACCAGGCAAGCACCTACGTGGTGGCATGCGGATCTTCATGAAGACCCTGCCACCGCACCAGCGCAGCAGCCAGCCAGCCAGCGTGGCGCTGCATGCCTCGTCGGCTTGGACGCGCGTCGAAGCGAGGCAAGGCGGCGACGGACGAGACAAGCTTCCTTGCCGTCCCTGATAAAGCAAGAGGACACGTCGGCAGCGCATTTAATGCGTTTTGTCCCACGAGTCAGAGATAAACTTGTACATTGTAGACACTTTCCACCTCCTGTGTGCCGCTGTGGCAGCCCCTTTGACATAAAAAAAAGGAGGCCCGAGGCATACTAAGGAAGGATTCAGACTTTTTGGGCTAGGCATGCACCGCAGCTAGTTCAAGATCTCAAGAACACCAAATATACACCAAAGCAGGACTAGGGTATTACGCATCACTTGCGGCCCAAACCTGGATAAAATTCCCCCACGTTGTTCTTCTAAACCCGCTCTTTTTACAGCCCCGCGCCCCGACAACCGTAGTAGGGATTCCCTGTGATCCCATAGGTGTCGTTCTTGAACCCCGACATCTTTGGCGCGCCAGGTAGGGGGGTGCAAGCGGTGAAAATCTGGTTTTGGAGCCAACCCATCGAATTCTTCATCGCGATGACTCGGGAGAGGAAGGCGATGTCGATCAGCCACGCTCTGGCGCCATCAGCCAAGCGAGGCAATGATGTCCGCAGCCTCAACAGCCATCCGCGTGGCGACCGAAAAGCTAAGTCATGCAAAACCTTGAGCATCTTCCTTTTTATAAGGTTATCCTCCTCGAAAAGTCTTGTCCCTTGTATGGAAAACATGTACGCAATGGAACCCTTCCGCTATTGGCAACGCCCTTGTTCTAAGTCCGCTCAACAGTTCAAGCAGCTACACTGAGAACGGCAGGGTGGCTTGCCCGGCAGCAAGCGCCCCCCGGCTGGCTGCTAAGGATCCGTCCTTCAAAGCGCCATAGCATGGGCTTATGCGCCGGCAAACCTATCCAACTAGGCGTGGGGTGGGTACATACAAGGAAAGATCGAACAGGAAGATATCATGCTTCATTTTAAAAGTACTGCAGAATTATATTACATCAATGATTGTCGTGGTTCTAACTTAAGATAAATTGTCTTGGGCATGAACCCGCGGCGGCAAGGAGAAACGGGGTGCCTAGTCTCGGCGCTGGCCCTCCACCCTCTTGACTCTGTCGACGCAGCTGATGATGGGCTCGATACGCTCCTCGAGCGCCGCGAGGTCCACACCCTTCGGCAAGCTCTCCAGCGTGTCGGCGAAGTCGATGTTGGGGTTCCAGAACGCCACCTTGGTGAGCACCTTGGTCAGGGTGCCCCGGCAGAGCCTCGGGACTCATTGGCCAGATAAATTGCTCGGTTGGAGCGGAGCTGCTCCAGGGCATCGAGAACACCCTCGAAGAACAGGGTTAGCCTGGCGTTGGGGCTCATGTTCGGCTCATGGGAGTACCTGACATTTGACATGCCCATGGCGGCCAGCTTCGTGGTGATCCTGCCGGCGACGTCGACGAGGCGGCTGATCCAGAGGTTTACGCTCTTCGCGTACTCCTTGTGCTTGGCGGAGTCATCCCTCCGCAGCCGTTTCTCATCCTCCAGGGCCTTGTTCAGGGTCTCCTCACGAGCCCTGGCCTCCGAAAGCTTCCCCTCCAAGTCGTCCAGCTTCAACTTCAGATCATGGATGGAGTCATTGGCCTCGGTGAGCAGCTTGGCCTTGTCGGAGATGGCGACCTGCACATCCCACAGAGTGCGGTTGGCCGTGTCCCTCTCCTCCGTCAGCGCCGAGACTCTCTTCTTCAGCTCCTCCAGCTCCAGCCCCTTCACCTTGCCAGCATGGAGTAGGGCCTGAGCATCGAGTGCCTCCTTGTGCCTCTGCTCCAGCTCCTGTGTAACACCCCGGATGTATCTTCCCATACTTGTAACTCCAACTCTTGCCATTTTCGGCTATGTGTTATGATATTCCCTCCGTGGTCGGGTTTTGTTTTTCCGTGTTGCATTTTGTTCATGTCATGCATCTCATATCATATCATCATGTGCATTGCATTTGCATACGTGTTCGTCTTATGCGTCCGAGCATTTTCCCCGTTGTCCGTTTTGCAATCCGGCACTCCCACATGCACCGGCGCACCCCTCTTGTTTCTTTTCGTGAGCGGGTGTTGAACGTTCTCGGAATGGACCGAGTCTTGTCAAGTGGCCTTGGAATACCACCGGTAGACCACCTGTCAAGTTTCGTGCCATTTGGAGGTCGTTTGATGCTCCAACGGTTAACCGGGTAACCGCAAAGTTCCTTTGTGTGTTGCAGCAAAAAACCCCTCCAAACAGCCCAAAACCCCTCTAAGTCACTTCCATGCTCTAGGTCGTTCGATCACGATCGTGTGGGCGAAAACCGCACTCCGTTTGGAGTCTCCTAGCTCCCTCTACCTATAAATATATGTCCCCCCTCCAAAATTCGGGTCCCGAAACCCTAACCCCGCTCCTCCGCGCCGCCGGACATGTCCGCCCGGGGCCGGACACAACTGCGCCGCCGCCCCCGCCCACTCACGGAGCACCATGTGGCGGCCGTACGCCGCGCCGCCGCCGAAGCCCGCGAGCCCGTGGCCGGCCCCCGCCGGCCCGTCTCCTCCGCCCCGCGG